>NW_028270150.1:96931186-97248886 GCF_037043375.1 Chiloscyllium plagiosum
TGGGAGAATCTAGAACTGGGAGGAGGTGAGGGTCACAGTTAAAAAATAGGGCTGCCACTTTCAGAGAATCACACACCGGAACTATTTCACTATTCTCTCTAACTTAGTACAATTCTCCCCTTCCTGAAGAAGGGCTCATGCCCGAAACGTTGATTCTCCTGCTCCTTGGATGCTGCCTGACCTGCTGCACTTTTCCAGCCATACATTATCGGCTCTGATCTACAGCATCTGCAGTCCTCACTTTTTCCTCCTACAGTCCAAAGATGTGCAGGTTCGGTGAATTGGCCATGCTAAATTGTCCGTAGTGTTACGTGTAGGGGAATGGGTCTGGGTGGGTTGCTCTTCCAAGGGTCGGTGTGGACTTGTTGGGCCGAAGGGCCTGTTTCCACACTATAGGGAATCTAATCTAATCTAAAGTGTGCACGGGTCCTCTCTACTAGGAGCAATGTAAATAAGACAGAAAGGAAAGCTGTGTGTGTAAAAGAGCTGAGAATATAACAACATGTCAGAGATTGCAGGAATTAAAGAAAAGTGCAGTGGAGACAAAATGCAGTCAAACCCTGAATTTGTGGAAATTAGTGTTGACACATCAAAGCTGGAAAGTTCCTCTGTGGAAAATGAGATGTTGTTCCTCAAGCTTATGCTGTGCCTTGCTCCCACTCTCCCATTAACTGCTCTGTCAGTCTCATTCATCGCACACCACTGCCAACCAGTGGCCATGACACTCTCTCTCTCTCTCTCTCTCTCTCTCTCTGTGCCTTGCGGGTACCACCAGCATCTCCACCACCCCCACAGTAACGTGGCCATTTCCCACACAAGCCACCTCCTCCCCTTGTGAGGACGAGAGTATAGAGGTGTAAAAGACACCCCACCAGCTCTGACCCTGAGACCTCGGTGGGAAGGTTAGCCTTGGAGTGTGTGGCAGCACAAGCTGGTGAGCACCTCACTGCCACAGCTCCGCAGCTGGCTGAGGAAGAAATGCACCAGGCCGTTGGCACTTGGAGGGACCGGCAGAGACCAGGCAGCTACTCAGGCAGGAGAGGGGCCCGTGGTGTCAGCAATCAGGACCCACATCTGAATGTACAGGGAGGAGTGGCAGATGGGGAAATGGGACACAATGGGCCCCATTACCCAGAGGCTGCAGGAGTGCAGTGGATCCTGAGGGTACTTGATAACGTGTCACATCGAATGTTATTGCCAAAAATAAAAGCTCATAGAGTTGGGATAACATAGTGACCTGGATAGAGGATTGGTTAGTGAACAGGATGCAGCGTGTACGAATAAGTGGGTCTTTTTCAGCCTGACAGGATGTGTCAATGGTATGTCTCGGGGGGGGAGTGCTGGACTCTCAACGCTTTACAATTTACAGAAATAATTTGGATGGAGGGATCGAAGGTATGGAGCTAAATTTATTGATGACACAAAGATAGAAAGGAAAGTGAGTTGTGAAGAAGACACGAGCAGCCTAAAAAAGGGTATGGATTGGTTCAGTGAGTGGGCAAAGATCTGACAAATGGAGAAAAATGTGGGAAAGTGAGAAACAGTCCATTGTGGCAGAAAGAATAATAAACAAACACCTTCTGTAAAGGGTCAGAGTTTGGAGAGCTCTGAGATGCAGAGCGACCTGGGTGGCCTAGTGCATGAATCACTGAAGGGCGAGTCAGAGGGCAGCTGAGAGTAATCACAGTGGAATTCTGGGAGACATTTCCATAGTCGGCACAACTATACAGGAGACCTTCACAGGTCACCGTCCGTGAGATGGGTGGTGCATCTGAGGATGGGTGAGAGTCTAACATACTAAAAAATAACATGAAGTAACCAATGGGCGGTGAAGATTCCAATTCAATTGGTATCACTGGAGTGGGAATGTTGAGCAAACTTGAGGGTCTAAAGGTAGATAAGTCCCGTTGTCCTGATGAACGGCATCCCAGGGTGCAGAAAGAAATGGCGGAAGTTACAGTAGGTGCGGTAGTTGTAATTTACCAACATTCCCAGGAATCTGGCCAGATCCTGGTGGATTGGATAACAGTGAATGGTGTCGACAACAGGCAGGTAACGGTAGGAGCAAACTCGCCAACTTTAAGGCCATTTAAATCAGTCAGTGTTGGGCCTGCAGCTGTTCATGGAATATACAAATGTATTGGAAGAGAAGACCGAGTGTAACACATCCACATTTGCTGCAAACTGCCCAGAGGATGTAGAGCGTCTGCAGAGAGACTTCGATAGGTTAATTGAAGGGGCAAGGGTCAGGCAGATGGAGTACAATATTGGTAAATGTGAGGTTATCCACTTTGGAAGTAAAAATAGTGGGTCACAGTATTGTTTAAATGGTGAAGGATTGCAGCATGCAGTTGTGCAGAGGGACTGAGGAGTGCTCATACATCAACCGCTAAAAGTTGATTTGTGGGTGCAGCAGGTAAACAGGAAGGCAAGCAGAATATTGGCTTTCATTGCCGGAGAGATCGAATTGAAGAGCAGGGAGGATCTGCTCAATTGTACAAGATGTTGGTGAGGATGCACCCGGCGTATTGTGCTCAGTTCTGGTCTGCTTACTTGAGGAAGGACATACTGGGTTTGGAGGCGGTGAAGAGGAGGTTCACCAGGTTGGTTCCAGAGATGAGCGGGGTACTCTCTGAGGTGAGGTTGAGATGCCTGGGACTGTACTCACTAGATTTGAGAAGAATGAAAGGGGATCTTATAGAGACATATAGAATGATGAAAGGGATAGATATGATAGTGGCAGGCAAGTTGTTTCCGCTGGTGGGTGAGACTCGGACTAGGGGACATGGCCTCAAGTTTAGGGGGAGTAGATTTTGGACAGAGATGAGGAGGAATGGTTTTTGCCAGATAGTAGTGAATCTGTGGAATTGTCTGTCCAAGAAAGCAGTGGAGGCAGCTTCATTAAATGTATTCAAGACAGAGCTGGATGGGAATTTCCATGGTAGAGGAATGAAGGTTTATGGGGATAATGCAGGTGGGAGGGGCTGAGGGGATGGATAGATCAGCCGTGACCTTAATGAATGACAGAGCAGGCTCAATGGGCCAAATGGCCTGCTCCTGTTTCTGTTCCTCTGAAACTGTGATCCTCGAATCAGTATGCAGGGACAGCAAGGATTCAGAAAAAAACTAATAGAATGCTCTGGTTTATCAGGAGGGGAACTGAATGCAACAGTATTCAGGTTATGCTTCAGTTATACAGGGCATTGGTGAGATCACATCTGGAGTACAGTGCACAGTACTGGTCAGCGTACACATAGGCTGTTAACATGGTGGAAGCTGTTCAGAGAAGGTTTATTGGTCTGACACCTGGAATGTGCTGAGTACCTGATGTGGAAAGGTTGGACAGACTCGGCCTGTATACTCTGGTGTGTAGAAGACTTCGAGACAGAGGTGACTTAACTGAAACATATAAGATCCTGAGGGGACTTGACCAATTCAATGTGGAAAAGATGTTAACTTTTTTGGGAGAATCTCGAACTGGGAGGGGAGGGGGGTAACAGTTTAGAAATAGGGATGCCACTTTCAGAGTTGAAACTTTATTGCTGGAACAGCACAGTAGGTCAGGCAGCATCCAGGGAACAGGAGATTCGACGTTTCGGGCACAGGCCCTTCTTCAGGAATGCCACTTTCAGAGAATCACACAACGGAACTACTTCACTATTCTCCCTAACTTTGTATCATCTGCAAATTGAGAAAGTTTGCCCTCAACTTCCATCTCCAAATTCTTTATAAAAATCAGAATAAAAAAGGATCTCACTCTAAGTTGTTTCATTGTCACCCCGTCAAGGAACACAGTTCAGATTGTTAGATATGACCTGCCCTTGACAAGGCCATGTTAACTGTCTCGAATTTATTTATTTTCCCTGTCCTTATTCCGCATATCCTGCATTATGGCCTCCATCAGATGGTGAAAGTGAGGGCTGCAGATGCTGGAGATCAGAGCTGAAAATGTGTTGTTGGAAAAGCGCAGCTGGTCAGGCAGCATCCAAGGAACAAGAGAATCGACGTTTCGGGCATAAGCCCTGAAGAAGAGCTTATGCCCGAAACGTCGATTCTCCTGTTCCTTGGATGCTGCCTGACCTGCTGCGCTTTTCCAGCAACACATTTTCAGCTCCATCAGATAATGTCAAGCTGCTTGGTCTGTAGGCTCCTGGGTTATCATTTGCTCATTTCTGAAACAATGATGCCACATTTTACAATCGTCCAGACCCCCGGGACTATTCCTGTGCACAGAGAGGTCTGGAAAATTCCTGTCAATGGCTTTGCTTCCCGAATTCTCTCAGCAAACTAGATGCATCCTGCCTGGGTGTAGCGAATTCTCTCCCTGAAGTACCAGACCTTTTAGCACCTCTTCTTTATCTATCACTATACTGCTCAGTTGCTCAACATTCATATTTTAACTCAGCCATTCACACTATTTTTTAATTTGTTAAAGACAGAAGCAAGTGCTCCTTTAGTATCTCTACCATGTCATTTCCTTCAGTCAGCAGCTTATTCTGCCTGTTCTTTGCCGGGCTCCACTCTATCCTTCACTAACCTTTCACTATTCCTCTGTTTGAAGAACATTTTCCTGTTTGTTTGAGCACAGCGTGCCATCCTTTCCTCTCACTTTTTCTTCGCCTTCCTTATTCGAGCCTGAGCCTCTCTCCTGCCTTTGTGGTGATCTTCCTGATTTCTCTTGCTATTATTATGAGGACAGTATACAGTTCGTCCCTCATGGCCAGTATTCGGGACATCTTTGGAGGAGCTTTAACATTAAGAATGCTATTGACACCATGGTGGAGGTCTGGGGTGATGTCAGTAAGCACTGCCTGCATGCACTTTGGTAGAAGCTTCCCCCAGATTTACTCCATGATTTTAAAGGCATTGAACCATCAGAGGGGCTTCAACAATCAATGGGTATTGTGTCGCTCTGACAAAGCAAGTTGGATTTGAAGAGGTGGAGGCAGAGGATGTCGAGGAGCTCTGTGAATCCCATTGTGAAGACTTCTCCACAGCGGATTTATAGACTGGAAGAGATCGAATGAATCCTTGGAAGAGGAGAAAGGCAGTAGGAGTATAATTCAGAGGGAATTCAGGAGGGCAAAAAAGGGACATGAGATAGCTTTGGCAAATAGGGTAAAGGAGAATCCAAAGGGTTTTTATGATTGCTTTAAAGACAAAAGGGTAACTAAGGAGAGAACAGGGCTCCTCAAAAATCAGCAAATCAAAAATCCTGCGACTCCTATGTGTGGAGTCGCAGGAGACAGGGTGAGATACTAAAAGAATATTTTGCATCAGTGTTTACTGCACAGAAGACCATGGAAGACATAGAATGTGGGGAAATAGATGGTGATATCTTTAAAAATGTCCATAGTACAGAGGAGTAAGTACTGGATGTCTTGATATGCAAAAAAGTCGATAAATCCCCAGGACCTGATCAGGTGTACCTTAGAAATATGTGGGAAATTAGGGAAGCGATTGCGGGGCCCCTTGCTAAGATATTATTATCATCGATAGTCACAGGTGAGGTGGTGGAAGACTGGAGGTTGGCTAATGTGGTGCCACTACTTAAGCAAGGTGGGAAGGAAAATTGAGGAAACTATAGACCGATGAGCCCGACATTGGTGGTGGGAAAGTTGATGGAGGGTATCTTGAGGGACAGAATTTACATGTATTCAGAAAGGCAAGGACTGATTAGAGATAGTCAGCATGGCTTTGTGCATGGGAAACCATGTCTCATGAAATTGATTGAGTTTTTTGAAGAAGGAACAAAAAGGGCATAATAGTGGACGTGATCTATATGGACTTCAGTGAAGCATTCGACAAGGCTCCTTATTAGAGATTGGTTATCAAGGTTAGATCTTATGGAATACAGGGAGAACCAGCCATTTGGATGTAGGACTGGCTCAAAGGTAGAAGACAGAGGGTGGTGGTGGAGGGTTGCTTTTCAGACTGGAGACCTATGACCAGTGATATGCCACAAGTGCTGGGACCGCTGTCTTTTGAGATTTATATACATGATTTGGATGTAAACCGAGGAGGTATAGTTAATAAGTTTGCAGATGACATCAAAATTGGAGGTGCAGTGGACAGCAAAGAAGGTTACCTCAGAGCCAAATGGGATCTTGATCAGATGGGCCAATGGACTGAGGAGTGGCAGATGGAGTTTAACTAAGATAAATATGAGGTGCTGCATTTTGGGAAAACAAACCTGTGTATGAATTATACACTTCATGATAAGGTCCTGGACTGTGTTGCTGAACAAAGGGGACTTGGCGTTCAGGTTCATAGTTCCTTGAGAGTCGCAGGTACATTGGATAGCGGAAAAGGTGTTTGGTATGCTTTCCTTGATTGGTCGGAGCATTGAGTACAGGAGTTGGGAGGTCATGTTGTGGCTGTACATGACACTGGTTAGGCCACATTTGGAATACTATGTGCAGTTCTGGTCGTCTTCCTATCGCAAGGATGTTGTGAAACGTGAAAGGATTCAGAAAAGATTTCCGAGGATGTTACCATGTGTTATGGACTAGGCCAGACCACTCACAACATTCTTAAGCTGGTAGCCCAGACCGTAACTTTGCAATTTGTTTAGGTAAGTGCACAGTGAAAATTATCTGGGGTATGTTAGCGACGTTGACTACCAGGTTTTAAAACAGAAAAAAAAATTTTAAATTACGGTGCAAAGCAGAAATAACAGAATATAGAATACCCGCAGACACAAGGCTATCCAAACGAGACTTAATTATGATATTGTGAAGGTACACAAGAGTCCCAGTAAACAAACCCCTTTAAACACAGAGTAAAAATGAAACAAAGGCTGACAGGTTGAAGTTAGAGGGCAGAAGGAGAGAGAGAGTCGAGCAACCTGTTTCCACCCAGGCCTCTGCTAAACTGATTCGAAAAACACTTCAGATTTTAGGACTGACCACTCCCGTTTCATTACGCAGGTTACTTTGTAAACATAAAAGCTGTGGCCTAAAGTCTCATATGTTTACGTATTAAACAAATGGCCTCCCAATATTCTTATAATCTCTGGAACAGCACAGCCAATTCAGAGCTCGGACTGTTTTACAACCCCTCTGAGAAAATCAAGGACACAGTATCCTTGAGAAAAGGAACAGCTTTTAGAAAAAGCACCAGTTTTGTGACACAAAGGTTGGAGGATTTGAACTAGAGGGCGGGGCAGACTAAGCTGGGACTATTTTCCCTGAAACATCAGAGTTTGAGGAGCATGGATGGGATAAATATACAAGGTCTTTTACCTGGGGTGGGAAAGTACAGAACGAGAGGGAATTGGTTAAGGGTGAGAGGGCAAAGACTTAAAAGGAGCATAAGGGGCAACCTTTTGACATGGGGGTGGTGCGTGTGTGGAATGAGCTGCCAGAGGAAGTGATGGAGGCTGGTACAATGACAACATTTATAAGACATCTGGATGGACAAATAAATAGGAAGGGTAGAGGGATACAGGCCAAGTGCTGGCAAATGGGATTAGATTAGGTTAGTATATCTGGTCAGCACGGACGCATTGAACCAAATAATCTGTTTCCATGCTGTTTCCATCTCTATGCCTTTATGACTCTATGACTTGTTGCTGCAGGGGGAAGTTGAAGCTGGAGATGAAGGCGATGAAGACCAGGATCCAGCCCCATGAGAACTTTCCACTTCCCTTTTGTCTTCCATCCTGAGGGAAGTTGAGAAACAGCTGCAGCTTAGGGAAGACAATGACTACGATGCAGAACACAGCAGGATAGCGGTTCATGGCATAAACTTCATCAAAGAAGAAAGATGCCAAAGCTGTGAAACCGAGATGTCAATTTTAAGCCAAAACCCAAGCAACACTCTGAGGACAATGAAGCACAGCCATCTACTTCTGGACTAAATGTTTTCTTTCATCGTCACCCTTTATGAAGAGAGGTTGATGAAGCTTGGACTTTTCTCTCTGGAGAGAAGCAGGAAGAGAGCTGACCTGATCGAGGTATACAAGGTAATGAGAGGCATGGATAGAGTCAATAGCCAGAGACATTTCCCCAGGGCAGGATTGACTTGGACGAGGAGTCATAGTTTTAAGATATTAGGAGAAAGGTATAGAGGAGACGTCAGAGGTATGTTCTTTACACAGAGAGTTGTGAATGCATGGAATGCTTGTCCAGCGATGGTGGTGGAAGTGGAGTCATTAGGGACATTCAAGTGCTTGCTGGACATGCACACGGATGGCAGTGAGTTGAAGGATACGTAGGTAAGGTTATTTTATTTTACACTAGGATTAATCCTCGGTACAACATTGTAGGCCGAAGGGCCTGTTCTGTGCTGTACTTTTCTAGGTTCTATCTTTTACCCAGTCTACCTCAGTTATTGAAATCACCGTTTATCACAACCCTTCTTCTCCTGCAAATTTCCATAATCTGCCTAGAAATGCTCTCTTCTACTTCCTGCCCACTACTTGGGGCTCCACAATAAAGACCCAACAAGGTCACTGCTTCCTTCCTGTTTCTGACCTCCAACCATACGGATTCGAATTCAGGAAGTGTATCTAATTCAGGGGCTACGTTACTGTCTTTGACCAATATTGCTACATCTCCTCTTTTTATTTCCCAACCTGTTTGCAGTTCTGTTCTGGCTGAGTCATGTTTCAGTCAATGTTGCTGTGTCACAGCCCCAGAGATGGAACCTGAATAAGCTGCAAACTGCTTTCCAACTTCCCTCAGGAAAGAAGTCAAAAGAGAAGTGGAAAGTTCTCATGGAGCTGGATCCTGCAAATCATCGTTTTCATCTCCACCTTCAATTTCAATTTACTTTATCTAAGAAAAGTCACAACTAACACACAAAGTCACAATTTGTTTTACCTTAGTAGTGAGTACTAACCAAAACTATGAACAAATTGAATACTCTTTCCCCGAACTAACCGGTATCTCTTAGCTGACCTGAACTTTATGCTTTTCCATTAACAAAACGATTAAACTTTACATTGATATAATCTCTCAAAGGCCATGCAGTCCTGTAAGCTGTCTCCCTTCCAGTCTTCCAATTCAATGGTCTGCTCCCTAGGCCATCTTCTTACTTCTAACTGCTTTTCCAGGAAAAGGAACTTTTAATAGATATTCCCTTCTGAGATTTCATTGAAAGCAACGTCTTTTTTCTTCAGATGTCACTTGCTCTTTGACTCTATGGCTGTTCCTCTGACCAATTTTCAAACTCCCTTTGTATTTTATACTCCCCAACATTGTACCCTCTCATTGGTACGATGTTGTCAATACAATAAATTCAAATTCAGTTGGGTTTTGGTATCCTGGGCACAAGTAAAATTAATGGTTGCATTTGAATTGTTGACAAAACAGCAACAAAAACTCAGGTATCAGTTGAATAGCCAACTATTATATGTATCTATTTTGGAACAGTCCGTCTCCCAGCTGTTCTCTATACTGGCAACGGTGGCTGTGATCTAAATGCAGAAAACACTTTCTATCTTAAAATGACCATATACATTGTAACACCTTCCCCTCCCGCCTTAAGAAAGAATGAACTATCATAATGAAACGACGGCTTCATTTTTGTTTCTGTATCTTAAAGCTATTATTATTAAATACAAATGCGATTAATATAAATTATTCCCCTCATATTAATTCTGCACATTTATATAACATTGGAATTGATGTAGTCCAACCTTATCTTTCCATTTTCTTTTAATTCTGTGATAAAACGTCTGCAATAACATTGTATGAGCTGCAACATGTATCATTTATTAACTAAAAGTCTGTGACATAAGACTCTAATGAAATAGTCTCATATTTTTATCTTTTAAATCTTTCCAAAAATGTAATAAAGTTGTGATCCTTATACACAACCATCTCTGAAATATTATTTGTCACAAAAATATTAAAATGTTGTAAATTCAAACTCAATAAATCTTTCTCAATGGTGGAACATTCTCTCTGTTGGATATTGAGTTTCTTTGAAAAATAGCCAATTGGCTGTTTAATTCCATCTTCATTTTCCTGCATCAAGACTGAGTTGATCATTTGGGCATCTCGAATGGCAAACAAAAGGAATGGGATACCTTTAGTCCAATCATTCAGGTAATCCTGGTTTTAAGCTCTTAACATGGGCTTCAGGGTCTGATGCTACCTTTCCAATGCTCCCTGGGATGCAGGATGGTCTACACTTGATTTAAAGTGCTGTGTGCCAAACTATCCAAGACTTCCACAAATAGTTTAGCAGTAATGTTAGACCCTTGGTCTGAGTGAATCTCCCTGGGTAGCCCGTACCAAGTAGAGAAAGCTACCAACTCCTTCACCATCCTTTTAACTTTAACACTCCATAATGGAATTGCCTCCAGAAAGCTGGCAGACACATCCATTTTGGTCAGCAAATATTGGTTCCCACTTTTAATTTTAGGGAGGGGGCCTACACAATCAATCAGAACCCTTGAGAAAGGCTTTTTGAATGTGGGAATTATTAACAAAGGGGCTGGGCTTATTACTGCCCATGGCTTAACTACCATTTGGTATGTATGACATGTACAACAAACTTGAACCACATGCTTATGCTGTCCAGGCCAACAGACATGGTTTTGTATCTTAGCCTGAATCTTCCTCACACCTAGGTGACCTCCTACAAGTAATTCATGTGCTAGCCAAAGCACTTCCTGTCTCTACGCAACTGGCAACACAATCTGGTGCACTTCCCCACTACTACGCTGCACTAACCTGCCATGGTCTCCATTGTCGCCTTTGGATTCTCTCCTTAAGAGAATAACCCTCAGGAATACATTCTGATTCCATTACTGAGTATGCATCATGATATAGATATTTTATCGTGACATCTTTCATTATTCTTTCAGGATAAAACACTTCTGCCTGACCCTCTGTCTGTTCAGCGTTTCCCTGCACCATTACATCAAACAGGGTGTCAGCTAACTGAACTTCAACTCCTTCATCTTTCTCTTTAGTGCTTCCTTCTTGCTTAACTTATCTTTTTTATTCCGCAGTCTGGGAAAAAATCCAAGGTATATTTTTTAAAGACCTCAGTTCCCTGGTCCTCCTTCAGCTTCTGCACACAAGGGGTATCACTCCCACCTTGGATCCTACTAGGTTATTTCCAAGAACAAACTGTATTCCTGGAAGTAACAATCTGTCAGTAACTCTCGCTATCACTTCCCCAAACTTGATTTGGCTCTCCAACCTGATCTTAGACAGAGGAATGCAAATTTTCAGTCCATCGATTCCACAAATTACCACTCTTGTAGGAAACTGTTCAGAAGGAGTGCAAATACTTTCATCTCTGAGTATTAGACACTCACCATATCCTGTATCTCTTGAAATTGCAACTTCTTTCCTTTCTCCTCTAGTTCTTCCTGAGTAAACGTTACCCACAGAGGTTAAGACTTCATTGAGATCAGGCACTAACTCAACGCGTAGTCCCTGCGTATTCTGTGCACTCTCCTGCAGCTCCTTGACCTCTATTGAGTTTCCTTTTACTACTTCCACTAATTCCACAAGCTTTGTCTCTTTCACCACATCTGAGTGAAAGAAACCCCCTGATTTCCACTCTGTAAAGAAAAACATTACCATTCATTCTTCTAACTCAGTAGTGAACACTAAACGAAAACAATGAACAAACCCAATCCCCTTTTCCCTATCTGACCCCAATCCAATTAAAATGCTGCTTCAATAACACAATTACGAAACATTAAATTAATTCCATCTCTCAAAGTCCATACAGTAGCGTATGCTGCTTTCCTTCTCCTCTTCTGAATGTGCTGTTTACTTCCATCCTTTTAATCCTGCTGTTTCCCCCTGAGCTGTTTTGACTGTGAGTATCTTTGTATAAAATTCCTTTGTACCTTTAATAATGGGTGCGTTCTGAGATTTCTTTCAGAGCTGTTCAATGCTGTTGGTTCACTTTCTCCTCGATGTTCAAAAACAATTGTTTTTATACACTGGATTCCATCTGAAATTCCTATCGTTGGATTGGTTTCAGGCTGTCAATATCATCAGATTTGAAATTCGATTGGCTTTGAAGGGCTGAGTGTTTGGTCTAAATTGGTTGGTCACAGTTGAATTGTTATCAAAACAGCAACCAAACCTCAGGAGGAAGTTAGGGTGAACTTCGATTAACCTTATCTGGATGTTAAGGTAATTGGTTCAAAGAATAGAAAAAAAAGCCACTTTTTCATTTGTTTTCTTCAGTGGGAAGGTGTTATGAAGGTTATAAGGGCTAATGTACCTTTAAGAGAGTTATTCTCCGGGCAGTCTGCGTATGTTGGTGGCTTGGCAGTTCTCCTCCAAATGTTCAATTTTTTTCAGGTTTTATATTCTGAAGCATTGGATCGTTTCATTTGTGTTAATATTGTCAAAACGCTAAAGCAAACTTGATTGGAGATTGGTATTTTGGGGCATGATTTCAAAGGATTGGCCGAATTTGAATTTGTTTTGTCATCTCCAGGTAACCTAACTAATCTAGAAGTTTGACCCAATGCTACATAGGTACCTTGGTGCTGTATTAGGTAGTTCTGTGAGCAATTAACTCTCTTCAAGATACAGTCTCTGATCGTGTTTTTGGGATCCTTCGGGGGGAGGGAGAGCAGCCCCAAGTCATGGTCCACATTGGCACCAGTGACATAGGTCGGAAGAGAGATGGGGACTTGAGGCAGAAATTCAGGGAGCTAGGATGGAGACTTAGAGCTCGGACAAACAGAGTTGTTTTCTCTGGTTTGCTGCCCGTGCCATGTGCCAGTGAGGTGAGGAATAGGGAGAGAAAGGAGTTGAACACGTGGCTACAGGGATGGTGCAGGAAGGAGGGTTTCGGGTTTTTGGATAATTGGAGCTCTTTCTGCGGTAGGTGGGACCTCTACAAGCAGGATGGTCTTCATCTAAACCAGAGGGGTACCAATATCCTGGGGGGGGAAATCCGCCAAAGCTATTAAGGTTGATTTAAACTAATACAGCAGGGGGATGGGAACCAAAACTGTAGGACAGGTACAGAAGAGGATGAGAGTAGGGAGTTCCCAAGTGAAGTATCTGACACTGGCAAGTGAGAACCTGGTTTGAAGTGTGTGTATTTCCATGTGAGGAGCGTCCGAAATAAAGTGGGTGAACTGGCAGCGTGGGTACCTGGGACTTCGATGTTGTGGCCATTACGGAGACATGGATAGAGCAGGGACAGGAATGGCTGTTGCAGGTTCCAGGATTCAGATGTTTCAGTAAGAACAGAGAAGATGGTAAAAGAGGGGGCGGTGTGGCATTGTTGATCAGGGACAATATTACAGTTGTAGAAAGGATGTTTGGGGACTCATTAACTGAGGTAGTATGGGCTGAGGTTAGGAACAGGAAAGGAGAAGTCACCATGCTGGGAGTTTTCTATAGGCCTCCGAATAGTCCCAGAGATGTAGAGGAAAGGAGTGAGAGAGGCAGGGTAGTTGTCTTGGGGGACTTCAACTATCCAAATATTGACTGGGGTCACAAGTACTATAGGTGGGTCAGTTTTTGTCTAGTGTGTGCAGGAGGGCTTCCTGACCCAGTATGTAGACAGGCCTACAAGGGGCGAAGCCACTTTAGATTTAGTACTGGATAACAAACCTGGCCAGGTGTTAGATTTGGAAGTAGGTGAGCACTTTGGAGACAGTGATCACAATTCTGTCAGGTTTACTTTACTGATGGAAAGGGATAGGTGTACTCCACCGAGCAAGAGTTACAGCTGGGGGAAGGGAAATTACGATGCAATTAGGAAAGATTTGGGAAGCGTAGAATGGGGAAGGAAACTACAGGGGATGGGCACATTAAAAATGTGGAGCTTATTCAAGGAAAAGCTCCTGTGTGTCCTAGATAAGTATGTATCTGTCAGGCAGGGAGGAAGATATAGAACGCGTGAGCTGTGGTTTACTAAGGAAGTGGAATCCCTGGTCAAGGAGAAGAAGAAGGCTTATGTTAGGACAAAATGTGAAAACTCAGTTAAGGTGCTTGAGGGTTACAAGGAAGTCAGGAAAGACCTAAAAAGAGAGCTCAGAAGAGCCAGGAGGGGACATGAGAAGTTGTTGGCGGATAGGATCAGGGTTAGCACTAAGGCTTTCCATCGGTATGTCAGGAATAAAAGAATTACGAGAGTTAAATTAGGGCCAATCAAGGAGAATTGTGGGAAGTTGTGTGTGGAGTCAGAGGAGATAGGGGAAGCACTAAATAAATATTTTTCGACAGTGTTCACTATAGAAAATGAAAATGTTGGCGAGGAAGATGCAGAGATACTTTCATCTAGACGAGAAGAGATTGAGGTTCATAAGGAAGAGGTATTAGAAATACTGCAGAGTGTGAAAATAGACAGGTCCCCTGGGCCGGATGGGATCTATCCTAGGATCCTCAGGGAAGCAAGGGAAGAGATTGCCGAGCCTTTGGCATTGATCTTCAAATCATCATTGTCTACAGGAATAGTGCCTGAGGACTGGAGGATAGCAAATGTGGTTCCCTTGTTCAAAAAGGGTAGTAGAGACAACCCTGGTCATTACAAACCAGTGAGTCTCACTTCAGTTGTTGGTAAAGTGTTGGAAAAAGTTATAAGAGATAGGATTTATAACCATCTAGAAAAGAATAATCTGATCAGGGACAGTCAGCACGGTTTTGTGAAGGGTAGGTTGTGCCTAACGAATCTTATTGAGTTTTTTGACAAAGTGACCAAACAGGTAGATGAGAGTAAACCGGTTGATGTCGTGTATATGGACTTCAGCAAGGCATTCGATAAGGTTCCCCACAGTAGGCAATGATACAAAATGAGGAGGAATGGGATTGTGGGAGACATCGCAGTTTGGATCAGTAATTGGCTTGCTGAAAGAAAACAGAGGGTTGTAGTTGATGGAACATGTTCAGCTTGGTGTCCAGTTACTAGCGGCGTACCGCAAGGGTCGGTGTTGGGTCCACTGCTGTTCACCAATTTTATAAATGACCTGGATGAGGGTTGAGAAGGGTGGGTTAGTAAATTTGCGGATGACACTAAGGTTGGTGGAGTTGTGGATAGTGACAAAGGATGTAGTAGGTTGCAGAGAGACATAGATAGGATGCAGAGCTGGACTGAGAGGTGGCAAATGGAGTTTAATGTGGACAAGTGGGAGGTGATACACTTTGGGTGGAGTAATCAGAATGCAAAGTACTGGGCTAATGGTAGGATTCTTGGGAGTGCAGATGAGCAGAGAGATCTCGGTGTCCATGTACACAGATCCCTGAAAGTTGCCACCCAGATTGACAGGGTTGTTAAGAAGACATACAGTGTTTTGGCCTTTATTAATAAGAGGGATTGAGTTCCGGAACCAGGAGGTTATGCTGCAGCTGTACAAAGCTCTGGTACAGCCACACTTGGAGTATTGTGTACAGTTCTGGTCACCGCTTTATAAGAAGGATGTGGAAACTTTGGAAAGGGTGCAGAGGAGATTTACTAGGATGTTGCCTGGTATGGAAGGAATGTCTTATGAGGAAAGGCTGAGGGCCTTGAGGCTGTTCTCATTAGAGAGAAGAAGGTTGAGAGGGGACTTAATACAGACATACAAGATAATCAGAGGGTTAGATAGGGTGGACAGGGAGAGCCTTTTTCAAAGTATAGGGACGGCAAACACGAGGGGACACAACTTTAAAGTGAGGGGAGATAGGTGTAAGACAGATGTCAGAGGTAGTTTCTTCACTCAGAGAGTAGTAAGGGTATGGAATGCTTTGCCTGCATCGGTAGTAAATTCACCAAGTTTCAGTGCATTTAAGTCGTCATTGGACAGGCAAATGGACGTACATGGAATAGTGTGGGTGGGATGGGCTTCAGATTAGTATGACAGAGCGGCACAACATTGAGGGCCGAAGGGCCTGTACTGCACTGTAATGTTCAATGTACCCTTTACACCTTCATAAGACCAGGCAGTTGGAACTGGTACAGACCGACTGCTTGTGTTACATGGGAAATTTGATGAATAAAATGTAAAGCTGACCATTCCTGTTGGCCTGGTACATGCTTCATTATGAAAACATTTAACCAGACAATTCCCCAACCAAACAGTTTTTGATCCCAGAATTCATCAATCCATCTCATCTTTTCATAAATGTCACTAATCGAGCAAAAGGGTATGTGACCATGTTCTTCAGCTGTTCTCTGAACTTAGTCTGGGTCATGGCATATATACACGTGTTTGTGCAGCTACTCAGGAGCTGGAGAATGAATCCTACATCTCGTAAAATGTATTGGAAAACGACAGCCTTAAAACCCAAACGATCCATTTGTTTCCACACAGAATACACCAGAAACATTGACCATAACAGGACAAAATTCCCTGAGATAACAAACATTAAAATGATGGATTTCCTTCGGATCTCCAATTGTCGGTCCTTGGAATGCTGCCCCCTGCTGTCAGACTGGAGTCTCCTGCGGGCTCTGCTGGCCACTAAAATGTACCTCCCAGTGAAAGCATTGAGCAGCAGAACCAGAACAAATGGGAGCGCTGGGGTCAGAATGTAGTGAATCAGCTCAATTGATCCCCAGACGGGAGATAACATAATGTACTTTTTTGTCATACAAAACCAGGGTAGGTTCCTCAGCTTATACCAAGGATGTAACATAAAATACCAGGAAATATTCTTTAAACAGCTGAGCACAGTTATTGTTCCCAGAACCACGGCTGCTGTTTTCTCAGTGCAATAGTTCCCTTTCATCTTTTGACAACAAATGGCCACAAATCGATCAAAGGTGAAAGCGACAGTGAACCAGACAGAGCAGTCCATAACTGCAAAAACCAGGATGGCGTGGATGTTACACACGGGGACGGTCTTCAGAAATGTAAATTCAGTTTTATAAATAATTGGAATGTGTCTCAATATCAGATCAATGATCATGAGCAATAAGTCCACTGCTGCCATGGCCACCAGGTAGCGAGTGATACATTTAGAAAGATCACATTTTCTCTGCGACAGAATCACTATTGTCACTATGTTAACTTTGAGAAAGGAAAATAAACAAGAACATGTTAATTTCAGCTAAGAGTAAAGTTACACCTTAATAATACGAGACTTACAGTGAGTTTCAAATCTTGAAAGGAAGGTATGATCTAAAAACAATGACATCCATGAGGAATGGTTGCTCAGAAAATTATTTGAACTAAAGACTGACTTATCCCAGGTTCTGACAAAATGCATCCAAAGGTTTCAAAGGAAATACTGAATGAGATAGCAGATGCGCTGGTTTTAATTTTCCAAAAGTCCCCAGATGCTGGTGAGAATGGAAAACAGGTGCTCCTCCAAACATAAGCTGCTTCTCTGCATGCTTGCTGTTGATAGGTTTACTGATAAGCCTATCAGTGACAAATGCAAAAGATAAACAACTTGTGATTGGTGAGTAGGGTTTGGATGCGGGTCCGTTATGCAGCTCAGTAATTGCTGCCAATGAAGGTCTCTCTGGGGAAAGGTGGGTTGTGGGCTTGGAGCAGGTGAATGGAAACCATGTGTGGGAGGGAGAGCCAGAGGGAGAAGCCAAGCCAGTCATTGCAGACAGGTCCAGGAGTGTTGTAGGGGCAAGAGGGAAGTTCCAAGTAATCCCAGACGAGACAAGGAGGCCATGTTGGGATTGGGAAATTATGGGGAGGCCATAAGAAAACTGCCAGGAGATGGTGCTGACACAATGGTGCTGAGGGGTACTGAGAAACCAGTGGGATGGGGAACAAAGAGAGGCCACAAGAGGACAAGTGAGACAGGAAGGAGGGAGATGAAAAAGAGACTGACACTGCAAGAAAGTGGGAGGGAGAGAAAGATACAGAGAGAATGATATTGAAGAGCGAGAGAAAGAGTTAAAAACCACGAGAGGGTGGTAGAGGGAGAGGAAGAATGGGAATGAAAGAGGGAGAGTGAAACTGCAAGAGAATGGGAGGGAGAGAGAGAGAAAGAGAGAGACAGAGAAAGAGTTAAAAACTCCGAGAGGGTGGTTGAGGGAGCGAGAGGTTGTGAAATCTGAAGTGAGAGAGAAGAGGATTATTGCAAGCAGAGACTAGTTTCAAAACTGTTAATAAAAAATTTCAGCTGACCAGGAATGAGGTAAACATGAAATCATTGAGGGAATTAATTACTTGCAAATGGATGTGGTCTTTCCAGATTAAGGTTACATATGGTCAGGGGATACTCGATGGGAGAGTGATCAGTGGATGCTATTGTCATGTACATTATATAAGTTGGTTTTATTTTATTTTGAATTTGACATCCGAAATTTTTATCTGATCAGTTAACAAACAAATAAATATTTATTGGAGATGATAAGGAGTGCAGATGCTTGAAGTTAGAGAGGATGAAATGTGGAACTGGAAAGGCCCAGCAGGTCAGACAGCATCAGAGGAGCAGGAAAGGCGATGTTTTAGGTCGGGATGCTTCATCAGGACTTGCCTGCTTCTCTGATGCTGTCAGATCTGCTGGGCCTTTCCAGCTCCACATTTTATTGAAATAAATATTCATTTTCTCATATCTCAGTAATAAAAAGGTGGCAACAATATGGTGGAGAAATATTCCAATTTTGTGAATATGTGTGGAGATCCATGAGCGGTCACTTCTCCAGTCTGTAAGAAGGATGTTTATCATTACAGCTTTGTGTGTCTCATGAAGTGTGTGTCAGCTGTATTGGGGAAAAAAACATATTTTGCTAAGTTATGGCTGTGCTCTTGTACCAACTTAATTACAGCATCCATCCAGGAAATTAATCTTTTCCAAGAACATTGTGGCTTGATTGGGGGTTCATACTCCTTAATAAAATTGATAAGTTCCTTGAATTCTGCTTACAAATGTAAGTATCCAACACAGCAAAACATACACAGAAGGTAATGTAAGATGTTGACTGCATCAATTAATAAAGGAGACAGTGAGAGTGTAAAGGTAGCCCTGAAAATCAAAAGATAACTCTCAAGAGGAGCCATCAAAAATAAATCCTTTATACTTTGAAGCACATATCTCTCTGATTTGTACCAAAGTAAGCGGGGAACCCTTGAAGTTCTTTTTCATTCAAAGCAGATGTACTGTCCTTATGTTAACGTCAGTCATACTGCTTTCTCAAATACATAGCAACACTTCCACAAGATGACTGAAAGGCACTTTGCAGTATTCCCACTCAGAAAGCAGAAGTCTCAGATTATATGAGACACCATCATCTATAATACCACACCCTGAACAGACAAGAAGCAGCAGTTAAGCATCACAGACTGGTTTGAGGCTACACATACTGTGATAGAACCTGTCATTGAAGCCAAGATCTCCACTCTCATCGATTACAAGAGAAATCTGAGTGAGGAATCTCTGAATGCAGAAAGAGCCATTTGAAGTCAAGTCCAAGAGAATGCTGAGCAACGATCCAATAATAACATTCCTCACCCTGCAGGAATATCCACAGCTACTCCATCACAGGGAAATGTATGGATGAAGGGATGGGGAAGGTGAAAGATGCATGAGGTAAAGAAACAGCTCGACCCTGAAACAAAGGCAGGAGAGATCATCACCCACTGTAACAAATAGTTGGAGAGATGGGGAGATCCTTGCCTTGAGCTATAACACAGGGAGAACATTGTCACTGAGGAAGCTCTGGACACCATTAACAGCCTCGCTGTTATGGCAGGGCTGGGAATCAAACCAACAGTGGAGGGCTTTAACAAAGCTATTGACACACACTCATGGACAAAGCTCCAGTCACTTTTCCCAGTCCTCATCAAGCACAGAAACCCCCACTCCTGCAGCTTCTGCACTAACCTCTCTGTTTCTTCTGGAGGAGGGGACATTTCCACAGGGAGTGTGTGATGCAAGGATTGTGACCCTGTACATGAACAAGAGCAACTGCAGAGATTGCCATAACTGTCGAGGTGTCTCCCTGCTAAGCCTCCCTGCATTGGAAAAGGATTTCCCCATGTGGCCTTGTCAGGCTGCAGACACTGGCTTAAGGCATCTGCCCCCAATTCCCAACGTGGTTTCAGAACAGCAAGCTCGACAATCTCGGTTCCCTTTCAGTCTCACAGCTGCAAGAGAAATACACCAACAAAGGGGACCAAAAGGACAGGGCAGGGAGACTATACCTGCACCTGAAGAGAGAATAATTACTCAGACACAGGGTTTGTTACAGGAAGTTTGTGCTTGATAACTGCTGAATTTTTTGAGGAGGTAACCTGGTGTGTTGATGAGGGCAGTGCATATGACATGGTCTACATGGACTTCAGCAAGGCTTTTGGCAAAGTCCCTCATGCAGATTGGTCAAGACAGTAAGGGCCAATGGGATCCCAGGTAAGTGGCATGTTGGATCAAAAACTGGCTGAGAGGCAGGAAGGAGAGGGGAATGGTTGAGGGATGTTTCTGTGACAGGAAGTCTGTTTCCTGTGGGGTTTCACAGAGCTTGCTGTCTGTTGTGTCGATGAATCATTTAGACTTAAATTCAGGGAATATGATAAAGAGGTTCACAGATGGCATGAAACTTGGCAGGGTGGTAAAAAGTGAGGAGGGTATCTGTAACCTGCAGGAGGATATCAATGGCCTGGGCAGCTGGGCAGAGCAGGGACAACAGGAACTCAACCTGGAAAAAGGGTTACTTTCCCTTCATCAGTATTCACATTGGAAAAGGTCAATGTCAGTGGGAATATCGCGATACCGTCTCTTAGATTCGATAGGATTGCAGTTGGCAAAGAGGAGGTTTTTATCATTTTGGAAGATCTGAAAATAGCCAAGCCCTCTGGGCTGGATGGGATTTACTCCCAGATTCTCTGGGAAGCCAGGGAGGACATTGCAGGGCCTTTGGCGTTGACCTTTATGTCATCAATGTCAACAGGAGTACTACCATAAGACTGGAGGATAGCAAATGTTGTTCCCTTCTTTAAGAAGAGGATTTGGGCCAACCCTGGTAATTATAGACCAATGAGCCTTAATTCAGTTGTGGGTAAGGTCTTGGAAAAGGTTGCGAGGGATTGGACGTCAGTAAGCCTTTTGATAAGGCTCCATATGGTTGGCTATCGCACAAAATATGGAATTTCAGGTTTGAAGTTGATTCAGCGGTTTGAATCAGAAGTTGGCTAGCTGAATGAAGACAGAGGGTAGTGGCAAATGGGAAATATTCATACTGGAGCTCAGTTACCAGCAGTGTGCTGCAAGCTTCTGTTTTGGAGCCACTGCTGTTTGTCATTTTTATAAATGATCTGGATGTGGACGTAGAAGGATTGGTTAGTAAATTTGCAGATGACACTAAGGTAGGTAGCTTTGCAGATATTGCCAAAAGACAAGATTCCCTACAGCGTGGAAACATGTCCTTTGGCCCAACAAGTCCATACCGACCCTCTGAAGAATAACCAACCCAGACCCATTTCCTTACATTTACTCCTGACTGATGTACCTAACACTATGTGCAATTTAGCATGTCTAATTCACCTGAGCTGCACATCTTTGGATTGTGGGTGGAAACCCACACAGACATGGGAAGAATGTGCAAACTCCATACAGACTTTCGCCTGAGGCTGGAATCAAAACCAGGTCGCTGGCGCTGTGAGGCAGCAGTGCTAACAACTGAGCCACCATGCAGCCCCTGTCGTGGGCTACCGAGGGACATAGATAAGATGCAGAGCTGGGCTGAGAAGTTGCAAATGGAGATTAATGCAAAAAATTGCGAGATACTTCTTCTGAAGTGAACTAACAGGAATGCAGAGATCTGGGCTAATGGATAAATTCTTGGCAGTGTAGATGAACAGAGAGTTCTCAGTGTCCAGGTGCATAAATCCCTGAAAGTTACAACCCACGTTGACAGGGTTGTTAAGAAGACATATGGTGTGTTGAAGTTTATTGGTAGGGAGATTGAGTTTCAGAGCCATGAGGTCATGCTTCAGCTGTACAAGAAACTGGTTCGGCCCCACCTGGAGTATTTTGTGGAGTTCTGGGAAAGGATGGGGAAGCTATGGAAAGGGTTCAGTGGAGATTTACTTGCATGTTGCTGGTATGGAGGCAAGGTCTTATGAGGAAAGGCTGAGGGACATGAGGCTGTTTTCGTTGCAGAGAAAAAGGTTGAGAGGTGACCTGATCGAGACGTCAAAGATAATCAGAGGGTCAGATATGATGGATAGTGAGATCCTTTTTCCTCAGATGGTGAAGGCTAACATGAGGGGGCATAGATTTAAATTGAAGGGTAATAGATTTCGGACAGACATCACGGGTAGTTTCTTTACTCAGAGAGTAGGAGGGGCGTGGCATGGTAAGGGTATTTAAATGGGCATTGGACATACATATGGATAATAATGGAATGGTGTAGGTTGGGCATCAGATTAACTTCTTAAGTTGGCGCAACATCGAGGAACGAACGGCTTGTACTGCACAGGATTGTTCTATGTTTTATTTTAGGAGGGGCTTACAAGGCAAGGGATTACTCTCTGAATGATAGGGCCCTGGAAAGGACTGATGATCAGAGAGACCTCGGATGCATAGCCACACATCCCTGATGGTAGCAGGTCAGGTCGATAACCTGGTTAAGAAGGCATTTTAGATACTTGTCTTTTATTAGCAGAGGCTTAGATGAAAAGGACGGGTTGGGTGGTGGTGTTGTGCATTGGTTAGGCCACAACTGGAGTCCTGTCTGTAGTTCTGGTCACCAACATTATAGGAAGGATATGATTGCACTCGAGAGGAAACAGAGGAGATTCACCAGAATGTTGTCTGGGCTGGAGGGTCTGAGCAATGAGGAAAGATTGGAAAGGCTGGGGCTGTTTACCTTGGAGCAGTAAGGAGTGAGAGGGGACCTGATCGAGGTGTACAAGATTATGAGGGCTGGAGATAGGGTGAATAGAAAGACACTTTCGCCATAAGTAAAGGGGTCAATAAACAGGAGGCATAGATTTACCGTGAGAAGCAGAGAGTAAAGAGGAGAGAATTTTTTTTTTCCCCAGAGCGAGGTGGGCATTTGGAACTCACCGTCTGAAAAGGTATTGAGTTGAAACTATTTTAACCCTTAATCAGTCATTAAATATTCACTTCTGTTTGATGGTCTCCAGAGCTACAGGTGTAAAGTGGCATTAGTGTTGTCAGATCTTTGTTGACCAGCCTCCTTCGGTGCTGTTTAAGTCAATGAATCGAGATTGACATCACCAGTTTTACTGAGGGATTCAACCACTTGATCATCACTAGCCGAGTCAATCAAGAAAGAACGCTTGTGGAGGGAGGGCATATGGGGGAATACAGAGTCATCACAACGACCATCTTAAATACATTCAGAACAGCAATCAGTTCAACGATTCCATCGGCACAGCAGTTACCGAGGGGAATGCTACATTATGGTGGAACCAAGAGGGTAGTGTGAAGGATTTGGAGAAGACCTTTGTATTTTGTCAGAACAATCAGTGATGAATTTGATGTTTCTATCTTTGGGCTTTCTGCTCTGTGACCAGTACTAGGCAGCACACTTTAATAAGGACGTGGAAATTTTCCAATGGGTATGAGGACATTTTAACCAGTGCGGCTTCCAGCACGAAGGGAATACAGATACATGGATGGACCAGGGAAATCGGAGTTATTGTCATGTGGGAAATCTACAGAATGCTTATCAGGATATACAAAATAGATACAGGAATATATCGGTCAAGGAGACTCAAAATAAGCATTGATTAAGAATAAGAAACATGCCATTTAGGACTCTGTTGATGAGAAATTGTTTTGTTCAATATCTTTGGAAAGCTCTTTCACAGAGGGCTGTGGCAGCTCAGCCTACGAGTCTATCGAAAGTAGTGGTTGATAAATCTTTGAGTATCAATCACATAAAGAGTTAGGAGGATCGTCTATAAAAGGCATTGAAGTGTCTGGTCAGTCAGGATTGAATTAAATGCCAGAGAGTCTTGATGGACTGAATGGCATCCTCCAGTTTCTATGCTCCAAAAGACCTGTAAAGGCAAGAATCAGAGCACACAGATTTAATATGATTGGCAAAAGAAGCAGAGGGTGACATGAACATATTTGTTCCACACAATGAGTGATTCAGATTCGGAATACACAGTCTAATAGAGTGACATATATTGATTCAATAATAGATTATAAATATGTAAGTGGAGAAATATGTGAAGCAGGAAAAATTACAGCCGATGGGGAAACAGAGTGTGAGGGAGAGAAGGGTGGGTCCTAGACCTGTGTTATAAATTTAAGTAAGGGTAGATCTGAGAGCATGAAAGTGAAAATGGAAATGAGGTTCAGGGAGAACTCAGTAGTGGTCAGCATTGAAGAACATAATTCAGATTACACACAATAAATACATTCAAAATGAGAAAGGAAAACTTCCAAATGGAGCACACACCATCCGCGTTTAAAATGACATTGAAGTTCAATAAAAAGCAGATAATTGCTAAACGTTGGCTGGTAGGTCAGGAACAGAAAATAAAAGTCAGCTCAAAATGGCAAAACGATTGACAAGGAGTGAACAGTTACAGTACAAGAGGAACCGAGCAAGTAATACAGGGGCAAGAACAAGGTGGGCTGTGGTGAGAGGCCTTTATTGACATTGCTCATAATCACCCACATTAACACCAAATCTCACCTCATTAATATGCAGATGCCCACTCTATCATCCTCTGGATAGAAACTAGACACTAACAATTCCAGTCATGGAAAGAGGTCTGACTGGGAACCTGGTGACTCCAGCTCACTGCTTGTTCCTCCAGCCCTCCAGCTTGGAACCCCAGCACCAACAGCTCAAGGTCTGGTTTCTGGGTGGTGACCGCACACAGCCCACGTTCACAGACATTGGAATCTGACATGTGCCAGTCTCACCACACACCATCCTGGCACACCTCCGAGCCACTCTTAGGGCACTGCCAAGGAGACCACTCCTGTGAAACGACGCCTAGGGAACATAATAGTGGGAATCGGAGTTGGGAAGCTGGGGAATGATGATACTGCAGGGAGACAACTCACTATATAAGGGGGAGGGGTTCAGTGAGAGTTAGCAACACCCGGGATACAAGGAGGGGGCCAGTGCATTCCCAATCCTGGCATATTGACCCGACAGGACTGGGCTCAGGGCTGGAGGGTATGTAGATGCAGATGAGTTGGTTGGGGACTCGGAGAAGTGTGAAGTCTGTGAGGTTAACAGGGTGTGGGGGGTGCGCTAGCAGGAAGGGCCATTTTATCCTTGAGGGTTCCCCTGTATGCAGAGGAGGAGGCTGGAACTCAGTGTCTGAGGGAAGCCTGCTCTTGCCTTCCATCCTGCTGTGACTCAGAAATGAAGATGGCTGCACCTGAACATGAGGCCAGCAGGGTAAGTGTTTGGATGTGCAGCCTCGGGTGGGGGTGAGGTATCTGCAAGTCCATGCAATGGGAGGCCCCTTCAAAGGGCAAGGTCACGCAGCACACACCCAGACACTGAAGGGCAGACCCTTTAATATTGTACATTGCAGCTCATTCCCCAAACAGCTCAGAGCATTTAGTGTCATACAGGTTTACAGCATGAAAACAGGCCCTTCGGCCCAACATGTCCATGCTACCCGGTTGGTACAATTAAACTTGTCCAGTTTGTATACGTTTAGTCCATATCCCTCTATGCCTATCACAACCATGTACCTGTCTAAATGTTTCTTAAATGACAATATTGTACTCACTTCTATCACTACCTCTGGGAGCCCATTCCAGACACTCACCACCTTCTGTGGAAAATGTTGTCCCTCTCAACCTATTTGTGAATCTCCCCTCTTGGCCTTAACCTGTGTTCCCTAGTTTTAGACTGCCCTAACATGGGAAAAGCTTGTTGGCTATCTACCTTATCTCTGCCTCTCATGATTTTATGGACATGTATAAAGTTTCATATTCTCAAGGGAAAAATACCTCCCAGTTTATCCAGACTCTCCTTAAAGCTCAAAACTTCCAGTCCAGGAAGCATCCTAGGAAATCTTTTTTTGCACTTTGTCCAGTTTAATTATATCCTTTCTATAGTAGGGTGACTAGAACTGTACACAGTAACTTCAAATGTGGCCTTTCCAAAATCTTGCACAACTGCCCCAAGATGTCCCAACATTTATACTCAATGCTCTCCCCAATGAATGCAAGCATGCTGAAAGCCTTCTTGACCACCCTGCCAACCTGTGACTCCAGCTTCAAGAAGCAATGTACCTGTACCCCTCGATCCCCTTGTTCTATAACACTCCCCAGGGCCTGACCAATAACTGGGTCCGGACTGCCCTGGGTTGACCCAGCAAAATGCAACACCTCGAAATTAAACACCATTTGACATTCCTCAGCCCACTGGCCCAATTGATTAAGATCTCACTGTTATACCAGGTAACCTTCTTCACTTTCCACTGTACCACCAATCTTTGTGGCATCCATAAACCTATGAATCATACGTCCTAAATTCTCAGCCAAATTCTTTAAATGAATGATGAATAACAGTGGACTCGTCATTGATCCCTGTGGCACACCCACTGGTCACAGCCATGTTTCTGTAATAGCTGTAATGTCCCAGTCCCATGTATCCATCCATGCCCTGAATTCACTTCCCTTCCCTGTCAGGACTCTTGCTTTGAAATAACTGCCGGTTAATCCTGACTTCCCTTGCTTCCTGCGTACATTTGTCTGCCCCATCTAGTACGACGATTACCAACTCTGCCTCGACTGTTTTACTTGCTCTCATTATCTTCTCTCCTGTCATCAACCTTCTATTATGTCTCCCTGCTCCTTTGGATGTCCCCCAACACCTGTCCTCATCTCCCTGCCAGATTAGTTTTACTCATCCCAAGTGGCTCTCACAAATCTCCCCACCAGGATATTGACTCCCTCCAGTTCAGTTACAACATGTCCCACTTGGGCAGATCACCTCTGCCCCAGAAGATGTCCCAATGATCCAAGAATCTGAATCCCTACCCCCTACACCAGCTCTTAGCCACACAGTTCATCTGCTAAATCCCCCTTTTCTTGTTCTCGCTGAAACTAATAGTTCCCAAGTTACTTCCCTTGAGATCCTACATTTTAACCATCTGCTTAACTCCCTTTCATGACTCTTCAGGACCTCACCTCTTTTCCACACTATGTCATTGGTACCAATGTGGACAATAACCTCTGCCCGCTCACCCTCCCCCTGAGGAATTCGATACAATGTTCAGAGACGCCCTCAGCCCTGACACCAGGGAGGGAGCACACCATCCTGGAGTCTCGGTCACAGCCACAGATACTCTGTCTGTGACCCTGACTAGCGAGTCACCTAATGTTCTAAGTAATTGCCTTCCCAAAGGTTTGCAGCTAAGCCATTCATGGTACCACAGGCCTGTCTGCTGCTGTTGTACTTTCCAGAGAGAGGTTATACCTCCCAACAGTATCCCAAACGGTATCCCTGTTAGAGAGGAGAAAAGCCACTGGAGACTCCTGCACTACCTGCCTCTCCTGGCAGTCACCCATCTCCCTGACTGAACCTGTGGTGTGGCCACATCACTGTAACTAGTGTCTATCACACTCTCTGCCCCTTGTATGCTCCTCAGTGTATCCAACTCTCCCTCCAACTCAACCACCCGGTTTGTAAGGAGTTGTAGCTGATCACACTTCCTGCAGACACAGTCGTCAGGGACACTAGACTATTCCCTGATCTCCCACATCAGGCAGGAGGAGCATACCACTGCCCTAACTGCCATCTCTGTCACCTCACAGTAACACAAAGAACAGAATCTTACCGTACCATGACCTTGTTGCTGATCACCCTCCTCACCGGGTATCCTAGTATCCTCCAAAACCCACACTTAAACCTCCAGCAGCACTTCAACAACAAAGCAGCCCTTCTCAAAATGGCCGCTCCAACAATGGCCTCTCGGCTGGAACTTGCCTCCTTTTTGTTCACTCCTGGTGGCTGAGCTGATTCCTCCCAGAATCCTCCTCAGTCACTTCTCAGCAGCACGTTTTGTTAACTTGGGAATAACTTGAATATCTCGGGAAGTCCAGTCATTTCTGCAGCACATTGGTGTCTCTAAAAAGTGAGAGCGTAGCTGCCAGGGTGACAGTGACCTGTGATTTCCCTATTGCCTGGATACGGTAGCTATGGGTTACCTCCCACTTGGGGCGATGGAGCGGTGTGCAGTGACAGGGATGGCTGGCTCCAGTCCCTGTAATGCCAGATTTGCAGCCAGAGAGAGACTCACAGACATAGCTGATTGTAAAGGGTGAACGCATAGATGTGCAAAACTATTTCCAATAACATGTCGCCTATGACACCAGCACATCTGCTTTCTCGCTCTACCGCCAGGTCTAGGTGCTTCCTGAGGTCTGCGGCTGGTCTGGAGAAAGCCTGCCCTACACTGGAGCCCATTGGCCTTGGAGGGTCTGGTTGGGTGATCCTAGGGCTGGGTGGGTGTGCAGGGCCCTCACACACTGACTAACAGAGGCAGGTGCACCTCCCTCACTCTGACCACACAGAGAACAGGGAGAGGGCAGAGAGAGAGTGGGAGGGAGAGAGAGAAAGAGAGAGAGTGAGAGGGAGACAGAGAGAGACACAGAGAGAGAGGTTTAAATATGAGAAGAGGGAGAGGGAAAAAGTAAGATGTAGAAGATGGAGAGACAAATCGAAAGAAATGAATTTTCAGAATGGAATTGGATAAAAATTATAAGAGGATAGATTTACAGGACGATGGGCAGAGAACTGAGAACGGGAAGGGTGCTGTGTCTCTGTGACTCTACGTACAGGACGATAAGGATGGGACCGGGGGTGGGAATAATGAGACAGGTCAGGCCTTGAAGGAATTTGAATTCAAAAATGAGAATATTAAAAAGGGAAGTTGTTGGATCAGGAATGTTTGTTGGTCAATGAGCACAAAGAGAAATGGTAAACCAAACATGATGAGAGTTCAGACCGGGCAGCAGGACTTTGGATGGGTTCTGGTTTATTGAGGTTTGACACTGTGAGGTTAAAGATAATATCAGTGGAATACTCGGATCTGGATGAATCAAACCCAGAGACGGTGTGGTGTGCAGCATCCCGGATGAAGCAGGCAGGAGACAGAGATATTACAGAGGGGATGGTAAACAAGCTTTGCAATGGAGAGGATGTGGGGTCAAACCTCAGGTTAGGGTTAAAGGGCGTCCTGAGGTTACAAACATTTTGGTTCAGCCTGAAGCCAAGGGGTGGATCAAGGCAAATGATAGAAAACTGAATGTGTGACAGGAACCAAAGACAATGGTATTGGGCTTCACAAGATTAAAGTGAGAATAGCAGGAGTCTAGTAGTTTATAAATCTACTGGGAGGGAGACAGAGACTTCGTTACAGCAGGAGCAGCAAGCAGCAGAATGGGAAATGACAAGAACAGTAATAAAGTTAAACCATGATCCACAGAATTACTAACCAGACAGAGCCACTTACCTGGAATACCAACAGCAGCGAGAGTCGGATAGTAAATGTGTTGAATAATCAGAAGTATGTATTGGATCCGATGTTTCAAATTCATCTGTTGATAATTTGTAGAAAAATACTCGATTATCCCGGAGAGATTCCTGCCCATTGTGGGAACATTGCAGTCTGCTCTCCTCAGATTCTGATCTGTCATCTCTCCCTGTTTCAAGGAATGTTGCAGCTGACACTCATTTATTAATAGAAGGAGGAATCCACCCAGAGACTCAGTTAGGGCCCACAGAGATTGACATTAATTACAGTCACTGAACAAACAGGGTCATTGAATTCCTTTCAATCCAGTGCCTTTGTCCCAGAGTAAAGTAAAACTTATCCCTGGTCTGGAGAGAATGTGTGAGGGATGCTGAGTAAAGGAACAATGAAAATATGGGAGTGGGCCAAGAGGGCTGGATGTTTGTAATATTGTCCCCTGATGACCAAGATAAAATATAGTTTTATTTCTTTGAAGAAGAGTTCAACAAGTGACAGCTCTATGGGCTTAATGGAGTTCTTTGATAAAGTAAAGTTCTTTGGAAATGCTGAGTTCAGCGTGTTTCATGTTCCAGAAGGAATATGACTTCCAAAAGGTGAAGTGTTATTTAATTGACAGGTTAGGAAAATTCAAACATGTGAATTGAAGGACCAATGGCGTTCTGACTATAACACAGACTGAGGGACATAACTCAGAGAGAAACACTGTTCAGGTAAAGGGCTCTTGTGGTGCAGTGATAGCCCCCCAAGTATGAGATCTTGTGCTGAAATCCCACCTGTTCCAGAGGTGTGTAAAAGCATCCCGGGGACAGGTTGATGAGAAGGTAGATAGACTGCAGGAACATAGACTGTTCATCCCTCATGACCAATATTAGAATCAGAGATGTTTATCATACATATATAAATGACATGGGCTAATATGTTATTTCTAAAGGACATGATTTCAAGGTTTGGAGACAACAAGAGAGACAGAAAGATAGTGAAGAGTGAGGAGGACAGGATCAGACATCAGAACATCATTTAAAGCAAAATATTGCTGATGCTGCAAAACTAAAACACACACAGAATGCTGCAGAAACTCAGCAGATCAGGCAGCATTGGAGAGGGAAGTAGAATTAATGATTCAGTTCGGAGCTGAAAGGGCTGGGAAAATGGGATATTTTATTGTTTCGACAGAGGAAGGCAACGTGTGAAATGGTGTCCAGTGTAAAAGGTAAGGAATTTGTTAATGGGGTTGAAAGAGGAAATGAAGCAATGTAAATAAGGCACAAATAAGAAAACTGTGTGTGTGAAGGAGATTGTAGGAATCAGAGACATCATAAAGTGAAGATCTGAAGCTGGGGAGATCGATATTGAATCCTGAGGCTGGAAAGTTCCTCTGTGGAAAATGAGATGTTGTTCCTCAAGCTTATGCTGTGCTGTGTTCCCATTCTCCCATTAACTGCTCTGTCAGCCTCATTCATCGCTCACCACTTCCAACCAGTGGCCGTAACACACACACTCTCTCTCTCTGTGCCTTGTGGGTACCACCAGCATCTCCACCATTCCCACAGTAACATCGCCGTTTCCCACACAAGCCACCTCCTCCCACTGTGAGGACGAGTGTACTGAGGTGTAAAAGACACCCCACCAGCTCAGACCCTGAGACCTCGGTGGGAAGGTTAGCCTTAGAGTGTGTGGCAGCACAAGCTGGTGAGCACCTCACTGCCACAGCTCCGCAGCTGGCTGAGGAAGAAATGCCCCAGGCCGCTGGCACTCGGAGGGACCGGCAGTGACCAGGCAGCTACTCAGGTAGGAGAGGGGCCCGTGGTGTCAGCAATCAGGACCCACATCTGAATGTACAGGGAGGAGCGGCATTCGGGGAAATGGGAAACAACGGGTTCAACTCTTTGCAATTTATAGAAATGATTTGGATGGAGGGATTGAAGGTATGGAGTGAAATCTACTGATGACACAAGATATCTGGAAAGTGAGTTGTGAAGAGGACATGAGGAGCCTAGAAAGGGTATGGATTGGTTCATTGAGTGGGCAAAGATCTGGCAAATGGAGGAAAATGTGGGGAACTGGGAAACCGTCCATTGTGTCAAAAGAATTAAAAACAAACACCTTATCTGAAAGGTCAGAGGTTGCAGAGCTCTAAGTGGCAGAGGGATCTGGGAGTCCTGCTCCATGAATCACTGAATGCTAGAATGCAGATACAGCAAGTAATCAGGAAAATCTAATAGAACATTATGGCTTATCAGGAACAGAATTGAATGCAGGAATTGAAGGGAAGATGTGCTCAAAAAGATTAAATCTGTGATTAATTTGATGTAAAGTGGACAAGGACTAAAGCATGCTGGGAAATGGAAACCGGCCTTGACCAAAGTGATTGTGCTAATCCACATGCTGCAGAACCCAGGCAGGCTGCAGCTACCAACAGACAGTTTGTAACGAACCTGGTTATTGCAGACGCTACAATACACACCTGAAGTCAGGGTTGAATGGTGTTGATGCAATGTCATCCTCAGGGTGATCGGAAACATTGAGATACGTACCAGACACGGGGGGAGGGGGGCACCTCACACACTTATTTGGAGGAGGGTATGTGTTCCCAGCACCTCCAGGAATGGAGACCTGAGGATGACCTGACCATCGTCATGTCAAAGCCTGGCTTGTTCGGATTGATCAGGGTGATCGAGCCTGATCAATCCATTGGTTAATGGTGAAGACCCTCCCAAAAGGACACGAAGGTTTAGAGTGTAAGAATTGCCACAACACCACGCTCAGGGCGGTAACTCGAGACAAACCACCAAGAAAGGAAGATACCCCTGAAATCATTGGGAGATGACCAGGTGACATCATGATGTGGGGCACGGTCGAGTTCTAGTGTGGGGGGATATGAACATCCAGAGTTAAGGTAAAGCACAAGATAGCATTTGTAGTGTAAATGGTTAAATTATATTGTATTTTGTTATGATAGTGTTAATTGTGTCAAATAAGTGATTATTATTGTTTATTATTATGAAGAGTTTTCTCAGTTCTTTTGCTGGATATGATTTAAAACACACTGTGTAGCAGGGACAACAAATTGGCCCCCCAAGATCAGACCTCGATAAGAAGTGACTTTGTCGCTCTGAGATCGAAGCCCGTGGAACCTAGGGTTCCTTGAGATTTTGCCTGAGATGGTTGTTAAGAGGACAGCTGTCCCACGCGAAGGCCAGGGGTTCAAGTAAATCAAAGAGAACAGAATGGTCGAAACTGAACTGTGCTTTAAAAGATAAAACCAACAGATGTTTACTCCTAAACCAACAAACGTCTGTACTGTGTGTGTGTGTGTGTGACCGGTAAGGTAAAACACTGAATGTCAGTAGACACCCGATGTGATTCGGACCGGATCATAACGAAAGCCATACCCTCAGTCTTATCCACCCCTTATATCCCATAGTTTAATTGAAAATGACAGAGAATGATACGAGAGTAGAGTATGGGTAACAACACTGAGACAGTATATTAGTTAGAAAAAGCGGTCCACGTGGGCAGAATTTTGTTGTAGCGATGAAATGGGCCCAGGATCCCCAGGGCAGAAGTATTGGGATAATTTTATCAGAACTCAAGGGAAACATGCTTCCAAACTCGAGGAGTTCACAGCGATAATGTGCGGTCGAGGGCAATTCTTAGGGACAGAGCGGGAATTAAATTCCATCTGTAAGGAACCAAGGGACGGAAAAAGGGAAATCCCGGAGTTAGAATTGAAAATGCAGCTCTGGTCCAGAGAAATCAAGTAAACCTCCTACTCACGGGTCAATACCAAACCCAATGAGAATGAGCATACTGAGATCCCCAACACACAGTGTCAGCTAATGAAGCTACTGAGAAGGCAGGAAGGGAGTTGGGAAATAAATGGACTGTTTTAATAGGATGGTTATGGGAGGGGATTTTAATCTTCCAAACATAGACTGGGACTGCCATTGTCTTAAGAGTCTAGGTGGAGAGGAATTTATAAAGTGTGTACAAGAAAGTTTTCTGCTTCAGTATGTGGATGTACCCACTAGAGAAGGTGCAAAACTTGACCTACACTTGGGAAATAAGGCAGGACAGGTGACTGAGGTGTCAGTGGGGGAGCACTTTGGGGCCAGTGACCATAATTCTATTAGCTTTAAATTAGTGATGGAAAAGGAGAGACCAGATCTAAAAGTTGAAGTTCTAAATCGGAGGAAGGCTAATTTTGACGGTATTAGTCAAGAACTTTCAAAAGCTGTTTGGGGGCAGATGTTCACAGGGAAAGGGACGGCTGGAAAATGGGAAAACATAAAAAATGAGATAACGAGAGTGCAATGATAGTATATTCCTGTTAGGGTGAATAGAAAGGTTGTTAGGTGTAAGGAATGCTGGATGACGAAAGCAATTGAGGGTTTACTTAAGAAAGAGAAGGAAACATATGTCAGGTATTGACAAGGTAGATCGAGTGAATCCTTACAAGAGTTCAAGGCAGTAGGAGGATACTTAAGAGTGAGATTCGGAGGGCAAAAAGGGGACATGAGATGACTTTGGTAAATAGGATTAAGGAGAATCCAAAGGGTTTTTACAAATACATTAAGGACAAAAGGGTAGCTAGGGAGAGGACAGGGCCCCTCAAAGATCAGCAAGGCAGCCTTTGTGTGGAGCCGCAGGAGATGGAGGAGACACTAAACGAGTATTTTGCATCAGTATTTACTGTGGAAAAGGACATGGAAGGTATAGAATGTAAGGAAATAGATGGTGACATCTTGCAAAATGTCCATATTACAGAAGAGGAAGTGCTGGATATCTTGACATGCATAAAAATGGATCAATCCCCAGTACCTGATCAGGTGTACCCTAGAGCTCTGTGGGAAGCAAGGGTAGTGATTGCTGGGACCATTGCTGAGATATTTGTGTAATCAATAGTCACAGGTGAGGTGCCGGAAGACTGGAGACTGGCTAACATGGTGCCACTGTTTAAGAAAGGTGGCGAGGACAAGCCAGGGAACTATAGACCAGCGAGTCTGACGTTTGTAGTCGGCAAGTTGGAGGGAGCCCTGAGGGACAGGATGTACATGTATTTGGAATGACAAGGACTAATTAGGGAAGGTGAACATGGCTTTGTGTGAGAAATCATGTCTCACAAAACTTTTTTCACAAGTATCAAAGGGGATTGATGAGGGCGGAGCAGTAGATATTATCTACATGGACTTCAGTAAGGCATTCAACAAGGTTCCCCATGGGAGACTGGATCGGAAAGTTAGATCTCACGGAATATACGGATAACTAGCCATTTGGAAACAGAAGTGGCTGAAAGGTAGAAGACAAGAGGATGGTGGCACAGGGTTGTTTTTCTGACTGGAGGCCTGTAAACAGTAGATTCCAACTAGGCTTGGTGCTGGGTCCACTACTTTTCGTGATTTATGGAAATGTTATGTATGTGAGCATAAGAGGTATAGTGAGTAAGTTTACAGATAACATCAAAATTGGAGATGTTGTGGACAGCGAAGAAAGCTTCCTCAGATTAAAATTGGATCTTGATCAGATGGGCCAATAAGTGGAAGATGGAGTTTAATTTAGATAAATGCAAAGTGCTGCAGTTTGGGAAAGCAAATCTCAGCAGGACTTAATCACTTAATGTTAAGATCCGAGGGAGTGGGAACGAACAATGAGACCTTGGAGTGCAGGGTCAAAGCTCCTTGAAAGTGGAGTCACAGGTAGATAGGAGAGTGAAGAAGGCGTTTGGTATGCTTTCCTTTATTGGTCAGGGTATCAAGTACAGGAGTTTGGAGGTCATGTTGTGGCTGTACAGGCTGTACACTGGTTTGGCCACTGTTGGAATATTGTGTGCAATTCTGGTCTCCTTCCTACCGAAAGGATGTTGTCAAACTTGAAAGGGTTCTGAAAAGATTTACAAGGATGTTTCCAGGGTTGCAGGATTTGAGCTATAGGGGAAGCTGTTTTCCCGGGAGCATCGGAGACTGAGGGGTGACCTTATAGAGGCTAATAAAATCATGAAGGGCATGGATAGGATAAATAGACTAAGCCTTTTCTCGGGCGTGAAGGAGTCCAGAACTTGAGGGCATAGGTTTAGAGTGAGAGGGGAAAGATACAAAAGAGCCCTCAGGGGCAGCTTTTTCATGCAGAGTGTGATATGTGTGTGGAATGAGCTGTGAGATGACGTGGTGAAGGCTGGTACAACTGCATCATTTAAAAAGCATCTGAATGGGTATATGAATAGGAAGGTTTAGTGGGATATGGGCTGGGTGCTGGCAGGTGGGACTAGATTGGGTTCGGATATCTCGTCAGCATGAACAGATTGGACTGAATGGTCTGTTTCCGTGCTGTACATCTCTATGACTCTGAATCTATGACCTGGTCTGGCCTACATATGACTCCAGACCCCCAGCAGTGTGATTGATTCTCAGTTGCCCCCTGAACAGGCCGGGCAAGCCATTCAGTTGTACCAGTCATTGCAAAGTCTCAAAGAAATGAAACTGGACAGATCACCTGGCACCGCCCTAGGCACCAGAAAATGCAGGAACAGCCCTGTCGATCCTGCAACGTCCTCCTTACTGACATCTGGGGGATACTGCCAAAACCGGGAGAGCTGTCCCATGGGCTAGTCAAGCAACAACCTGACATAGTCATACTCACAGAAACATACCTTACAGACTCTGTCCTAGTCACCACCATCACCATCCCTGAATATGTCCTGACAGACCCAGCAGAGATGACAGCACCATGGGGAACAGTCAGGAGAGAGTTCCCCTGTGAGTCCTCCATATTGACCCTGGACCCTATGAAGTCTCATGGCTTGAAGTTAAATATGGACATGCTAATTAACACATACCATCTCCCTCAGCTGATGAATCAGTTCTCCTCCATGTTGAATAACACTTGGAGGAGCCACTGAAGGTGACAAGGACACAACATGTACCCTTGGTGGGGGGGGGGGGGGGATTTCAATGTTCACCATCAAGAGTGTCTCAGCAGCAGTACGACTGATTGAGCTGGTCGGGTCGGAAAGGACAGAGCTGTTAGACTGGATCTGTGGCAGGTGGTGAGGGAACCAACAATAGGGAAAAACTTACTCGACCTCATCCTAACTATGATGAGGCTGCTCCTTTAACAAGGTGATGTTGGCCTTGGTTTTATTTTCAGATGTTCGTAAAAACACAGGTTCCGAAAAGACTGGGTTTGATGGGTTTTCGGGCCAGTTTGATTATAGCTAACAGATACTGAATCAGGCAAAAAACTTTCGAGATTTAGAAAAAAAGGTGAAATGGAAAGTGGCCAGTTCTCCCAACTCAGCTGCTCAATGATTTGGTCTGGTTTTTGGCAGCCTGGCTATTCACTGAAAGCAGTCAGGCAGTTTAAAGCTGCTGGACCCAAAGGAGCAGGTCCGTGCTGATCCTCCTCTCTCTCTGACATCTCTCCTGGAAGACCCTGTGTTTGAGTTTACCTTGTGTGCCCAGTAGGATTGTCACAAACATTTGGAACAGCATCATAAAGTTGGAATAATTTGTTGGGTTTTCAGATAGGTTAAATTATTTGGTATACTGATGTCTTTTTCAGTGTTTAATTTGTCAATATCGAAAATAAATCCTGTTTTGTTTAAAACTATGTGATTTGACCAGTTGCATCCCTCCTGAAATATCTGCGTTACACCTTCTTCAAACAATTGGCAAAATGAGGGTCTGGACTATTTTTTTGAAATGTTTTGAGGGGGTCGGGCCTGGTCTATAACAGATTGGGGACTCTTTGTGGGATTTGTTCTGCAGTCCCAAATTGGGATTAGGGTTGTTGGGCTCGAAGACAGCGAGTGGTAGGTGTTTGTGTCTTTTGTTCTAGGTGTTGAATTCGGTCGGGTCAACCAGTGCTTGGGATAGCAATGACTGTTTCAGTCACCAAGAGGTTTCTGGGGATGGAAGAAGTGACTTTGGGGGTTTTACAAGCTGCTGGAATTAGCGGACAAGCTGGGGTTGGAGCTATCTCCTTCCGTAAGGAAAGGAGAGATAATTACAGCAATTCAACACCTGGAACAGCAATAGCTCAGCATTTCAATTTGCAGAACAAAAAGGAAAAGAGAGAGAAAGAGAGAATAGGGTGAAAACGAGAGAGGAGAGTGAGGAAAAGTAGAAAGAGAGGGAGTTTGAACTTCAGAACATAGAACATTACCGTGCAGAACAGGCCCTTCGACTCTCGATGTTGCACCGACCTGTGAAACCTATCTGAAGCCCATCTAACCTACATTATTCCAATGACCATTTAAATGCCCATAAAGTTGCCGGGTCTCCTACTGTTACAGGCAGTGCATACCACACCCCTCCTACTAAAGAAACTACCTCTGACATCTGTCTTATATCTCTGACCCGTCAATTTAAAGCTATATTCCCTCGTGCTAGACATTGTCACTGCGACAGGAAAGCCAGTTTAAAGGGATGGTGATGAACACTGAAGGGAAGCTTGATGAGGAGGAGAGTGAGGATGAGCAAACCCATGGAAGCTAAGAGACTAGTGAGAAACTGTTTAAATATATTCAAGCATGGCCTCAAGTTGATGAGGAGGATATGGAAACTTATTCCATCTCAGTTGAAAAGGTGGCTAAAAGAATGCAGTGGCCAGTGACAATGTGGGTTTTGTTGATCCAAACAAAACTTGTCAGTCGAGTTAGTGACATATTTGCATGACTATCAGAGGAGGTATCAGAGGAGGTATCTGGGGGGTATGAGGAGGTGAACAAAGCCATTTTAAGTGTATTTGAGCATGTGCCAGAAGCCCACAGACAATGCTTCAGGAATCGAAGAAGGGAATCTGGTCAAATCTCCACTGAATTTGAAAGGATCAAACAAAGTAATTTTGATCAGTGCATTAAAAATGGAGCAAACATACAACGCTCAGAGAGAAATGATTTTTTTGGAGAAGTTCAAAAATTCACTCCTTGAGCAAGTGAGAACTCATGTGGAAGAGCAGAGAGTTAAACAACAAGGTTAGCAGCTGGAATGGCTGGTGGTTATGAGTTGGTCTATGAATCAAAGTTTGGCTTCCAACATCGATATCAATCCGTGAGGGATAGTAATTGGGGAAAAGACATATCCTGACGTGGAAAGGGAGAGGTAGATCTCAGTGAAGATCATAAGGATAACTTACCCACAGGGTAAAAAAGAAACACTAGAAAGAGACAAAACAGCTCTTTTTTTTTCACTGTAATAAATAGGCCGCATGAAATCACAGTGTTGGTGGGTTAGCAAAAGCACTGGGAAGCCAGATATAGGAAAACAGGATAAGCCAGTGAATTTTGTTAGAAAGATAACGAAAAGCACAGTGGAGGCGAGAAAGTTGCAGTGGGAATGTACAAGCGGGTCGGAGGTTGATTGAGGAGGAAGTGCCAGATCTTCTTAAACCATACACCTGTGAAGGTAAAGTTTACTCACATAGGCCAGGAGCAGCAGGTAAAGAGGTTACAACGTTAAGAGATACAGGATCCTCTCAGTCTGTGATGATGAAAGATGAGGAGATATGTACCACTGAATGTACATATTACCAGGAAAGATACGAGTAACAGGAATTCACAGTGAGACAAGAAGCGCTCAGTTATGCAAAGTGAGGTTAGTGTGTCCAGTGAAGGGTGGAGATGTTGTGGTGGGAGTACTGAACAAACTCTCAGCTCCAGCAATACAGTTTGCCCTTGTTAATGATATAGCTGTGTCACAGGTAGGAGTGCTGCCTACTGTGGTTGAAAAGCCAGTGGAAACTCAGGCAACTGAGCTATTGCAGGACCCGTATCCTGGGATTTTACCTGACAATGTGGTAACAAGGTCACAGAGTCACCAGTTGAAACAGAAGAGATCAAAGAGTAAAGATAAGAAAGTTGAAGTGGAATTAATAGAGACCCCGTTTGATCACATGGTTGAGACAAGCCCGGAGCAGATAGATGACACAGCAGGTATCTTTAGCTCAGATAGATGAACAGAGTTACAGCAGAAAGATGAAAATTTAAGGCAATTATATCAAAAGGCATACACAGTAAACCAATCCTAATGTATCCCTGAACGTTATTATCTTAATAATTATGTCTTAATAGGAAATGGAGTCCATCACATATTCAGGCAGATGAGAAATGGGCAGAGGTTCATCAAGTTATATTGCCAGTGAGTTATAGAACGGAGGTGTTGCGAATGGTGCATGAGCTACCTCTAGGGGGTCAGTTAGGAGTGAGAAAAGATCACGCTGAAATACAAGAACATTTTTGCTCGCCTGGACTGCGCTGGTTGTATTTTGCCAGACATATCACATTTGTCAGGTAATTGGAAAACCCCAGGCTGTAATAAAAGCTGCCCCTTTAATACCTGTTCTTGCATTTAAGGAACCTTTTATGAGAGTCATAATTGATTGTATAGGACCCCTACCAAAACCAAAAAGTGGGAATCAGTATATGTTAACAATCCAGGATGTGACCACGGGATTTCCAGAGGCTGTCCCATTATGCAATATCACAGCTAAAAGGATTGTAGAGGAGTTACCCAATTCTTTCACGAGGTATGGAGTACCCACAGAGAAAATCAGATGAAAGATCAAACTTTACAGCAAAATTATTCAAGGAGGTTATCCAGAGCTTAGGAATAAAACAATTCAAACCTACAGTGTACCATCCAGTATCGCAGGGAGTACTAAAAAGGTGGTATCAGACATTAAAGACCATGTTGAGGGCTTACAGTCAAAACTATCCAGATGGTTGGGATGAGGGAATTTATACTTCTTGCGATCAGAGATGCACCAAATGACTCGACCAAATTCAATCCATTTCATAGAATCCCGACTGCATAGCAACAGGCCCTTTGGCCCATCACATCCACACCGATCCTCCGAAGAGTAACCCACCCAGACTCATTCCCCTACTCTGTATTTATCCCTGACAAATGCACATAACCTACACATCCCTGAACACTATGGGCAATTTAGCATGGGCAATTCACCGAACCTGGACATATTTGGATTGGGGGAGGAAACCGGAGCACCCAGAGGAAACCCAAGCAGACACAGGGTGAATGTACAACTCCACACAGTCAGTCGCCCGGGACAGCTCAGAAGAAAGAACCAAGTCCAGAAGATTCTGAATTGGGCATTCCTCAAATTAAATTGGACAATGAGGAAGTTGTCAAAAATTGGGATAAATGATTGAGTTACCTTCCAGTGGAAAATCAAAATGACCTGAAAGTTATTGCTCTCACATGGGGAGGTATGTGGGAAGAAGCTGGGAAGTACTTCCCGAATTACGTATGTTGTAGATAGAGGAGATGCTGTTCCGATTAAGCAAACTCCTTACAGGAATAACCCTCTAAAGTTGGCACAGGTTCAAAAGGAGATTGAACACATGCTCCAAGATGACATAATCGAAGCGAGTTACAGTGAGTAGAGCTAAACCATAGTCATGGTGCCAAAACCAAATAGTACCCAACGGTAAGGTGTGGGCTATTGCAAAGTCAACGCAGTTACAAAGTCTGAAGCATATCCACTTCCGTGTTTGGAAGACTGTGCTGAAAGTGTGGAAGGAGCAATGTGTACTTCTAAGTTAGATTGCTCAAAAGATACTGTCAGGTGCATTTGTCCGAAAGTGCAAAGACAATTTCAGCTTTCGTTACGCAGAATAGACTGTATCAGTTTAAAGTAATGTCGTTTGGAATGAAAAATGTGCCAGTCATGTTTCAGAGACTAACCAATAATATCACTGCTGGATTACCCAACTGTGTCATATATGTTGATGACCTGGTGATATTTAGTCACATATGGAATGAACATTTGCAACGATTTATCAGACTTGTTCCATCAACTTCGGAAGGCAGGCTTGGTGATAAACCTGGTTAAAAGTAAACGGGTCAAAGCCCAGGTCACCTTCCTGGGCCATGTTATTGGACAGGGATAAATGACCCCATGGGATACAACAACCAAGGTAATTGGGGAGTATCCCATGCAATCGACAATAAACGCAGTACTACAATTCCTGGGATTGAGTGGACTTTACCAAATTTTAGCAGTATGGCTGCTCTACTCACGGAATTGCTAAAGAAAGGCAAGGCATTTCAGTGGGCATTGGACTGTCAGAGGCATTTGACAGCCTGAAAACTGTATTAGCTACCGTCGCAGTACTAGCTACACCGAATTATGCAAAGCCATTCAAGGTGGCTATTGATGCAAGTGATGTGGGTGTTAGTGCTGTGCTCTTGTGGGAAGATGCATATCTGAGACAATCTTACACACTAATCATAACCCATTGAAATTTCTGGAGAAATTTAAGGGCAAAAATGCAGTCTGTTCAGATGGAGCCTGTTGCTTTAGCTATTCAATTTGAAAATTGTGCACGTGGCAGGATGACAAAACATGATTGCAGATGCAGTGGCGAGACTTGAATGAGAAATGGAGGCATTCATGGCAGGAATAAAATAGACTGAAATAAAGTGTACCAATGCATGTTTGTGTGATTGTTGTCATTGTAATGTATGTGTCTGTTATGAAGTACAAAGAGTTTACAATTAAGGGGTTTTAAATTGAAGCCAGCTTTGGTTTAGTGGGTTCATTTCATTTTAGGGTGAGGTACGATGGTGCTGCTTGTTTAACAACGAGATGTTATACTTGGTTTTAGTTTCAAAAGATTGTAAAAACACAGAGTCTGAAAAGTCTGGGCTTAGATGGGTTTTTGAGCCAGTTTGATTAACAAATAACAGATACTGCCTCAGGAAAAATGCTTTCAGCTTTTATATCAAAACAATGAAAGGGGAGAGGCCAGTTCTCACAGCTCAACTTTCCTGTGGTTTGTTTTGGGGTTTTTGTCAGTCTAGCTATTCATTGGAAGATGTCAAGATGTTGTAAAGCTGCTGGACCCAAAGGAGCAGGTCCATGCTGATCCTCCTCTCTCTCTGACATCTCTCCTGGAAGACCCTGTGTTTAATTTACCTATGGTCTTCCAGGGGTGTTTAAAGGGTTTTGTTGCATGCATTTGAAACAACATCATTAAGGTGGGATAATATGTTGGGCTTTCAGATAGGTTACGATATTTGGTATGCAGTTGTCTTTTGTTTATGTTTCATTCAGTAATCTTGGAAATAAATTTGTTTTGCTTAAAACTATGTGGTTTGACCAACTGCATACCTCCTGGAATATCCACGTTACAATTGCTTTAAATAACGAACACAGTTAGGATCTTGACTACTGTAAGAATAATCGGGTAGTTATGGTAGGGGATTTTAACTTTCCAAACTTGACTGGGACTGCCTGAGTGTTAAAGGTTTAAATGAAGAGGAATTTCTTAAGTGTGTACAAGGCAATTTTCTGATTCAGTATGTGGATGTACCTACTAGAGAAGGTGCAAAACCTGACCTACTCTTGGGAAAGAAGGCAGGGCAGGTGACTGAGGTGTCAGTGGGGGAGCACTTTGGGGCCAGCAACCATAATTCTATTTGTTTTAAAATAATGATGGAAAAGGATAAACCAGATCTAAAAGTTGAAGTTCGAAATTGGAGAAAGGCCAATTTTGACGGTATTAGGCAAAAACTTTCAAAAGCTGATTGGAGGCAGATGTTCGCAGGTAAAGGGACGGCTGGAAAATGGGAAGCCTTCAGAAATGAGATAACAAGAATCCAGAGAAAGTATATTCCTGTCAGGGTGAAAGGGAAGTCTGGTAGGTATAGGGAATGCTGGATGACTAAAGAAATTGAGGGTTTGGTTAAGAAAAAGAAAGAAGCATATGTTAGGTACAGAAAGGATAGATCGAGTGAATCCTTAGAAGAGTATAAAGAAAGTAGGAGTATACTTAAGAGGGAAATCAGGAGGGCAAAACAGGGACATGAGATAGCTTTGGCAAATAGAATTAAGGAGAATCCAAAGGGGTTTTACAAATATATTAAGGACAAAAGGATAACTAGGGAGAGAATAGGGACCCTCAAAGATCAGCAAGGCGGCCTTTGTGTGGAGCCACAGAAAATGGGGGAGATACTAAATGAATATTTTTTGCATCAGTATTTACTGTGGAAAAGGATATGTAGGGAAATAGATGGTGACATCTTGCAAAATGTCCAGATTACAGAGGAGGAAGTGCTGGATGTCTTATAACGGTTAAAGGTGTATAAATCCCCAGGACCTGATCAGGTGCACCCGAGAACTCTGTGGGAAGCGAGGGAAGTGATTGCTGGGCCTCTTGCTGAAATATTTGTATCATCGATAGTCACAGGTGAGGTGCCAGAAGACTGGAAGTTGGCAAACGTGGTGCCAGTGTTTAAGAAGGGTGGTAAAGACAATCTAGGGAAGTGTAGACTGGTGAGCCTGACCTCGGTGGTGGGCAAGTTGTTGGAGGGAATTCTGAGGGACAGGATGTGCATATATTTGGAAAGGCAAGGACTGATGCAGGAGATTCAACATGGCTTTGTGCATGGGAAATCATGTCTCACAAACTTGATTGAGTTTTTTGAAGAAGTAACAAAGAAGATTGATGAGGGCAGAGCAGTAGATGTGATCTATATGGACTTCAGTAAGGCGTCGACAAAGTTCCCCATGGGAGACTGACTAGCAAGGTTAGATCTCATGCAGTACAGGGAGAACAAGCCATTTGGATACAGAACTGACTCAAAGGTAGAAGACAGAGGGTGGTGGTGGAGGGTAGTTTTTCAGACTGGAGGCCTGTGACCAGTGGAGTGCCACAAGGATCGGTGCTGGGTCCTGTACTTTTTGTCATTTACATAAGTGATTTGGAGCGAGCATAAGAGGTACAGCTAGTAAGTTTGCAGATGACACCAAAATTGGAGGTGTAGTGGACAGCGAAGAGGGTTACCTCAGATTAAAACAGGATCTGGACCAGATGGGCTAATTGGCTGAGAAGTGGCAGATCAAGTTTAATTCAGATAAATGCGAGGTGCTGCATTTTGAGAAAGCAAATCTTAGCAGGATTTATACACTAAATGGTAAGTGTATAAATCCTGTTGCTGAACAAACAGACCTTGGAGTACAGGTTCATAGCTCCTTGACAGTGGAGTGGCAGGTAGATAGGATAGTGAAGAAGACGTTTGGTATGCTTTCCTTTATTGGTCAGAGTATTGAGTACAGGAGTTGGGAGGTCATGTTGCGGCTGTACAAGACATTGGTTAGGCCACTGTTGGAATATTGCATGCAATTCTGGTCTCCTTCCTATCAGAAAGATGTCGTGAAACTTGAAAGGGTTCAGAAAAGATTTACAAAGATATTGCCAGGGTTGGAGTATCTGAGCTCCAGGGAGAGGCTGAACAGGCTGGGGCTGTTTTCCCTGGAGTGTCGGAGGCTGAGAGGTGACCCTATAGAGGTTTACAAAATCATGAGGGGCATGGATAGGATAAATAGACAAAGTCTTTTCCCTGGGGTCGGGGAATCCAGAACTAGAGGGCATAGGTTTAGGGTGAGAGGGGAAAGATATAAAAGAGACCTCAGGGGCAACTTTTTCACACAGAGGGTGGTACGTGTACCGAATGTGCTGCCAGAGGATGTGGTGGAGGCTGGTAAAATTGTAACATTTAAGAGGCATTTGGATGGGTGTATGAATAGGAAGGGTTTGGAGGGATATGGGCCGGCACTGGCAGTTGGGACTAGATTGGTTTGGGATATCTGGTTGGCATGGACGAGTGGGACTGAAGGGTCTGTTTCCAGGCTGTACATCTCAACGACTCAATGACTTTCTTGAAATGTTTTGAGGATGTCTGACCTGGTTGTAACACTCAGCAATCTGCCATGAGCAGACCCATCTGTCCATGACAGTGTCAGGAACAGCGATCACCATACAGTCCTTAAGGAGACAAAGTCTCCCTTTCACATTGAGAATAACCTCCATCGTGTTGAGTGGTTCTATCCCAATGCTAAATGGGACAGACTTCAAACAGATCTAACAACTCATGGGTTGGCATCCATGGTGTGATGTGGGCCATTAACAGAAGCACAGTCTGTGACCTCATGGTCCAGCTCATCGTCAACTCAACCATGACCATCAAGCCAGGGGATCACCCGTGGGTCAATGGAGAGTGCAGGGGAGCATGCCAGCAGTAACACCAGGCACAGCTGAAGATGTGGTATCAACCTGGTGAAGCCACCAAACTGAACTACTTGCATGTCAATCAGCATAAACAGCAAGTGACAGACAGAGCTAAGCGAACCCATAACGAATGGATCAGATCGAAGCTCTGCAGTCCTGCCACATCCAATCGTGAATGGTGATGGGCAATTAAACAACTCACTGGAGGAGGAGGCTCCACAAATATTCCAATCCTGAATGATGGAAGATTCCAGCAAATCAGTGCAAAAATATAAGGATGAACATTTTGCAGCAAACTTCAGCCAGAAGTACTGAGTGGATGATCCATCTCACCCTCCTCCAATGTTGCCCAGTATTACAGGTACCAGTCTTAAGGCAATTCGATTCACTGCACATGACATCACAAAATGGCTGGATACACTGGATGCTGCAAAGGCTATAGGTACTGACAACATTCCAGCAATAATACTGGAGTCATGTGCTCCAGAACTTGTTGCTCCCCAAGCCAAGCTGTTCCAGTACAGTTATAACATTAACATTTACTCAACCATGTGTAAAATTGCCCAGATACGTCCTGTTTCTATGAAGCATTTCAAATTCAACCCGGCCAGCTACCGTGCCCTTCCATCTATTCTCGATCACCAGTAAAGTGTTGGAAGGTGACATCAGCCGTGCTATTGAGCAGCTCCCACTCAGCAATAACCTACTCAGTGATGCTCAGTTTGGGTTCACCAGGTCCACCCAGCTCCTGACCTCATTACAGCCTTGGTTCAAATATGGACAAAAGAGCTGAATTCCAGAGGGGAGGTGAGAATATAGCGTAACATCAAGACCAATTGGACTGAGTGTGGTATCAAGGAGTGTGAGCAAAACTGGAATTAATGGAGGACAAGTTCCCCAGTGGTTGGAGTCAGGCCAGACACAGAGGAAGATGGTTGTGATTATTGGAGGTCAGCCATCTTAGCTCCAGGACATCTCTGCAGGAGGTCCTCAGGGTAATTTCCTTGACCCAATCATCTCCAGCTGCTTCATGATAAGGTCCTGATAAGCAGCTTCCCTCCATCATAAGGTGAGAAGTGGAGATGTTCACCGATTATTTGACAGTTTTCAGCATCACTCACAACTCCTCAGATATTGGAGCAGTTCGTGTTCAAATACTACAAGATCTGGATAATGTCCAGGCTTGGCTTGACAAGTGGCAAGTTACATTCACAGCACACACATGCCAGTCTATGACCATCATCAATAAGAGAAAATCTAAAAACTGGCCCTTGAATTTAAATGGTGTGAACATCACTGAATCCTCAAATGTCAACATCCTGGGGATTATATTGACCAGAATCTCCACTGGATTCGCCACATAAACACAGTGGCAACAAGAGCAGGTCAGAGGCAGGGTACACAGTGATGAGGAAATCATCTCTTCACTTCCAAAAGCCTATCCGCCTTCTACAAGGCAGAAGTCGGGAGTGTGAGAGAATACTCACCACTTGCCTGAATAAGTGAAGTTCCAACAACACTCAGGAAGCTGACACCATCCAGGACAAAGCAGTCTGCTTGATTAGCACTACATCCATAAGCATCCATTCCCTCGACCTTCGATGTTCAGTTGTAGTGGTGTGTAGTATGTGCTGTAGAAAATCACCAAAGAACATCAGACAGCAACTTCTAAACCCACAACCACTTCCATTCAGAAGGGCAAGAGTAGCAGATGCCACCCCCCTTCAAGTTCCCCTTCCAGCCCCTCACCATCCAGATTTGAAATACATCATCGTTCCTCCACAATGACTGGGCCAACATCCTGGAATTCCCTCCCTAATGGCATTGTGGGTCAACCCACAGCAGGTGGACTGCAGCAGTTCAAGAAGGTAACTCACCACCACCTTCTCAAGGGGCAACTAGGGATGGGCAATAAATACCAGGCAGCCAGCGATGCCCAGATTCCACCAATGAATGTGTAATTTCCTCGACACATCTCCATGCTGTTCTCTATACAGATTCATCCTCTGCACTGTGTGATACTCTGACTAGTGACATGGTGAATGCCTGTCACTCTGCACTAAACACTGAGATAAACCTGACAGATCTGAGGTAAACACAAAGTGAATGAGCCTTTAGAAAGTTAGCTCAGAGCCAGATGCATGAAATGTGCGCATGCCCCTGACTGTGAACCAACCTGGCAGAAGCAGGTACGACATCATTGTCTCTGAGCTCCACAGTGAAGGGTGAGTTAATCTGAAAGCAGCCAGAATGATGTGGTGAGGCTGGGGTTTGGTGATGCCCACACACACCGACAAAGTGTGGGAGAGGACAGTGTTGATGGAGCATGCAGTGAAATGGTGCTGATGGTGGAGATGGATGAAGACCTGGAGAAGCAAACAGTGAGCTCCTGCCTCCAGGTAACTGTCCAGGCTTTCCTGTTGGGAACTGGCACCATCTGGTTTCCATAGGAACTGAAGGAAGGATTAGAATCTCCATCGAAATGAGGTAAGACCAGCTCCTAATGAGATAGAACAGCATGAAAATGAAGTGGTCACTCCGCACTCGTGAGATTCAGAATTCCCTGTTTAAACCAGAAATGGGAAAATTGGAAATAGGTTACACAAAAAAATGTAATGCTTTCATTCTTGACATATTTCCCCAACTTTCTTGTCTTTGCTCATACAACTCAAGGCAGCAGAAAATCCAACTCTATAAAACTTACTAACAATGTAATTTTTAATCTGCTGAAAGGATTGAGGATCCCACAATTGCTCAGGCCAAGTACTGTCAATGCTGGTCATCCTGCAGGACCAAATGGACACCAGAACCATGATCTGACCCCTGACCCCTGAGGGTCTTGACCTCAACATGGAATAGAATTGGCCCTGTCAGTGACTTAGAATCCCTACAGTATAGAAACAGACCCATCAGCCCAACAAGTGCACACTGACCCTCTGAAGAATAACTCAAATAAAACCCCATTCCACTGTCTATATCTACCCCTGACTAATGCACCTAACCTACATCTCCCTGAACAATGGGATGGGCAATTTAACATGGTCAATTCAACAAACCTGCACATCTTTAGATTGTGGGAGGAAACCTGAGCATCCAGAGTAAACTTATGCAGACACGAGAAGAATGTGCAAACACAGACATCACTCGAGGAATCAAACCCAGGTCCCTGGCACTGTAAGGCAGCAGTGCTAACCACTAAGCTACCATGATGCTGGTGTCCTGGCCATCGAAAACAATATGGGTGAACTCAGATCGAGGCTTACCTACCAGAGGGAACTCAGAGACTGTTGTGTGCTCTGCTTCACGGAGACTTGGCTCACCCCTGCCATTCCTGACAGCTTCCTACAAGCTGATGGGTTCTCCATACACCACATGGACCACACAGCAGCCTCAGGAAAAGTGAAGGGCAGTGGGATATGCTTCCTGAACAACAACTCCTGGTACTCAGTTTCGTGACCCTGACAGACCATGGTTCCCCTCGACCTAGAATACCTTACAGCAAAATGCTGTCCCTACTACCTTCCATGAGAGTTCACCTCCGCCATCCTGACAGCAGTCTACATCCCACCCCATGCGAATGTGATGAATGCCCTGGATGAAATTTACACTGCCATAAACATTCTGAGACAAAATTCCTCGAGTCCTTCCTCACCTTGACTGGTGACATCAATATTTCAGGATTCCTGATGCTGGGCTTATAACTGAAATGACAATTCTCCTGCTCCTCAAATGCTGCCTGACCGGCCATGCGTTTCCATCACCACACTCTTCGGTAGTGTCTGACGAGGCAGGAACGGGTCTAAACTTTGTGGAACAATAAACAAACACCCTGAATACTGACCTTATGATGGAGGGATTGTCCAGGATGAAGCAGTTGAAAGTAGGTGGGCCGAGGACACTTCCCTGATTTAATCTCTCCCTCGCTTCAGCCACATCATCTCAAGTGTGAGATATCTGACTTTCGTCCAATCAATTTTTCCTTAATTAATTTTAAAGGCACTCTAACTCTGTATCTGAATATTAACTCAAAGGGATTACACTGAGTAGATTCATTTGGGGCATCTCTAATGGCAAACAACATAAATGTGGGATTCCTTTATCCCAATCATTCAGGTAATCCTGACAGACAGTAAGCTCTGAACGTGGTCTTCAGGGCCTGATGTCACCTTTCCAATGCTCCCTGTGTTTCAGGTTGGTATGCACTTGATTTAAAAGCTGTAGGCCTAAATTATCCAAGACTTCCTTAAATAGTTTATCAGTAAAATTAGACCCTTGGTCTGAGTGAATCTCCCTGGGTAGCCCATACCAGGTAAAGAAAGCTACCAACTCCTCCACCATCCTTTTAGCTTTAACACTCTGTAATGGAATTGCCTCAGGAAATCTGGTAGCCACGTCCATTATGGTTAGCAAATACTGGTTACCACTTTCAGTTTTAGGGAGGTGAACTATACAATCAATCATAACCCTCGTGAAAGGCTTTTCAAATGTGGAAATTGCCAACAAAAGCTCTGGTTTATGACTAAGTTAAAGATCACACAACACCAGGTTATAGTCCCACAGGTTTAATGGGAAGCACTAGCTTTCGCAGTGCTGCTCCTTCATCAGGTGGCTGTGGGGTATTTTATTGTTGCCTGGGGCTTACCTACCATTTGGCACATGTGACATGTACAACAGACATCAACCACATACATCCCTGTGCTGTCCAGGCCAACAGAAGTGGTTTTGTATCTTAGCCTGAATCTACCTCACACCTAGATGATCTCCAACAGGTAATTCGTGTGCGAGCCGTAACACGTCCTGTCTGTATGCTGCTGGCAACACAAGCTGGTGCACTTTCCCCATTTCTCATCTGCAATAACCTGCCGTGTCTCCACTTTCACCTTCCGATTCTCTCCTTTAGAGAATAACCCTTTGGAATACATGCTGATTCCGTTACTGAGTATGCATCATGATATAGATAGTTTATTGTCACATATTTCATTAGTCTTTCAGGATTAAACACCTCTGCCTGACCCTCTGTCTGGTCAGGGTTTCCCTGCACCATTACATCAAACAGGGTGTCAGCCAACTGAACCTCAACTCCTTCATCTTTCTCTTAACATTTTCCTTCTTGCTGTAATTGATGAGAGTGGGATCTTGTTACTCTACAGTCTCGGGTATTTTTCTTTTAACTCCTCAGTTTCCTGTTTTTTCTCTGGCTTCTCCACCACAAGGTCGTCACTCCTACTTTGGATCCTGCTAATTGGTTTTCTAGAACAATCTGTATTCCTGAAAGGGTCACTCTGTCCATCACTTCCATTTTCACTTTCAGTCTTTATTTGACTCTCCAACCTGACCTTACACAGGGCAATGATAGGTTTCTCTCCATCGATTCCATAAATTACCACCCTTTCAGGTAACTGTTCAGAAAGAGGGCAAATACTTTTATTTCTTTGTATTAGAGACTGACCTGATCACGTATCTCTTAAAATTGTAGTCTCTTTCCTGTCTCCCGCTGTTCTTCCTGAGTAAACTTTGCCCACAGAGGTGAAGACTTTATTGAGATCAGGTATAAACTCAACACCTGGTCCCTGCCTATGCTGTGCACTCTCCTGCAGCTCACCGACCTCTCTTGTGGTTTCCATTACTACTTCCCCTAATCCCACTGGCTTAGCTTTTTTTACCACATCTTTTACCACAGTGCCTGTCTTCAACAACCAGCACTGGGACTTTTCGTGTCCCACCTTACCACAGGCCATTCACCTCCTTTTCACCCCAATGGGCTTTCTTTTGCCCCTGTGGTAAGCTATTCCAGAGTGAGCTAAATTTTATTTTCATCCACATCTTGAACTTGCTGTTCATCCACCTAAACTCCTCCCACGGAATAATCTCTCTAAGACCCTCATATGTGTTGTCTATTTTGAAGGCCTGCACCCATCTCTCAAAATTGCTCTGTTTTTTATTGAACTCAATGGAAGACTCACCTGGTTTCTTGTTTATGTTTCTGAACCGTTGTCTGTACGCGTCTGGTACTAATTCATAGACAATCAAATTAGACTGTTTGACATCAGCATCATCCCTTGACCTCTAATCTGACAGCGCTGCAAACACCTCACTAGCTCTGCCTCCCAGCTTCATCTGAACGAGCATTACCCACAAGTCCTCTGGCCACTCCAGCTGCCTAGCCAGCTTTTCAATTGAAATACAACATGGCTTCAACATCTTACTCATCGACATGTGGCAGAGTTTTAACATGTTTGTATACATCCCTACTTCCTCCCTTCATCTCCACCCTGTTACCTTGACTTTCCTGACTAATTCACAACTTCAGAAGCTCAAACTCTCCCTCTTTTTCTCTTTCTCCACACTCTCTCTTTCTTTTTGCTCTGTTAAGAATCTTCTCTCCCTTTCTTCATCCTCTAACTCAAACTGCTTCATCTACAATTGAATTTTCATCATTTCCAAAGACTCTAATGGCCTTTGCAGCACATTTAAAAGTTGTGTTATTTCAGTTATGACCTCACCTTTTTTTTCAGAGACTCAGGCAACCCCAGCTCCAATGTGTCTGCCAATTATAGTAGCTTTGCCTTGCTCACCTTTTCCACAACCCCCAAAGTCATGTCTTCCAGCTCTGCAAAACATTTAATTACAGAAAGTGTCATTTCTCGCACTTTTAATTGAACCACCTACAAGTAGCTGAAAATAAACAAATTTTCTCAACTGATTTATTTAAAGATCTGGGACACCCTAATCCCCAAATGTGTTTAAATCTCTCCAAATCCATTCAGATCTGTTCAGATCCCAGATATGATCTGTGCAAATCCATCTAAATCTACCCAAACCTGTCCAAATCCTGGACCTGAGCCCCCAGTCTGTTCTGATGCAGAAGTCGAACCCTTCTGCTAATTAAAACAGAAACACCCAGAGAAGCTCGTCTCACCGTGTAATCTGTTCGAAATGTGAGGGAGTGAAAGAAAACTCTTGATTTCCACTGTGGAAAGAAAAAATAACAATTTATTTTCCCACCTCTAACAGTGAACACTGAACAAGAACTATTAACAAACCCGATACCGCTTTCTCTCAACTGATGACTAACTGACCCCAACCCTCCTAAAATGCTGCTCCAATAACACAATTACAAAACATTAAATTCATTTAATCTCTCAAAGTCCATACAGTCCAGTATGCTATCTTCCTTCTGCTCTTCCGAATCTGCTGTTTCCTTCCATCCTTCCAACTCTGCTGTCTTCCCACTCCCGAGCCATCTTGTATGATTCTCTTTTTGACTACGAGTATCTTTGTATAAAATTCCTTGGTTCCTTAACCTAGGGAGCTTTCTGAGATTTCTTTCAGAGTTGTTCAGTGCTGTTGGCTCTCTTTTGCTGGCACTTGCTCTTTCTCCCTGATTTTCAAAAAACACTTGTTTTGATTTCCCTGATTCCATATGAATTTCCTATCGTCGGATTGGTTTCAGGCTGTCAGTATTGTCAGATATTAAAATCGATTGGCTTTGAAGGGCTGAGTGTTTGGTCTAAATCAATTGGTCACACTTGAATTGTTGTCAAAACAGCAACCAAAACTCAGGTATCCATTTAACAGCCAATTGTCCCACGTGTCTCTTTGGAACAGCCTGTCTCCTGCCTGCTCTGTAAACTGGCAGCATCTGTGGTACCTTTAGCTCAGAAGCGCAGTTTTTCTCTTAAAAAGGACCATATGTTATTTCCACTCACTATTATTTGAATCAGCATTGTAACAGATGACTGCACACACGCACACGCACACACACTTGTACATATATAGTGACCAAAAGGCACACACACACACATACTCACACACACGCACACTTGTACAAATATAGCGACCAAAAGGCACACACACGCACACATACACACACACACGCACAAACACACACACACTTATACATATATAGTGACCAAAAGGCGCACACACACACAAACTCACACACACTTATTCGTATATAGTGACTAAAAGGCACACACACATGCACACACACAGACAGCTATGCACAAATGCAGACACACAGATATCTGTATATACAGAGATAGTAATATACACTCTGACATGCATAGACAGACATACACACACACAGACACAGGCACATATAAATTTGAGGAGCTAATTGGTTTACTTTTCTGCTGCTTTGTATGTTTTTATGATTAGATTCCCTTCAGCGTGGAAATAGGCCCTTCAACCCAATCAACCCTCTGAAAGGTAACGCACCCAGACCCATTTCTCTCTGACTCAAGCACCTACCACTATGGGCAATTTAGCATGGCCAATTCACCTGACCTGCGCATTTTTGGATTGTGGGAGGAAACCGCAGCAACCAGAGGAAATCCACGCAGACACGGGGAGAATGTGCAAACTCCACACAGCCAGTCACCCAAGGCTGGAATTGAACCTGGGACGCTGGTGCTCTGAGGCAGCAGTGCTTACCACTGAGCCAAGGATTATCAAGTTGACTCACATAGCAGGATAGTTTAATAGACAGAGCCCTGTTCTTGGGAGATGAATAAATCACGTACATGTACTACACCTGTTTCAATTCAAACAAAATAGACCACAGCCATTTGTTCAGGGCAATGTCCTAATTAGTCAGAGTCAATCTACTTGGTTTAAAATTTAAACAAAGCCTGGAGGTCAACTATCAATAAACAGTATAAAGGTTCCCATTGAATTGTATTCTTGCAGATTGTCCTGATGAGTATCAGAGAAAAAAACTCTAACAGACATCTTCTTTCCAGTAATACACATGTTTTGTAATACCAAATAATGATTTTTTTTTTTAAAACCAAGTACTTTCTCTTATTTGTATCAGGTATCTTTGTGGGACATGAAGTTTAGAATATGTGAACTGAATATCACTAAATGGTTTCTATCAGTTTTATCAAGAATGTTCACACAGACATTCATTCACACGATGTGGGCATCATCAGTAAAGACGGTATTTGCTGCTGATGCTGAATTGCCTCTGAGAAGGAAGGAGCAAGTTCAAATGGGGTCACATCAGTGACTGTCATCCCTGTCTTTTAAATATTACACAGAGTGAGCAGTTTAAATGTTTCTTGTTGTGAGTACGTTAAACAATATTTGTTGCAATGATTTCAGTGACATTTACTGTAGCTATTCTATAACATAGTTTTGCTTTTCATTATGCACTGTAATTACTTAAAGTTACATTCATGGTGACAGTTTAAAAAGTATTTGATGGAATCTTGGTTTCTAACTGTACTGCAGGAACTTTACACAGGGACATCTGCTGTAGAGTGTAGGACGTCATGTTGAGGTTGTACAGGATGTTGGTGAGGCCTCTTCTAGAGTACTGTGTCCAGTTCATGTCACTTTGTTATAGGAAGGATGTTATTAAACTGGGAATAGATCAGAAAAGATTTACCAAGGTTTGCCGGGCTTGGAGGGATTGAGATATAAAAATAGAGAGGAAAGACTGGGATTTATTTCACTGGAGCGGAGTAGATTGAGAGGTGACCTTACTGAGGTTTGTAAACTCAGTAGGGACGTGGATAAGGTGAATGACAGGGATGAGGGAATTCAAAAGCAGGGGTTATATATTTCGGGTGAGAGAGGAAAGCTTGAGAAAGGGCATGTGGGGAGTGTTTTCTTACCCACAGAGACAGTGATGGGTTATATATTCAAAGTTTGTGAGAAGATTTGATGCGGATGCGATCCACGAACATCAACTAGCCACGAAACGACACACCAGCTATCCCTAATAGCCACACACGCAGACGACAAGCATTTGACTGGGACAACACTACCATTATAGGGCAAGCGAAACAAAGAACAGCCAGGGAATTCCTAGAAGCTTGGAACTCATCCACAAACTCCATCAACAAACACATTGACCTGGACTCAATATACCGGCCACTACAGCGGACAGCTGAAACTGACAACCGTAAGCGGCAGGGGCAGGCCACTATAAATGCTGGAGGAAACACCACAGAAGCGCTTCACAGGAGGGTCCCAAGCACTGAGGATGTCACCTAGACTGGGAACGAAACGTTTGCAACAAAAACGTCCAGCTCGGCGAACAGAACCACAGAAGCAGGGGTTATATATTTTGGGTGAGGGAGGAAAGATTGAGAAAGGGCATGTGGGGAGTGTTTTCTTACCCAGAGAGTGGTTTGTGTTTGGAATGCACTGTCAGAGACAGTGATGGATGCAGGTACAGTTACAGCATTTGGAAGACATTTGGATGAAGCTTGACCAGGAAAGGTTTGGACAGATATGGGCCAAGTGCAGGCAGATGGGAATCGTTTAGTTTGAGAATGCTGTTGGCACAGACTAGATGTACTGAGGGTCTATTTCCATGCTGTACGACTCTGATTGAACACAAGGAGTGATGCACAATGTCTAATGCAGCCAATATGTATCATTTACCCAGGGAAAGCATTGTGTTTGTCTCACTGATTCAGGAAGGACTGATCGATTGCACTGTGTCTGTTTCAGGGATCATGGGGAGTGTTGACTGAACCTATTCTCTGTATCTCACAGATGTCAGGGATAGCAGACTGATCTCACTGTGTATTTATCACTGACCAAAGGAGTCCGGATTGTTGGTTTGTGTGGGAGAGTGTTTGAGTAGTTTCAAAACAAAATGTTTGCAGCTGAATGTATATTGCATAAGTTAAAATTGGGTTTGTGTGTGTGTGTGCGTGTGTTGAGTGTGGGAGAGGAAGCAATGAGGGAGTGAAAATCGTGTGGAAAACTAACAGACAGAAGGTTCTAGAAAGAGGTGGGGCTGATCACTAAAATGGCAAACACACTGTTGTTTGAGTGAACTGATTGGATGGAACTGAGGGGTGTGCGAGTGAGTATAAAATAGTGAGAATGGGAGTCTGGGGTGGGCAGTTCGGGCAACTTCAGGCCAGTCCGGGCAGTTAGAACCAGGAGAGAGTGGCTGCTTGTGTTACATGTGAAGTTTGAATAAAATGCAAAACTAACCATTCCTGGTGGCCTCGTATGTGCTTCCAACCCAATAATTCTCAAGCAAAATTGTTTGCAATCCCAGAATGCATCAATCCAACTCATCATTTCATACATCTCACTAATTGAGCCAATGGGTGTTTTACCATGTCCTTCAGCTGTTCTCTGAACTTAGTCTGGGTCACGGCATCTGAACATGTGTTTGTGCAGCAACTCAGGAGCTGGAGAATGAATCCTATTTCTCATTAACCTTAGTGCAAAACGACAGCCTTATAACCCAAGCAATACATCCGTCTCCATATAGAATACACCAGAAAGATTGACCATAACAGGATGAAATTCCCTGAGATAACAAACATTAAAATGATGGATTTCCTTCGGCTCTCCAAGTGTCGGTCCTTGGAATGTTGCCCCCTGCTGTCAGACTGGAGTCTCCTGCGGGCTCTGCTGGCCACGAAAATGTACCTCCCAGTGAGAGCATTGAGCAGCAGAACCAGAACAAATGGGAGCACTGGGGTCAGAATGTAGTGGTGGTGATAAAAAGTGAGGAGGGTACCTGAAACCTGCAGGAGGATATCAATGGACTGGGAAGCTGGGCAGAGCAGGGACAACAGGAACTCAACCTGGAAAAGAGTGCACTAGCCTTTGAGGAGGAACTAACAAGGCAAGGGATTACTCTGTGAATGATAGAGCCGTGGAAAAGACTGAATATCAGAGGGACCTTGGATGCATATCCACAGATCTCTGATGGTAGTAGTTCAGGTGGATAATGTGGTTAAGAAGGCTTTCTGGATATTTGTGTTTTATTAGCTGAGGCATGGAATAAAAGAGCTGGGGAGGGGGTTTTGTGTTGAAACTGTATAAAACATTGGTCCGGCCACAACTGGAGTCCTGTCTGTAGTTCTGGTCACCACATTGTAGGAAGGATGTGATTGCACTCGAGAGGAAACAGAGGAGATTCACCAGGATGTTGTCTGGGCTGGAGGGTCTGAGTAATGAGGAAAGATTGGAAAGGCTGGGGCTGTTTACCTTGGAGCAGTAAGGACTGAGAGGGGACCTGATAGAGTCATACAAGATTATGAGGGACAGAGATGGGATGAATAGAAAGGCACTTTTTCCATGAGTAGAGGGGTCAATAAACAGGAAGTCAGAGAAGTGAACCTGAGAGATAGAGGCAAAGAGGAAAGTTGAGGCCTTTTTTTCCCAGAGGGAGATGGGCGTCTGGAACTCACTGTTTGAAAAGGTATTGAGTCGAAATGGTTTTAACCCTAAATCAGTCATTAAGAATTCACTTCTGTTTCCATAACCTACAGAGGTACAGGCCAAGAGCTGTACAATGGTATTAGTGTTGTCAGATCTTTGTTGACCAGCTGCCTTCAGTGCTGTTTAAGTCGATGAGCCTATATTGACATCACCAGTTTTACTGAGGGATTTAACCTCGTGAGCATCACTGGCCGAGTCAATCAAGAAAGAACCCTTGTGGAGGGAGTGCATACGGGGGAATACAGAGTCACCACAACGACCATCTTAAATACATTCAGAACAACAGTCATCAATTCCATCGACAAAGTGTTACCAAGGGAAATGATACATCAGATGGGAACCAAATGGGTAGTGTGAAGGAGTTGGTGATCATCGTTATATTTTGTCTGAACATTCATTGATGAATTTGATGTTTATATCTTTGGGCCTTCTGCTGAAGACAGGATTTACATTAAAATACTGTAACATCTGTAAACTGAGAAAGGTACTCCTTATGAAATTGGCATGCATTGAAACGTATAACCCACCAGTTCTCTCTGACCTGGTGCACTGTGACCAGTGCTCAGCAACACACTTTAATAAGGACATGGAAACTTTGCAATGGGTATCAGGTCATTTTAACCAGTGCGGGTTCCAGCATTAAGGGATTGCAGATACATAGATAAACTGGAGAAATTGGAGTTATTCTCATGTGAGAAACCTACAGAATGCTTGAAAGGATAGACAAGATAGATACAGGAAGATATCTGTCAGGGAGAGCAGAAATAAGCATAATTTAAGAATAACAAACCTGCCATTTTGGATTGAGATGATGAGAAGGTGTTTTGCTCAATATCTTTGGAAATCTCTTTCCCATTGGACTGTGGAAGCTCAGCCTATGAGTCTATCTAAAGTAGTGGTTAATACATTTTTGAGCATCAATCACACAAAGAGTTAGGAGAATATTGAAGTGTCCAGTCAGCCAGGATTGAATTAAATGACGGAGAAGACTTGATGGGCTGAATGGCATCCTCCAGTTCCTACGTTCCCAAAGACCTGTAAAGGCAATAATCAGAGCCCACAGAATTAATAAGTTTGGCAAAAAGAAGCAGAGGGTGACTGCTCCACACAATGAGTGATTAAGATTTGGAATACAAAGTGAGTGACACATATCGATTTAATAGTTGATTATAAATATGGAACTGGAGAAATACGTGAGGCAGGAAAAGTTAAAGTTAAAATGGAGAAACTTAGAGATGGAGGGAGAGAAGAGTGGGCCCAAGACCGGTGTTGTAAGTTTAAGTAAGGGTAGATCTAAGAGCTTTAAAGTAGACCGAACTAAACAGAACAGGGAAATGATTTTCAGCAGAACACAGTGGTAGGAGACATTTAAGGACATAATTCAGATTACACACAACAAATGCATTCAAAATGAGAAAGGAAAATTTCCAAATGGAACACCCACCATCCGTGTTAAAAATGGCATCGAACTTCAATGAAAAGCCGATAATTGTGAAACATTGGCTGGTAGGTCAAGAAAATAAAAGTCAGCACAGAATGGCTAAAAGATTAACGAGGAGTGAACAATTAGAGTACAAGAGAAACCTCGCGAGCAATACAGGGGCAAGAACACGGTGGGCTACAGTGAGAGGCCTTTATCGACATTGCTCGCTATCACCCTCATTAACACCAAGTCTCACTTCATTAATATGCAGATTCTCATTCTACCATCCACTAGATAGAAACTAGACACAGAATTCCCAATGTGGAAGTCTGACTGGGAACCTGGTGACTCCGGCTCACTGCTTGTTCCTCCAGCCCTCCAGCTTGGAACCCCAGCACCAACAGCTCAAGGTCCGGTTTCTGGGTGGTGACCGCACACAGCCCACGGTCACAGACATTGGAATCTGACATGTGCCAGTCTCACCACACCCCATCCTGGCACATCTCCGAGCCACTCGTAGGGCACTGCCAAGGAGGCCACTCCTGTGGAATAATGGCGGGGAGCATAACAGTGGGAATCGGAGTTGGGAAGCTGGGGAATGATGATACTGAAGGGAGACAACTCACTATGTAAGGGGCAGGGGTTCAGTGAGAGTCAGCAACACCCTGGATACAAGGAGGGGGCCAGTGCATTCCCAGCCCTGGCATATCGACCCGACCGGACTGGGGTTAGAGCTGGAGGGTACATAGATGCAGATGGGTTGGGCAGGGACTTGGGGACGAGTGAAGTCTGAGATGTTACTGGGGTGGGGGAGGTACTAGCAAGGGGGGGCATTTAATTCCTGAAGGTTCCTCTGCATGCAGAGGAGGAGTCTGGAACTCAGTGTCTGAGGGAAGCCTGCTCTTGCCTTCCATCCTGTTGTGACTCAGAAATGAAGATGGCTGCACCTGAACATGAGGCCAGCAGGGTAAGTGTTTGGATGTGCAGCCTCGGGTGGGGGTGGGGTATCTGCAAGTCCATGCAATGGGAGGCCCCTTCAAAGGGCAAGGTCACTCAGCACACACCCAGACACTGAAGGGCAGACCCTTTAATATTGTACATTGCAGCTCCTTCCCCAAACAGCTCAGAGCATTTAGTGTCATACAGGTTTACAGCATGGAAACAGGCCTTTCAGCCCAACTTGTCCATGCTACCCAGTTTGCACAACGAAACCTGTCCAGATTGTATACATTTAGTCCATATCCCTCCATACCTGTCCCAACCATGTATCTGTGTAAATGTTTCTTAAATGACAACATTGTACTCACTGTCACCGCTACCTCTGGGAGCCCATTCCAGACACTCACCATCGTCTCTGGGAAAATGTTGCCCCTCTGGACCTATTTGTGTCTCTCCCCTCTCAGCCTAAACCTGTGCTCTCTAGTTTTAGACTCCCCGAGCACGGGGAAAATTTGTTGGCTATCTACCTTATCTCTGCCTCGCATGATCTATGAGGTCACCCCTCAGTCTCATATTCTCCAGGGAAAACACGTCCAGCTTGTCCAGACTCTCCTGAAAGCTCAAAACCTCTAGTCCAGGAAGCATCCTAGCAAACTTTCCAGTGCTCTTTCCAATTTAATTTTATCCTTCCTATAGCAGGGTGACCAGAACTGCACGATGTACTCCATTTGTGGCCTTTCCAACACGCTGTACAGCTGCACCAAGACGTCCCAACATTTATACTCAATGCTCTCCCTAATGAAAGCAAGCATTCTGAAAGCCTTCTTGACCACCCTGTCTATCCGTGACTCCAGCTTCAAGGAGTAATAAACCTGTATCCATAGATCTCCTTGTTCTATAACACTCCCTATGGCCTGACCAATGACTGGGTAAGTCCTGCCATGGTTTAACCCAACAAAATTTAACACCTCGCATTTATCAAAATTAAATTCCATCAGCCATTCCTCAGCCTCTTGGCCCAATTGATCAAGATCTCACTGTATTCCTAGGTAACCTGCTTCACTGTCCACTGTACCAGCAATTTTCGTGGCATTCATACACTTACTAATCATACCTCCTAAATTATCAGCCAAATTCTTTACGTAAATGATGAATAACAGTGGACCCATCATTGATCCCTGTGGCACATTGCTGGTCACAGCCATGTTTCTGTAATAGCTGTAATGTCCCAGTCCCATGTATCCATCCATGCCCTGAATTAACTTCCCTTCCCTGTCAGGCCTCTTGCTTTGAAATAAATGCAGTTTAACCCTGACTTCCCTTGCTTCCTGCCTACTCTTGTCTTCCCTGTCTCGTGCGAGGATTACCAACACTGCCTTGACTGTTTAACTCGCTCTCATTAACTTCTGTACTGTCATCAACCTTCTCTTATGTCTCCCTACTCCTTTGGATCCCCCCCAACACCCATCCTCTCCTCCCTGCGAGACTAGTTTACTCCATCCCAAGTGGCTCTCGCAAATCTCCCCACCCGGATATTGGCCCCCTCAAGTTCAGGTACAACCTGTCCCATTTGGAGAAGTCAGCTCTGTCCCAGAACAGGTCCCAATGATCCAAGAATCTGAATCCTTGACCCCTCCATCGGCTCTCAGTCACGCATCCATCTGCTAAATCCTCCTTTTCCTATTCTCGCTAACATTTGTAGTCCCCAAATTACTATCCTTGAGATCCTCCATTTTAACCTGTTGCTTAACTCCCTTTCATTACTCTTCAGGACCTCATTCCTTTTCCTCCCTATGTCGTTGCCCCCTGCACCCTCTTAGCCACGCATTTCATCTGCTAAATCCCCCTTTTCTTGTTCTCGCTGAAACTAATAGTTCCCAAGTTACTTCCCTTGAGATCCTACATTTTAACCATCTGCTTAACTCCCTTTCATGACTCTTCAGGACCTCACCTCTTTTCCACACTATGTCATTGGTACCAATGTGTACAATAACCTCTGCCCGCTCCCCCTCCCCCTGAGGAATTTGATACAATGTTCAGAGACGTCCTCAGCCCTGACACCAGGGAGGGAGCACACCATCCTGGAGTCTCGGTCACAGCCACAGATACCCTGTCTGTGACCCTGACTAGTAAGTCCCCTCATGTGCTGTTTCAATTGCCTTCCCAAAGGTTTGTGGCTAAGCTCGTCATGATACTACAGGCCTGTCTGCTGTTGTTGTACTCCCCTGAGAGAGTATCCCAAACGGTATCCCTGTTAGAGAGGGGAGTAGCCACTGGAGACTCCTGCACTACCTGCCTCTCCTGGCAGTCACCCATCTCCCTGACTGAACCTGTGGTGCGGCCACATCACTGTAACTAGTATCTATCACACTCTCTGCCCCCTGTATGCTCCTCAGTGTGTCCGGCTCCCTCTCCAACTGAACCACGCTGTCTGTGAGGAGCTGTAGCCGGTCACACTTCCTGCAGACACAGTCGTCAGGGACACTAGACTATTCCCTGATCTCCCACATCTGGCAGGAGGAGCATACCACTGCCCTAACTGCCATCTCTGTCACCTCACAGTAAGACAGAGGACAGAATCTTACCTTACCCTGACCTTGTTGCTGATCACCCTCCTCACCGGGTATCCCAGTATCCACCAAAACCCACACTTAAACCTCCAGCAGCACTTCAACAACAAAGCAGCCCTTTTCAAAATGGCCGCTCCAACAATGGCCTCTCGGCTGGAGCTTGCCTCCTTTTTGTTCACTCCTGGTGGCTGAGCTGATTCCTCCCAGAATCCTCCTCAGTCTCTTCTCAGCAGCCCCTTTTTTCACTTGGGAATAACTTGGATAAGTCGGGAAGTCCAGTCATTTCTGCAGCACATTGTCGTCCCTAAAAAGTGAGAACGTAGCTGCCAGGGTGACACTGATGTCCATATTGCCTGGATACGGTAGCTATGGGTTACCTCCCACTTAGGGTGAGGGAGCGGTGTGCAGTGACAGGGATGGCTGGGTCCAGTCCCTGTAAAGTCAGATTTGCAGCCATACAGAGGCTCAAAAACAGAGCTGATTGAAAAGGGTGAACACATAGATGTGGAAAACTATTTACAATAAAATGTCGCCCGTGCCACCAGGACATCTTCTTTCTCGCTCTACTGCCAGGTCGAGGTGCATTCCCAGGGTCTGTGGCTGGGCTGGAGGAAGCCTGCTCTCCACTGGAGCCCATTGCCCTTGGAGGGTCTGGTTGAGTGACCCTGGGGGTGGGTGTATGTGCAGGGCCCTCACACCCTGAGCAACAGAGGCAGGTGCACCTCCCTCGGTCTGACCACTCAGAGAACAGGGAGACAGTAGAGAGAGAGTTGGAGGTGAGTGGGGGGGGGGAGGGGTGGGGGGTGAAGTGGGAGAGAGAGAGAGAAAGAGAGAGAGAGTTAAATAGGAAAAGAGGCAGTGGGATAGAGATTAAAAAAATAAGATGTTGAATAGGGAGAGACAAATCGAAAGAAATTAATTTTCAGAATGGAATTGTATAAAAATTAGAAGGGGATAGATTTGCAGTACGATGGGGAGAGAACTGAGAGGGGGAGAGGTGCTGTGTCTTTGTGACTCTACTTACAGGACAATAGGGACCTGACCGGGGGTGGGAATAATTGGACAGGTCAGGCTTTGAAGGAATTTGGACTCAAAATGAGAGTATTAAAATGGGAAGTTGATGTATCAAGAAAGTTTGTTGTCAATGAGCACAAAGAGAAATGGTAAACCAAACATGATGGGAGTTCAGACCGGGCAGCAGAACTTTGGATGGGTTCAGGTTTATTGAGGTTTGACATTGTGAGGTTAAAGATAATATCAGTGGAATACTCGAGTCTGGATTCATCAAACCCACAGGCGGTGTGGTGTGCAGCATCCCGGATGAAGCAGGCAGGAGACACTAATATTACAGATTCTGATCTGTCATCTCTCCCTGTTTCGGGGAATGTTGCAGCTGAGACTCATTTATTAATAGAAGGAGGAATCCACCCAGAGACTCAGTTAGGGCCCACAGAGATTGACATTAATTACAGTCACTGAACAAACAGGTTCATTGAACTCCTTTCAATCCAGTGCCTTTGTCCCAGAGTAAAGTTAAACTTATACCTGGTCTGGGTAGAATGTGTGAGGGATGCTGAGTAAAGGAACAAGATAATATGGGAGTGGGCCAAGAGGGCTGGATTTTTTTTAATAGCTCCCCTGATGATTCTAGATAAAATATAGGTTTGTTCCTTTGAAGAAGAGTTGAACAAGTGACAGCTATTATGTGCTTAATGGAGTTCTTCGAGAAAGGAAAGTGCTTTGGAAATGTTGAGTTCAGCGTGTTTCATGTTCCAAAAGGATCATGACTGCCAAAAGGTGCAGTGTAATTTAATTAACTGATTCGGAAAATTCAAACATGTGAATTGAAGGACCTTGGCATTCTGAGTTTCACATTGACTGAGGGACATAACTCAGAGAGAAATACTGAGCAGGTAATGATTAGCTGCAGGAAGAGGGCTCTTGTGGCGCAGTGATAGTGTCCCAGACAAGAGATCTTGGGCTGAAATCCCACCTGTTCCAGAGGTGTGTAATAACCTCAGGGACAGGTTGGTTAGAAGGTAGATAGACTGCAAGAAAATATACTGTTCCTCCCTCATGGAGAAATTGAGGACTGCAGATGCTGGGGATCAGAGCTTAAAAATGCATTGCTGGAAAAGCGCAGCAGGTCAGGCAGCATCAAAGGAGAAGGAGAATCGACGTTTCGGGCATAAGCATAGGATTCCCGAAGAAGGGCTTATGCCCGAAACGTCGATTCTCCTTCTCCTTTGATGCTGCCTGACATGTTCATCCCTCATGACCAATATTAGAATCAGAGATGTTTATAATACATACATAAATGACATTGGCAAATATGTTATTTATAAAGGACATGATTTCAAGATTTGGAGATAAAAAGTGAGACAGAAAGACAGTGAACAGTGAGGAGGACAGGATCAGACATCGGAAGATCATTTAAAGCAAAATATTGCTGATGCTGCAAAACTAAAACACACACAGAATGCTGCAGAGACTCAGCAGATCAGGCAGCATCCGCAGAGAGAGAAAAACAGAGTTAATGCTTCATTTCAGAGCTGAAAGGTTTGGGAAATTGGCTTATTTTATACTTTCGACAGAGGAAGACATCAGGTGAAATAGTGTCGAGGTCCAGTGTAGAATATAAAGAAATTGTTAATGGGGTTGAAAGAGTAAAAGAAGCAATGTAAATAAGGCACAAATAAGAAAACTGTGTGTGTGAAGGAGATTGTAGGAATCAGAGACATCATACAGTCAAGATCTGAAGCTACGGAGATCAATATTGAGTCCTTGAGGCTGAAAGATTTGTCTGTGGTAACGTTTTTCCACATTCCCAGTAACTGCCCCATCAGTCTCATTCATCACACACCACTTCCAACCAGTTGCCATGACACTGTTTCTCTCTCTCTCTCTCTCTCTCTCTGTCTCTCTCTCTCTCTCTCTGACTCTCTGTGCCTTTTGGGTTCCACCAGCATCTCCATCACCCCCACAGTAACATGGCCATTTCCCACACAAGCCACGTCCTCCCCCCGTGAGGACGAGAGTACTGAGGTGAAAAAGGCACCCACCAGCTCAGACCCTGAGACCTCGGTGGGAAAGTTAGCCTTAAAGTTTGTGGGAGCACAAGCTGGTGAGCACCTCACTGCCACAGCTCCGCAGCTGGCTGAGGAAGAAATGCCCCAGGCCGCTGGCACTCAGAGGGACCGGCAGAGACCAGGCAGCTGCTCAGGCAGGAGAGGGACCCGTGGTGTCAGCAATCAGGACCCACATCTGAATGTACAGGTAGGAGCGGCAGACGGTGAAATGGGACACAATGGGCTCAACCCTTCACAATTTACACAAATGTTTTAGATAGTTCGATCGTAGGTATGGAGCTAAATTTACTGATGACACAAAGCTTGCTGGGAAATTGCGTTGTGAAGAGGACATGAGGAGCCTATGAGGTGCATGGATTGGTTCAGTGAGCGGGCAAAGATCTGGCAAATGGAGGACAGTGTGGGCAACTGGGAAACTCTCCATTGTGGCAGGAAGAGTTAAAAATGAACACCTTATCTGAATGGTCATCTCTGAGGTATAGAGGGACCTGGGGATCCTGGTACATGAATCACTGAATGTTAATATGCAGGTACAGCAAGTAATCAGGAAAAAACTAATAGAATATTCTGGTTCATCATGAGGAGAATTGAATGCAGGAATTGAACGCAAGATGTGCCCAGATGAGCCCTTCAAAATGACAAATTCTGTGATTGATTTGATGTTAAATGGACAAGGGCTAAAGCATGCTGGGAAATGGAAACCGGCCTTAACCAAAGTGAGTATCCTAATCCACATGCTGCAGAATGCAGGCAGGCTGCAGCTACCAATATACAGTTTGCAATGAACCTGGTAGCTGCAGACGCTACAATACACACCTGAAGTTGGGGTTGAATGATGTCGATGCAATGTCATCCTCAGGGTGATCGCAAACATCAAGGTGTGTACCAGACACGGGGGAGGGGCTGCATCACACCCTTATTTGGATGAGGGTATGTGCTCCCAGCACCTCCAGGATTGGAGGCCTAAGGATGACCCTACCATCAACCTGGCAACGCCTGGCTGGGTCGGATTGATTAGGGTGATTGAGCCTGATTGATCCATTGTTTAATGCTGAAGACCCTCTGAAAAGGGCACAAAGACTTTCGAATGTAAGAATTGCCACAACACCACGCTCAGGGCGGTAACTCGAGACCACCCACCGAGAAAGGAAGATACCCCTGAAAGCATCAGGAGATGACCAGGTGACATCGCGGTGTGGAGCACGGCCTAGGTCTAGTGTGAGGGTATATGATCATCCAGAGTTAAGGTTAAAGCACAAGATAGCATTTGTTGTGTAAATGGTTCATTTATACTGTATTTTGTTATGTTAGTATTAATTGGGTCAAATAACTGAATATTATTGATGATTATTCTTAAGATTCGTTTCAGTTTTTTGCTGAATATAAGAGTTAAAACACACTGTGCGGCAGAGGCAGCAAATTGACCCCCAAGATGGGACTTTCATTAGAAGTGACTTTGTCGCTGTGAGATTGAAGTCCGTGGAATCTAATACTCCTTGAGATTTTGCCTGAGACGGCTGTTAAGAGGACAGCTGTCTCATGCGAAGGCCGAGAATTCAAGTAAATGGAAGAGAACAGAATTGTCTCAACTGAACTGTTCTTTCAAAGATAAAACCAACACATGTTTACTCCGAATCCAGGAAATCACTGTTTCCTCTGTTTGTGCGTGTGAGTGTCTGTCTGTCTGTCTGTGTGTCTGTGTGTGTGGGGGGGGCGGCACGTGTGTGTGTGTATCTGCATGTGTGTCTGTGTGTGTGTATCTCTGTGTGTGTCTGTGTCTGTGTCTGTGCGTGTGTGAGAGAGAGAGAGTGAGTTGTTACGGTAGAACATTGAAAATCAGTAGACACCCGGGGGGATTAAGACTGCAACATAGCGAAAGCAGTACCCTCAGTCTGATCCCTGATAGAGACTCCTTGGGTCAGTGATGAAGACACAGTGAGGTCAGTCTGCTCTCCCTGGCATCTCTGAGACACACAGAGTCAGTTCAGTCAACACTCCCCATGATCCTTGAACCAGACACAATACGATCGATCAGTCCTTCCTGGATCAGAGAGACAAACACAATGTTTCCCTTTGTTAAGGTACACAAATTAGCCCTTATCGACTCTGTGCATCACTCATCATGTTGAGGAACACTCTGCAGCAGATGTCCCTGCATAAAGTTCCTGAAGAGCACTTAAAAAAAGGCTTCCATTTGATATCTCTGAAAGTGTCCCCAAAGATGTAACTTTCACTGATTGCAGTGCATAAACCAAGCAAAACTATTATATAAAATGGCTCCAGCAAATATTGTTTAACATGCTCATAATAAAGAACATTTAAACTGCTCACTCTGTGTAATATTGAAAAGACAGGGATGACAGTCACTGATGTGACCCCATTTGAACTCGCTCCTTCCTTCTCAGAGGCAATTCAGCATCAGCAGCAAATACCGTCTTTACTGATGATGCCCACATCGTGTGAATGAATGTCTGTGTGAACATTCTTGAAATATTCACATTGATAAACATGCTGATGTAAAGCATCTTCGTGGTATTCAGTCTACATGTTTTAAACCTCATGTATTATAAATAATACTTGATATATATAAAGTCAGAAGTCACACGACATGCGGTTATAGTCCAACAGGTTTACCTGAAATCACACAAGCTTTCAGAGCGCTGCTCCTTCATCAGTTGCCGGGAGAAAGCAGGAAAAAGACACAAAGTTTATCGGCTGAGAGATCAAGGGCAGAGAGAGCAAAAGATCATACAACTGATGTGATTGGGATATCGGGTAATATGTCTCTGCAGGTGACCAAGGGTGTGAGACAGTGTGTAAAGTGCTTATGGGAATCGGTTCAGATTGTTGGTTTGTGGAATAGTGTAATACCAACAGCATGGGTTCAGTTCCTACCACCGGTCTGAGGTTACTGTGAAGGACTCTCCTTCTGCACCTCTTCCCTTGCCTAAGGTCTGGTGGCTTCAGGTTAAATTACCACCAGTCACTTCTCCCTAATGTAAGAGCTGCCCCTATTGGTGTAGTCAGACTATGGTGACACAACAATGTGTTTATAAAGTCAATGTCGGGACAGTCAGGAACAGCGATAGGATTATAAAAAAGGTGAAACTTCAGGTCAGACATTGAATTGTAGGAGCGAGGTCCTGTCCCAGAGTTTTAGCCTGGAATCAGACTGGTTTTATTCCGAAAGGTGGAATTTATAGGACACCATATTGGCTGACTGTGACTACAAATTGTGTTCTTTTTGGAAAAAAAAAGTAGAATGTATCTGCAAAAAACAAATATCTTGAATGAAGTGATTCACCCTGTAGATTTATGAGTGTGTATGCATGCTTGAGAGACAGTGTGTGTGAGTGTGGGAGAAAAATATGTGTGTGAAAGAGTTTACGTGAGAGAGGGTCCATGTGAGTCATTGTGTGTGTGTTTGTGTGAGAGAGTGTGTGTGTGTGTGAGAGAGGGTCTGTGTGAGTCTGTGTGTGTGTATGAGAGAGAGTGTGGGTGTGTGAGAGAGTGTGTGTGTGAGAGAGAGTGTCTGTGTGAGTCTGTGTGTATGTATGAGGGAGAGTATGGGTGTGTGAGAGAGTGTGTGTGTGTGTGAGAGACAGGGTCTGTGTGAGTCTGTGTGTGTGTATGAGAGAGAGTATGGGTGTGTGAGTGTGCATTTGTGTATGAGAGAGAGTGTGGGTGTTTGAGAGAGTGTGTGTGTGAGACAGGGTCTGTGTGAGTCTGTGTGTGTATGAGAGAGAGTGTGAGTGTGTGAGAGGGGGTCTGTGTGAGTCTGTGTGTGTGTAAGAGAGAGTATGGGTGTGTGAGAGAGAGTCTGTGTGAGTGTGCATGTGTGTGTATTTATGTGAGAGAATGTTTGTTTGTCAGAGAGGGTGTGTGAGAGAGAGGGTCCGTGTGAGTCTCTGTGTGAGTCTGTGTGTGTGTATGAGAGAGAGTGAGGGTGTGTGTGAGACAGGGTCTGCGTGAGTCTGTGTTTGTGTGAGAGAGTGTGGGTGTGTGAGAGAGGGTCTGTGTGTGTTTGTGAGTCTGTGTTTGTGTTTGCGTGAGAGTGTGGGTGAAAGAGTGCAATAAGTAATTCAAAACTTAATAAGGTGAAGAGATCAGCGCAACTGATCAAGATAATGTTGTCTCAACAGGACAGTAAGGATGATTTTACAGATACAGAACTGTGTGGTGGGGTCACCTGTAGCAGGACATGAACCCAAGATTACGGTTAAGGGGGGCTTGATGGATCTGGAACTTGGTTATCAGTCCCTGCTTGGTGATCTTGCATTGTTGTGTATCTCAAAATCTGCCTTGAAGGACACTTACCCGAAGATCAGAGGCTGAATATCCCTGGGCGCTGAAGTGTTCCCTGACAGGAGTGAACTTTCCTGTCTGGCAGTTGTTGTGTGGTGTCTGTTCATCCATTGCTGTAGTGTCTGTGTGGTCTCACCGATATACCATGCCTTGTTGCATTCTTGTCTGTAGCGTATGAGAGAGACAGCATTAGCCGAGTCACACGAGTATCTGCTGTGTACATGGTGGGTGGTGTTCCCACGTGTGATGGTAGTGTCCATGTCGATGATCTGACATGTCCTGCAGAGGTTGCCATGGCAGAGTTGTGTGGTGTTGGGGTGGATGTTATCCTGAAGGCTGGGTAGTTTGCTGCAAACAATGGTCTGTTTAAGGTTTGGCAGTTGATTAAAGGTAAGAGGCGTAGGGGTGATCTTGTCGAGATGCTGATCATCATTGATGACACATTGAGAGCTGCGAAGAACATGGCATAGTTTCTCCACATCGGGGAAGTGCAGTGGGAGCCAGGACCACAGGGCTGTTAGGAAAGTGAGTTGAGCATTTAAAAGCTCACCTTGAGTATCAGGGGCCTCCAATTTTATAGTGCGAGCGAGGACCAGAGGGCTTACGGGAAAGTTAGTTGAGCATTTCAAAGCTTACCTTCAGTATCAGGGGCCTCAATCTTTACAGCAGGTGCGAGGACCAGAGGGCTGCTGGGAAAATATGTTGAGCATTTCAAAGCTTACCTTGAGTATCAGAGGCCTCCATTTTAACAGCGGGGGGAGGACCAGAGGGCTTCTGGGAAAGTAAATGGAGCATTTTACAGCTTGTCTTGAGCATCAGTAGCGTTCATTTTTACAGCCAGAGCAAGGACCAGAGGGCTGCTGGGAAAGTAAGTCGACCTCATGTATAGGTGGAGCAGGAGAGGACACAGGACGGCTGGGTATGTAAGATCATATATTTGTCTGTTTGCTTTACCTGAAACACTACTTTGGCTGTGTCTCACCCATCCTCCTCCTCTACCCAAAAAACGAGTTATGTGCGTGGGATTGGTAAGTTACTCACTTTATTTCTCTGATATTTCCTTTGGGAATCAAAACACTGGATAACAAATCAACCACCACCCTCTGAACTACATCGAAGGTACTCAGGCCTGGGCGACCGTGGGATCATCAATCCTGTAAGTAGATTAAAAAGAACATTGCTAGTCATTTTTATAGAGTTGAATTTTCTGATGCCTTGAGTGGTCTGAGCAAAGAGAAGTAAGGCAAATATGGCAAGAATGAAAGGATTAGGTTTTGTTGTGATTAGTATTTCCAATTTCCCCTCTTCTGACTTAAGCAGGGAATTCTGAATCGCACTAGTGAGGGGTGACCACTTCATTTTCATGCTGTTCTATCTCATTAGGAGCTGGTCTTACCTCATTTCGATGGAGATTCTAATCCTTCCTTCAGTTCCTATGGAAACCAGATGGTGCCAGTTCCCAACAGGAAAGCCTGGGCAGTTACCTGGAGGCAGGAGCTCACTGTTTGCTTCTCCAGGTCTTCATCCATCTCCACCATCAGCACCATTTCACTGCATGCTCCATCAACACTGTCCTCTCCCACACTTTGTCGGTGTGTGTGGGCATCACCAAACCCCAGCCTCACCACATCATTCTGGCTGCTTTCAGATTAACTCACCCTTCACTGTGGAGCTCAGAGACAGTGATGTCATACCTGCTTCTGTCAGGTTGGTTCAGTCAGGGGCATGGGCACATTTCATGCAGCGACATAGGATGCACCATCTGGCTCTGAGCTAACTTTCTAAAGGCTCATTCACTTTGTGTTTACTTGTGGGCTGTCAGGTTTATCTCAGTGTTTAGTGCAGAGTGACAGACATTCACCATGTCGCTAGTCAGAGTACCACACAACGCAGGGGATGAATCTGTATAGAGAACAGCATGGAGGTGTGTAGAAGACATTATTTATTCATTGCTAGGATCTGGGTGTCGCTGGCTGGGCAGTATCTATTGCTCGTCCCTAGTTGCCCCTTGAGAAGGTCGAGGTGAGTTTCCATCTTGAACCACTGCAGTTCACCTGCTGTGGGTTGACCCACAATGCCATTGGGAAGGAAATTCCAGGATTTTGACCCAGTGATGCTGAATGAACCGTGATGTATTTCCAAGTCGGGATGGTGAGGGGCTTGGTGGGGAACTTGAAGTTGGTGGCATTCCTATATATCTGTTGGCCTTGTCCTTCTAAATGGAAGTGGTTGTTGGTTTGGAAGGTGTTGTCTGAATACACTTGTTGATTTTCTACAGTGCATATTGTAGATACGACACACAGCTACCACCGAGCCTCAGAGATGGAGTGAGTGCATGCTTGTGGATGCAGTGCCAATCAAGAGGGCTGCTTTGTCTTGGATGGTGTCAAGTTTCTTGTGTGTTGTTGGAACTTAAATCATCAGGCAAGTGAGGAGTATTCGAACACACTCCTGATTTGTGTCTTGGTGAGTCAGGAGTCAGTCACTTAGCATTAGCCTCTGAACTGCTCTTGTAGTCACTGTGTTTGTGTGGTGAGTCCAGTGGAGTTTCTGGTCAATGATAACCCACAGGATGTTGGTATTGGGGGATTCAGTGATGGTCACAGCATTGGAAGTCAAGGGGTAATGGTTAGATGGTCTCTTATTAGTGATGGTCATAGCCTAGCTGTGTGCTGTGAATATTACTTGCCACTTGTCAGCCCAATACTGGATAAAGTCCAGATCTTGTTGCGTTTGAACACGGACTGCTTCAATATGTGAGGAGTCATAAATGATGCTGAGCATTGTGCAATCATCGGTGAACACCCCCACTTCTAACCTTATGAGGGAGGCAAGGTGCTTTTGGGGACCATATCATGAAGCAGCTGGAGATGTTTGAGCCAAGGACATGACCCTGAGGAACTCCTACAGAGATGTCCTGGAGCTGAGATGACTGACCCCCAACAACCACAACCATCTCCCTCTGCGCCTGGTCTGACTCCAACCACCGGAGAGTTTGTCCCCCATTGATTCCAGTTTTGCTCGGACTCCTTGATGCCACACTCGGTCCAATTGGCCTTGATGTCACAGGCTGTCACTCTCCCCTCCCCTCTGGAACTGACCTCTTTTGTCCATGTTTGACCCAAGGCTGTAATGAGGTCAGGAGCTGGGTGGTCCCGGTGGAAGCCAAACTGGTCACCACTAAGCACATTATTGCTGAGCAGGAGTTGCTCAATAGCACGGCTGATGACATCTTCCATCACCTTACTGGTGATCGAGAATAGACTGATGGGACGGTAATTGGCCGGGTTGGATTTGAACTTTTTTTTATATACAGGGCATCCCTGGGCAATTTTCCGCATTGTTGGGTAGATGTCAGTGTTGTACCCGTACTGGAGCAGCTTGCCCAGCACAGCGAAAAGTTCTGGAGCACATGTCTTCAGTATTATTGTTGGAATATTGCCAGGGCCCATAGCCTTTGCAGTGTTCAGTGTCATGTGGAGTGAATCGAATTTCCTGAAGACTGGTATCTGTAACGCTGGGGACCATTGGACGAGGGTGAGATCCAATCATCCACTCAGCAATTCTGACTGAAGATTTCTGCAAATGCTTCATCCTTATCTTTTAGACCGATGAGCTGGTCTTTTACATCGTTGAGGATGAGAATGTTTGTGGAATTCTTCCAGTGAGGTGTTTAATTGTCCACCATCATTCACGACTGGAAGTGGCAGGACTGCAGAGGTTAGATCTGATCTATTGCTTGTGAGATCGCTTAGCTCTGTCTGTCACTTGCTGTTTGTGCTGATTGGCATGCAAGTAGTCCAGTTTGGTGGCTTCACCAGGTTAACACCTCATCTTTAGCTATACCTGGTGTTGTTCCTGGCATGCTCTCCTGCACTCTCCATTTAACCAGGGTTGACCACTGGCTTGATGGTCATGGTTGAGTGCGGGATATGCTGGGCGACGAGGTCACAGATTGTGCTGCTGTTAACGGCCCACATCACATCATGGATATCAAGTCTTGAGTTGCTGGGTCTGTTTGAAGTCTTTCTCATTTATAACACACATTTAGTGCCACGCAACATGATGGAGTTTATTCCCAATATCAAGACGGGAGTTTGTCTCCTTAAGGACTGGGTAGTGAGCATTCTTACTGATATTGTCATGGTCAGATGTATCTGCAGCTGTCAGATTGGTCAGGATGTGGTCGAATATGCTTTTCCTTCTGGTTGGTTCTCTCACCACCTGCCGCAGACCCAGTCTCACAGCTCTGTCCTTTAGGGCCCGACCAGCTCAATCAGTCGTACTGCTGCCGAGACACTCTTGATGGTGAACATTGAAATCCCCCCCCCCCCCCCCCCCAGGGTATATGTTGTGCCCTTGTCACCTTCAGTGGTTCCTCCAAGTGTTGTTCAACATGAAGGAGAACTGATTCATCAGCTGAGGGAGGACGGTACGTGGTAATCAGCAGGAGCTTTCCTTGTTCATGTTTAACCTGAAGCCGTGAGACTTCATGGAGTCTGGAGTTAATAGTGAGGACTCACAGGGCAACTCCCTCCCGACTGTATACCCACTGTGCTGCCTCCTCTGCTGGGTCTGTCAGGACATATCCAGGGATGGTGATGGTGGTGACTGGGACATAGAATGTCAGGTAGGATTCTGTTATTATGACTATGACAGGTTGTTGCTTGGCTACTCTGTGAGACAGCTCTCCCAGTGTTGGCAGTAGTCCACAGATGTTAGTAAGGAGGACGTTGCAGGATCGACAGGGCTGTTCCTGCATTTTCCGGTGCCGAGGGCGGTGCCAGGTGATCTGTCCAGTTTCATTTCTCTGAGACTTGGCAATGACTGGTACAACTGAATGGCTTGCCAGGCCAGATCAGGGGGCAATTGAGAATCACTCACACTGCTGTGGGCCTGGAGTCACATGTAGGATAGACCAGGTGAGGACAGCATATTTCCATCCCTGTTGGGCATTAGTGAACCAGTTGGGTTTCCCATGATCATCAGTGTATTCTTATTTGAAGATTTTGTTTTAATAGAGTACAAGTTCCACCATCTGTCGTGGCTGCAATCTACCCTTGGTCTGCAGAGCATTAGCTGAGTATCTGGATTGATAGTCTCGTAATAGTACCAGAAGGCCATCACCTCCCTGCCCCCACTGCCTGGAGGGATATGGGGGACTGCATGGAAGAGTATGGGGGCCTGCATAGAGGGGAATGGAGGACTGAATGGAGATATACAGAGGACTGAATGGAGATATACAGAGGACTGAATGGAGGTGTATAGAGGACTTCACAGAGGTTACAAAAATGCATCTTCTTCCTCAGGAGGCTAAGGAAATTCAGCACATTTGTAAGGACTCTCCCCAACGTTTATAGCTGCACCATAGAAAGCATTCTATCTGAGTGCATCACAGCTTGGTATGGTAACAGCTCTGTCCAGGACCATAAGAAACTACAGAAAGTTATGAACACAGCCCAGACCATGACACAAGCCAACCTTCCATCTATCAACTCCATCTATAGTTCTCAATGCCATGGAAAGACAGCAAACACAATCAAAGACCCCTCCCACCCGGTCAGACTCTCTTCCAACCTCTTCTACCAGGCAGAAGATGCAGAAGCTTCAACACACATGGCCACAGCTTCTTCCCTGCTGTTCTTACCCTGCTAAATGGACCTCTCTAACTTCAAATCTAATGCTGATCTTGCATTTGTGTATCTCCTGTGTAATTCCGTATGTCTCACTCTGTCTGAATAAAGAATAATCTGTCTGTGTTATGGTGCACCTCTACCACCCACAAAACAAAACATTTCATTGCAATTAGTTACATGTGACAACAATAAATTATATCACATGTTGTACATGGGTCTGAAAGGGTTTATACTGATTGAGTGTTATAAGGACAACCCACAGTGACCATGACACGGTGTGAGGGTCTGGGAGGAGTCGAACAAAAGATCTCTGTTACAATGTACAACACATCCTTCCAATGTGTAAATGATCACTGAGAGGCAATCAGCTCCACCCTGTTTATTGGAAGAGATTCTGGTACCAGTTAGGTCACAGTTCTCAGGACCCTTGTATACCCAGAAGATTGTAAGTAATTGGAATTATGGGATTTAATGTAAAAATGTGGTGTTTTTAGGAAAGTTTTATGAACATACACAATTTTATAAATTTTACAAACATACACAATTTGTTAATCTTACACTGTGGAAAAAGGGCCAATGTTTCCTTTCCAAAACAGTCTACATAAACGAAGCCATCTTGTACAGTCGCACAGCCGCACTGATTCCCAGAACAGAACCACACCAGTCTATGGGTCACAACAAAATAAACTGCCTGAGAAACACTTACATTGTGCTGGAATTCAAGTGTAAATAATTCAAAAATATTAGTGAATTATGGCTGGATTTTTAATAAATTTACAAAAAAAATTAATGATATTTTGTTTTATTGAAAAGGCTATTAATGTACATGACAGAAGATGTCTCCAGTCTTTTTTCAGCTAAAACTGCCCTTAAGACTTAATGCCACAGATACAGCAATGATTAGAGGCCTGTCATTCTGAGGTACAACAACAGACAGTGCAAAAATAAAAGGCAACTTATGCAGATGGGAAAGCCAATTAAACTAACCATGAACACATTATGAGCAGGTTGGTGTTAAACAGTAAGTTTTAATTAACATTGAGCACTGGGCCAAATGAACTACAAAACTAGGGTTCAAGCGCCACATTGTGAGTGCTCCCTATATCCTGGGGGAAGTTGGAGTGTGTTCCTGGACCAGGTTGGGTTTTGCTCGATCAAAGGGATGACATTTTGGGTTTAGCAACTTTCAAAGACAGGAGTCAGGGCTTTTATCCATGTGAGCACTTGAGGTGTTTTGTCTCAAGGAAGGAAGTGATTTTGTATCCAGGAGTTAGGTTTCAGACCCAGTTTGATGCCTGTCTTGTATTTATGATGAGGATAACTGGACAAGTGAATGACAATGAGAAGAGCGATACTTAGTACAGGACTGAAGGTCTCATACCTGAATGCACACAGGATAAAGAATAAGGGAAATGAGATTGTGAAGCAGATTGAAATTTGCAGGTATGACATGGTGGGGATCACAGAGACTTGGCTGTAAGGGGTTCAGGTTTGGGGGATGAATGTTCAGTGATGTACATCCTATCAAAAAAATAGAGTCAGGTGGGTCAAGGGAACGGGGATGCCTTATTAGTAAAAAATAAAATTAAATCAATAGTAAGAAACAAAGTAAGTCAGATGACGTAGAATCTGTGTGGGCAGAACTGAGGAACTGCAAATTTAAAAAAAAACATGTTTGGAGTTATGTACAGACCTCCAAACAGTAGTCAGGAGCTGGGGTGCAAGATGCACAAGGAGATAGAAAAGATGTGTCAGAAAGGCAAAGTTACAGTGATCATGGGGGATTCCAATATGCAGGTGGACTGGGAAAATCAGGTTAGTGGTGGGTTGCAAGGAAAGGAATTGGTGGAATGTCTGCTGATGGCTTTTTGCAGCAGCTTGTGGTGGAGCTGTGTGGATTTAGTGTTGTTCAATGAGGCAGACTCGATAAGGGAGCCTCAGGTGAAGGAACACTGTGGAAGCTGTGATCATAATTTGATTGAATTTACACTGTTATTTGAGAGGGAGAAGAAAACATCAGAGGTACAAGTATTACAACTGAACAAAGACAAATACAGAGGCATGAGGGAGGAGCTGGGTAGAATTGACCAGGAGAGGAGCTGAGCAGGAAAGACAGTGGGACAGCAATGGCAGGAGTTTCTGGGAGTAATTCAGGAGACACAGCAGAGATGCATCCCGGAGAAAACGAAGCATGGTACAGGGAGGATGAGGGAACCGTGGTTGACTAGGGAAGTCAGGGATAGCATAAAAGCAAAAGGGAAAGCATATAATGTGGCAAAGGGCAGTGGGAAACCAGAAGATTGGGAAGCAGACAAAGAACAACAGAGGGCAACAAAAAAAAGTACAAAAAAGATTAAATATGCGATTAGATATAAAATAAATTAAGTATTTAGAAGGGAGTAAGGCTAATGATGGGAAATGACAGACCGATCAGCCTGGCCTCAGTCGTGGTTGAGATCCTTGAATCCATTGCGAAGGATGAGAGTTCTGATTACTTGTAAGTGTTTGGTAAAATAGGGCAGAGTCAACATGGTCTCATCAAGGGGATTATCAAATCTGCTCAAATTGTTTGAGGAGGTAAGGAGCAGGTTAGATCAAGGAGAGACAATAGATGTTATCCACCTAGATTTTAAGAAGGTCATTGACAATGTGCAGCACAGGAGGCTGCTGAGTAAGGTAAGGGCACATGGTGTTGGAGGCAAGGTGCTAGCATGGATAGAAGCCTGGCTGTCTGGCAGGGAGCCGAGAGTGGGGATGAAAGGGTCCTTCTCAGGATGGCAGCCGGTGACAACTGGGATTCTGCAAGGCTCAGTGTTGGGACCTCTACTTTTCACTTTATACATTGATGATCTAAATGAAGGGACTAAGGGCATTCTGGCTAAGTTTCCAGATGATACAAAGATAGGTAGAGGGAGAGGCAGCATCGAAGAGGCAGGAAGGCTGCAGAAGGATTTGGACAGGTTAGGAGAGTGGGCAAAGAAGTTGCAGATGGAGCAAAATGTGGGAAAGTGTGATGTCATGCACTTTGGTAGGAAGAATAGAGGCATGGACTATTTTCTAAATGAGGAGAAAATTCAGAATTCTGAAGTGTGATTCTCACAAAGGTAAGCTTGCAGGTTGATTCAGTATTTAGGAAGGGAAGTGCAGTAGTAACATTTATCTTGACAGGACAATAATATTAAAGCAGGGATGTACTTCTGAGGCTCTATAAGGCTGTATAAGGCTCTGGTCAGAACACTGTTGTAGTATTGTGTGCAGTTTTGGGGCCCATATCTCAGGAATGATTTACTGTCCCTGGAGTGTGTTCAGAGAAGGCTCACAAGAATTGTCTCAGGAGTCAAGGGTCAAGAGTAGCTTTATTTGTCTTTTCTACCATATACAACCAATACAGGAAAAAGGAGACAGAGTTCCTCCAGGACCAAGGTGCTACATGGACAGTACAAGCTACACGATCATACACAGGGCGGCATAAAGTGCATAAGAATCACAAAACATGCAAGACAGCAGAGTAATTGAAATGAAATGAAAATTACCAGGAATGAAAAGCTTACCCTATGAAGAACATTTGAGGACTCTGGATCTATATTTGATGGATGTTAGAAGGATGAGGTGGGATCTAATTGAAACATACAAAATATAGAATGGCCTCGACACAGTAGATGTTGGGAAGATGTTTTCAATGGGAGGAGACACTAGGACCGAAGGGCATAACCTTAGAGTAAAGGGAAGATCTTCTAGAATGGAGATAAAGAGAAGCTTCTTCAGCCAGAGAGTGGTGAATCTATGGAATCCATTGCTATAGAAGGCTGTGGACGCCGGGTCATTAAGTATATTTAAGACTGAGATCGATAGGTTCTTGAATATGAAGGGGATCAAGGGTTACAGGGAGGAAGTGGGAGAATGGGGCTGAGAAACCTATCAACCAGGATTAAATGGCAGAGCAGCCTCAATGGGCCCAATGACCTAATTTCTGTTCCTCTGTCTTATGGTTTTATAACATTTGTGTCTCTTGCATGTTCTTTCAATAGAGCTTTATTGTCAGATAAGTCAGTGTTGCTTAATGAAACTTAACACAATCAGATATTGTTCACTATTTCAGAGACCCTGTCTTGCCTCATGCATAGTTGAGTTAACTCGATAAACTCCCTTTTAAAACTGACAAAGTATTTGCAGCAGCACATACAACATGTGATTCACCTCACTGTACAATAGTGTGTGGAAGGATCTTCCAGATAACAATGGATGCAGGCTCATTGATGACTTGTCTGGAAGCATTATGTGGTCTCTTTACGAACAAGGGAGTCACTAGGGTTTGAAAGCAGGTGGAAAAGAGGATTAAGGCTGATAATCATGAACTGATCAAATGGCAGATCAGACTCAAGGGCTAACTGACCCAGTCCTCATTCATATTAGTGTGTTCACATGTATCCCAGAGAGAGCAGACCAAACTCACTGTGTCTTTGTCACAGACCCAAGAGAGGGCAGATGGTCCCTACTGTATTAGTGTCACGTACTTTGAGTAGAGTAGATTGAATGCACAGTGTCTGTATCATTGACCCAGAGACAACAGACCATTTACTCTGTGTCTGTGGTAGATCACCAGGACTGCCAACTGAAGATACTCAGTCTGTATCACAAAGATGGGAGAGGGCAGATTCCCCTCACTGTGTCTGTATCAATGACCCCTCGGAGATGGATTGCATAGAATCTGAAACTGAATTCTTCAAACTACCTCATCATTTAATGAATTTCACAATTTGAGTAAAAGGGTATTTTACAATGCTCTTAAACTGTTTCCTGAACTTAGTCTGGGTCACAACATATATACAAGTGTCTGTGCAGCAACTTAGGAGCTGGAGACTGAATCCACTATCACATACAAAATCATGTAAATGTATTGTCTGATACCCCATTTGACTCATGCATTTCCATACAGAGTATGCCATAAACACTGACCATAACAGGATGAAATCCCCTGAGATAAACCCACTAAAATGTACCTGACACTTAAAGCATTGAGCAGCAGAATCAGAACAAATGGCACTGCTGGGTTCAGGATATAATGAAGGCACTCGATTGTTCCCCAGACTGGAGATGACAGAATATCAGTTGTTACTGAACAAAACCAGGGATGATTCCTGAGCAAATACTGAGATGTGAACATAAAGTACCAGAAAATGTTCTTCAAACCACTCAGCACAGTCACTGTTCCCAGAACCACAGTTGCTATCTTCTCAGTACAAAATTTAATTCACAGATTTGGGCAGCAAATGGCCACATGTCGATCAAAGGTAAAAGTGACCGTAAACCAGACAGAGCAGTTGGTGGCTGCATAAAGGAAGACAGTGTGGATATTACAGATGGGGATGGCCCGTAGGAAACGTAAATCTCTTTTGTAAACAATTGGAATGTGCCTCAAAAGTGGATTGAGGATAATAACCAGTATATCTGCTGCTAACATTGCCACCAGGTATCGAGTAATACATTTTGAAAGACCACACTTTCCTCGTAACAGAATTATAATTGTTTTGGTATTCACTGTGGGGAAGGGAAAAAAAACAGAAAAAAATTATTCCATCTTCTGAAAATGTTACTAATTACACAGAAAACATCGTGTGAATTCTGTATGTGTCTCTTTTTCTGAAAAATATATTGAGGGATTTATTCCTATGTTCATGCAATCTACTGGATCAAAAAAAAACATCAATCGTGAACTCATACTTGGGATGAAACAGAAAATGAGGAAATGCAGTTTTTAACAGATGATGGGACGATTGACACTGCACTGACAGGTTATTGAAATGTCAACAAAGGAATGCAGGAAATATCACAAAGACCATGAGAGATATGCTTTAGTTTCTGAAGTGGAACAGAGATCAGTGACCCTGTATTGGGGTGGTAGAAATGTCCAGGTTCCTGTTCTTCATCTTTACAGAGTCATTCAGAATTAGTTTGGAAGAATCAGTCCCAGTTCTCCTTCATTCGTATCTGGTGATCATGGTGGGTATCATCACACATTTCCTGCTCCTGATCATCATGCAAAGAAGGACAATTAATACAGGGCTATCTCAGTCTATGTTATAGTCTGACACATATTCAGAGGTAGTTTCCTTGTGTAGCTGATTGCCTATTGAGTTGAGATGGTAGACGTTGCTACTTTGGAAGATTCTATCAAAGGGCTCTTACACATCTTCCACATGCCGCACACTGCTGCTAGGGTGCATTCATGGTGGAAGCCGGCAAAGTTTGTGGATGTAGTGCCAGTCAAAGGCACTGCTTTATTATCAAGTTTATAGAGTGTTGTTGGAGCAGACCTCACCCAGACAAATGCGGAGTATTCATTCACATTGTTGACTTGCCCTTTTTCGATAATGGGCAGACTTTTGGGGATCAAAAGGTGAGGTATATATCATAGAATAACCAGTTACTGACATGGTCTTGTAATACTGGTAATTACAGAACTAGACCAGCTCAGTCTATGATATAGTTCAACCTCTCCCCCCACCCCCCCCCCCCCCCACCTCCCCCAGGACACTGACACTGGGGAATTCATTGATATCAAGAGAAATGATTACAATCTCTCTTTTTGGAGAAACCTGACACTTATGTGGAGCAAATGCTACTTGTCAGCTCAGGCCTGAATATTGTTCAAATGTTGTTTCATATGGACATAGTGTCTGACAAGGAGAAAGGGAGGACTGCAGATTGTGGATATCAGAGACACAGAGCGTGGTGCTGGAAAACACAGTTGATCTGGCAGCATCCGAGGAACAGGAATGTGGACGTTCCTGTTGAAGGACTTATAACTGAAACGCCAATTCTCCCACCGCTCGGTTGCTGCCTGACTGGCTGTGCTTTTCCAGCACCACACTCTTCAATAGTGTCTGACAAGGCAGGAATGGGACTAAACATTGTGGAACAATCAACAAACATCCTAAATGCTGACCTTATGATGGAGGGATTGTCAATGATGAAACAGCTGAAGATAACTGGACCGAGGACACTTCCCTGAGGAACTCCTGCAGAGATGTCCTGGAGCTGAGGTGACTGACTTCCAACAACCACACCCATCCTCCAATGTACCAGGAATGACTCCAACCAATGAGAGTTTCATCCCATCTCTCGTTATTTTAGGTTTCTTTCAGGTCAGACTTGGTCACTTCCTGCTTTGATGTCAAGTGCAGACTCTCTCACCTCAGGAGTCCAGCTCTTTTATCCTTGTTTGGATATTAGTTGTTATGAGGTCTGGTGCTGAGCAACCCTGCAGAGCTGGACACCAGTGAACAAGTTATTGCTGAGTGAGTGCAGCTCAGTAACACTCTTGATGACACCTTCCACAATGTTGCTGTTAATTCCAATGAGACTAATGGAGTGGTTTTATCTGGATTTAATTTGTTCTACTCTTAGAGATTTAACCATTTAAATCCCTATATTAATAGGTGGTTGGCAGTTTTGTAACTGCATTGGACCAGTTCAACTCAGGGCATGATGAGTATTGGAGCCATTTACCACTGATAAGATATTTTCAGAACCATTGCTACATACACTGCCTTAGCTGTTTGTTGTGTTATTTCCTGGTGAGCACTGGAGAGCCTCTACTGAAGCACAGTCCATCATGTGTACTGCACACCCAGGAAAGGAAAAGGGAGATCAGGTTTAATAATCACCCAGTTACCAGAAGGAAGCCATTCAGCCCATCATATCTGCACAAGCTGTCTACACGTTTTGCCTTCGTGACAACCACTTGCTCTTCCCCATCACCCTGCACATTGATTCGATTTCAATAACCATTTAATCCCTTTTCATTGTCTCAATACAACCTGACCAACCTTCCTTCTCCATCAACTATCAAGTTAATAACTTATTAGGAATGGGACCTGAAAATTTATTATTTGTCGGAAATGGAAACCATCAGCTCAACATACTCTCTTTCACAGGATATCTAGTGATCCAAATTTACAGCAATCTTCTATTATTTTATTAGATCAGGCTAAACTTGTGGAGAGGTAAGTTAGAATTTCAGGGTGATGACGTTCTGTGAGAACTCCCGGCCTTTTCTGTCCTTATTTCGGATTTCCAGCATCTGCAGTATTTTGTTTTAGTTTGATCTTTTTATAACTTTGACAGAACTTATCCGAAATCTCATGAACTGTTTTGAGTGACCTCAATGCAATTCTGGGAATGCTTTCTCAACCCCGTGGTGAATGGCGAGACTTTCAAATAGTCTTGGATTGCAATACATCTCAAACTGGTAACAGGTCTCTGTACCTCAGTGTAGGATTCATTTTATTATGGCACTGTCAAATTAGTGATCATATTGTTCAGTATAAAATTATATTCCATATAGCCAGAGAAGTGAGATGGATAGACTCAACTGAACATTAGTTACAGTTTTGTACAAGTCATGTGATGCGGTAAAATGTTGGAAAAGATTAATTCAGAGGATGTAAAGATCCTTTATTTCAAAGTTGATAGAATGTGGATTTGCATATTAACCCAGTAACAGCTGCAGACTGGAACAGCCAAAACAGTCATGAAGAGGGACAAGTGCATCGTCGTCTCACTAATTGGTCATTTTAATAAATAAACAGCAAGGGGAAATGGATTTCAAAACCAGAGTATTATCACGGAAAGGACAGTTAGGTAATAAATTAATCAACTGATTGTGTAGATACAGAGCTTTACTCAATATAACTCAGAACAAAGTGGCAAATTGTGGATAAAGTAATAGTTTGTAAGACATTAAACATATATCCTGAGTGAAAGGCAGCGATAGGCTGCAGTTAAGGGACAAGGTTGAGGACTGCAGCTTGAGGACGGGTGTTCCATTGTGAATGTGACAACTGACCACTGCCCTTTGCTTAGTATCACAACTTTGTCTTTACTGTGGGAAATGTAATCAAGTCTGTGAAATGTGTGAAAGCCCTCATTATATTCCTGTGGTTTTGGAGCTAATCCAACTGAAAGTCCCTTTTGATTTGCTCTGCCAACTTGGTGTGTTCTTGTAATTGACTTCTGGCTTGCAACGACATGGTAGCAAAGGTCAGAAGTGATATCAGTTTAAATCTGGTTAAAATCTTTACAGTAACAACAAGAAGGAAAAAAAAGAAAGCAAACAGGAAATGCTGGAAATTCTCAGCAGCTCTGGCAGTCCCTGTGGGGAGACAGAGTTAACATTTCAGGCTGCTAACCCTTTGTCAGAACGGGAAATGTACTGAAACAGGATGTAAGCCAGTCATGGAAAGGAAGGGACAACAAATGAAAAGATCTGTGGTAACCCGGGAGACAGGAGACATTAGATGGGAGAAGGGATGAAAACGAAAAGCAAAATGGGATTGTACCAGGACAAGTAAAGGGGCAAAAATTATAAATAGGAAAATCCAAAATCATCGTCAAAGATGGTTCCCAAAAAATGGGACAACGTTTAAATTTAACACTGAGTTCAACAACTCCAGATCAAAAACTCGAACCCCTTCTTTTGTTGTGATAGAGTGATGATTTTGGATTTATACTTCTTCAAGATATATATCTTTTCTCTCTTTACCATTGTGTCTTTCATGACAATTCTTTTTGTCCTTTAATCTCTCCTGTCTTCCACCCAAGTACAGACCTTTCCATGTTCTCCCCAGCCATCTCATTTCCCTGCCTACTTTAAATAAACTGTTCTGACCACTCCCAGTTCTGACTCCAGGTCTCTCACCTGAATTCCTGCCTGTCCCCCTCTCCTTGGATGCTGCCCGATCTGTTGAGCACTTTGAGAGTTGTGCTTTTATTTCAGATTGGCAGAATCTGCAGCATTTTACTCCACACGGGGAGTTAAATGTTGGATTGGCTGAAAGATTCCCTCACCTCTAACTGGGCATGCAGAATTCAGTTACGACAAAGCTATGATTGGAAATCACTCCACTGCAAAATCAATGAAAACATAATCACAACTGACACCTCATTGGAAATCAGGGAAGTTGTACATCAGGTTCGGAGCAAAAGGAACACCTGAGGATGAGACATGGATTTCCTCAGTCGATTGAGGAGTAAATAAACTAACAGGATCATATTGAATGGGAAAAATAACAGGTTTCACCATATCATTGAGGATTGTGACAATGTTCCGATGGACTTTAATCAGGGTTGTGTTGAACTGACATTTTACAGACTGGAGGCTTATAAACATCAGTGCTCCCCTGTTGTTCCACTGGGACTGGTGAGATACACTTATGGCTCCAACTCTGAGTTGTAGGACAACATTTCAAACTTTAATGACATGATTCGTGGAAATAAGTGAGGAAAATTGTACAGGAAATCAGGTTGCATTGACAGGCAGCGAAATGAGCAGATGCATGGCAAATGTGAGAGGTAACACATCTTGTCCAGAAGAATATTTATTATCTATGAGCACACAGAGTCACAGAGCCCAGCTTTGTCAGTGACTAGACCGAGTTCTGTAAGCCCACCATCAGGTTTAGACAGTGGACACTCTTGTTCAGTCAAAGGTATTGTTTGGACGGGACTATAGCTATAGCCTCAGATGGTTTCTGCATTCTCACTGATGTTAGTATCTGCACATAGGGCTTAGCCAGGCTGGAAACAGTGTAAAACAGCCACTGTTGCTCATGGGAGATGAAAGCGATTGGGTATGTAGTGGGGTCTACAGTGAGGGATTGGTGTCTGCTTAATGTTCTCTCCTGCAAATCCTCCTGCTACATGTCTCAGCTCTGGGCCATAGAGTCATAGAGTCACAGAGCACACAAATAAACCTTACTGTCCAACTGGTCCATGCCAACCATGTTTCCTGAACGGAGTTCGTCCTACTAGCCTGTATTTGTCCCATATCCCTCTGAACCTTTCCTATCCATATATCTGTTCAAAATTACTTTAAATTTTGCCATTGTCCCAAACACTAACACTTCTTCTGGTAGCTCTTTCCATAGAAACACCACACTTTGTGTGATAAAGTTGCCCCTCAGGCCCCATTCAAATCCTTTCTTTCTCACCTTAAATCTGAACCCTCTGGTTTTGGACAGGTTTGCCAAATGCCTTCTTCATCACCCTGTCTACCTGTGATGCCAGTCTCATGGTGCTATGTGCCTGCATACCTTGGTTTCTCTGTTCGACAGCACTCCCCATGGCCCTCCCATTAACTGTGCTGACTCCTTGGTGTGGTTAACTACATGGGGGTGGTGTGGAGGAAGGAGTATTGCAGGTGGGGTTGAGCAGGTCATTGAATAAGCTTGTGTTGGAGTAGACCTTCTCCAGTACAAATACAGGAACATTCTCTCATGGCCAACAGGCATGGCACCGAGACCCTTGCCTGGTTTTGGATTTTGTCTGACATTGGTTTGGACACACTCAGCAATTTAAACAAAAGAGGGGTCATGGGTCACTTGGAGGATGGGAATAGATTGGCGCACAAGTGGTGAAACCAATAACAAGTCCAAGAACAGGCATTGTCTGGGTCAGTTAATCGTAATTGAGCAACAACTTTGAGAAACAATGCAAGGCAAACTCTGAAAGTATTCATGTTGCCTACAACTCTGTTTTCTTGGCTGCTAGTCTTGAGAGAGCATACTTGTTTACGCCTGATGTAGCAGGAATGGGGGTGGGTGGGTGGTGGGGTTCGGATATGTTGGTCAGGATGAGGAACTGAGAAGGTGAGTTGACTGTAAAGGTCCCTGTGATGAGACACGTTGTGGAAACGGTGGCCAAAATCAGTGCCAGGAATGAGCATGAGGTTGACAAAGCTTGGGTTCAAATCCCTCCTATCGGAAGGATGTTGTGAGACCTGAAAAGGTCCAGAGAAAGGTTACAAGGATGTTGCCAGGGTTGGAGGATTTGAGCTTCAAGGAGGGTCTGAATAGACTGGAGCTGTTTTCGCTGCAATGTTGGAGACTGAGGGGTGACCATACAGAGTTTATAAAATCATGAGTGGAACGGAGAAGGTAAAAAGACAAGGTCTTTTACCTGGTGCAGGCGAGTCCAGAACTGGATGGCAGCGTCTTAGGGTGAGAGGGAAAAAGTTTAAAAAGAACCTGAGGGGCAACTGTTTCACACAGAGGGTGGGACATGTGTGGAATGAGCTGCCAGAGGAAGTGGTGGAGGCTGTTGTACAATTACAACGTTTGGATGGGTGTATGAATATGAAGAGTTTAAGAGGATATGGGACTAGATTAGGTTGGGACATCTGGTCCCATGGACAAGTTGGACTGAAGGGTCTGTTTCCATGCTGCACGTAATTCTAACTCTTTGACTCAAAATGGATTGGTAAGATTCTGAGCAATCTCACTGATCGTCATGACTTGGCCAAGGATGGGGTGAGCGTCAATGGATAATGATGAATGACAAGAACATTAATAGAGTGAAACATGATTTTCAGATCTAATGGGTGGACATATCCTCAGCAGGGACTCCAGGAACAGCAGTGAGGAGGACAGAGGAACTGGCAGGAAAAGCACTGCAGTTAGTCATGACTTATAGAGCTAATATCAGGGCTAGAGACTTACCTGGAACACCAACAATAACAAGGGTGGGATAGTAAATGTGTTGAATAACCAGGAGTATATAACGGATCCGAGTTGTTAATGACATCAAGTGGTAATTTGCAGAAATATAATCAATTGTTGCTGAGAAACTCCTGTCCATTGTTGTAAAATTCCGATCTTCTGTGTTCAGATTCCAACCCATGGTTGTAAAATTCCAAACTATTGTTCTCAGATTTGAATCTCTCTTCCCCCGAGCTCCCAGTCTCTGGAGCTGTCGGTCCCTGTTAGTGCTGGGGGTGATGCTGGACGTGATGCTGTCACTGATACTATAGCTTTGTACAGTCACAAAACAAACAGGGTCAGTTCATCCGTTTCAATCCAGTAAAGTATTACCCAGTGGAATAGGACTTGTACCCACCTTGGACTGCATGTTTGTGAGTTACTGAGAGGAGAGATAGAGGCATTCAGCATAATGTTTCATTTCTCTGGAGATACTGAAATGGTTCCAAAAAAATGGATGTTTATAAACAATGGACACCTCCTCAAAAAAAATGTGAGAGGAATAATTGCTGTTCCTCCAGCCAATAACAAGGACATAAGAACGAGGAGCAGGGGTAGGCTGTCTGCCCGTTCAATCAAGCCTGCTCCGCCATTCAATAAGATCATGGCTGGTCTTTTCATGGCCTCAGCTCCACTTACCCGCCCTCTCACTGTGTCCTTTAATTCCTTTCTTTTTCAAAAGTATCGATCTTTGTTTAAAAACATTTACTGAACTAGTGTCAACTGCTTCCCTGAGCAAGGAATTCCATGGATTACCAACCCTCTGGGTGAAGACGTTCCTTCTCAACTTAGTCCTAAATCTGCTCCCTCGAACCTTGAGGCCATGTCCTCTCATCCTAGTTTCACCCTCCAGTGAAAAAGTCCTTTCTACTACTATCTTGCTTATTTCCTTCATAATTTTATATTTGTCCAGAAGAACCCCCCCCCCCCCCCCCTTATTCTTATGAATCCCAATGAATATAATTCTAATCCACTCAGTATTTCCTCATAAACCAACTCCCTCAAACCTGGAGTCAACCTAGTCTCCTCGAGGAACCCCCTCTGCACCCCCTCTTCTGCCAGTATATCGTTTCTCAAGTAAAAGGAGACCAAAACTGCACACAGTATTCCAGGCGTGGCCTCACCAGCACCTTGTACAGCTGCAACATTACCTCTCTGCTTTTAAACTGAACCCCTTTAGTAATAAAGGACAAAATTCCATTTTCCTTCGTAATTACTTGTTGTACCTGCAGACCAACCCTCTGCGATTCATGCACAAGGGCACCCAGGTCCCTCTGTATAGCAGCATGCTGCAACATTTTACCATTCAAATAATAATCTGCTTTACTGTTACTCCGACCAAAATGGATGACTTCACATTTATCAACACTGTATTCCATCTGCCAGATCCTTGCCCACTCACAGCCCACTCACTCAGTGTATCTATGTTCCTCTGCAAAGTTTCACCATCCTCTGCACACTTTGCTCTGCCACTCATCTTAGTATCAGCTGCAATCTTTGACACCCTACACGTGGTCCCCAACTCCAAATCATTGATATAAATTGGAAATAAGTGCTGTCCCAACACCGATCCCTGAGGCACACTGACTAGTCACTGGTTGTCACAACCATCTCCCTCTGTGTCTGGTCTGACTCCAACCACCGGAGAGTTTGTCCCCCATTGATTCCCGTTTTGCTCGGACCCCTTGATGTCACACTTGGTCCAATTGGCCTTGATGTCACAGGCTGTCATTCTCCCCTCCCCTCTGGAACTCAGCTCTTTTGTCCATGTTTGAACCAAGTCTATAATGGGATCAGGAGCTGGGTGGTCCTGGTGGAACCCAAACTGGGCGTCACTGAGCAGGTTATTGCTGAGGAGGAGCTGCTCAATAGCACGGCTGATGTCACCTTCCATCACTTTACCAATGGACTGATGGGATGGTAATTGGCCGGGTTGGATTTCTCCTGCTAAATATGTACATGGCGTACCTGAGTAATTTTCTACTTTGTCGGGTAGATGTCAGTGTTGTAACTGTACTGGAACAGCTTGGCCAGGGGAACAGCAAGTTCTGAAGCACACATCTTCAGTATTATTGTTGGAATGTTGTCAAGGCCCATAGCATTTGCAGTGTCCAGTGTATACCATAATTTTGTGATATCACATGGAATGAATCAAATTGGCTGAATACTAGAGTTTGTAATGTTGGGTACCATTGGAGGAGGGTGAGATGGACCATCCACTCAGCAGTTCTGATGGAAGATTCCTGCAAATGCTTCATCCTTATCTTTTGCACTGATGTGTTGGGGTCTTCCATAGTTGAGGATGGGAATGTTTCTGGACCTACTCCTCCAGTGAGATGCTAAATTGTCCATCGTCATTCACGACTGGATGTGGCAGGACTGCAGAGCTTAGATCTGATGCCTTGATTGTGGGATCTCTTAGCTGTGTCTGTGACTTGCTGTTTATGCTGATTGCCTTGCAAGTAGTTCCGTTTGGTGACTTCATCAGGTTGACACCTCATCTTCAGCTGTACCTGTTATTGCTCCTGGCATGGCCTCCTGCACTCTCCTTTGAACCAGGGTTGATCCCGTGGCTTGATGGCCATGGTTGAGTGGGGGATGTGCTGGACCATGAGGTCATTGCGCTGCTGTTGATGACCCACATCACGTCATGGATGCCAATGCCTTAGTTGCTAGATCTCATTTCGCACGGTGATAGTGCCACACAATGGAAGCTATTCTCAATGTGAAAGTGGGACTCTGTCTCCTTAAGGACTGTACGGTGATTGCTCTTCCTGCTACTGTCATGGACAGGGGAATCTGCAGTCAGCAGATTGGTAAGTGTTAGGGACCAGGCCAGACCCTCTCAAAACATTTCAAGAGAGTAGCTCAGAACTTAACTGTGATCATTTTTTATCGGAGGTATATTGCGGATATTCCAGAAGGAATGCAATTGATTAAACCATGTAGTTTTGAACAAAACAGAGTTTATTTACAAGATTGCCAAAAGAAAACAGAATACCAAATAACTTACCCGATCTGAAAACCCAACAAGCTGGCCCAATATAATGATGCTGATCCAAATATTTGCAACATTCCCACTCAGCACACAAGGTAAACTCAAACACGGGGTCTTCCAGGAGAGATGTCAGAGAGAGAGGAGGATCAGCATGGGCCTGCTCCTTTGGATCCAGCAGCTTGAAACCTTCCTGACTGCTTTCAGTGAATAACCAGACTGCCAAAACACCAAACCAAACTAATCTGGCATTAGTGAACCAGATGGGCTTTGCCATGGTCATCTGTATGTTCTTCACTGCAGATTTTATTTTTAAATAGAATTCAAATTCCATCATCTGCTGTGGCAGGAGTCAAACCTGGGTCCCCAGATCATTGGCTGAGTTTCTGGAGAGATAGTCTCGTAATAATACCATGAGACCATCACCTCCCTGCTTCCATTACATGGAGGTCTCGAAGATACTTCTTGGAGATTTATAGAGGACTGTATGGAGGGTATAGGAGACTGTGTGGAGGGGTATAGAGAACAGTATGGAGGGGTATAGAGGACTGTATGGAGGTGTATAGAGGACTGTATGGAGGGGTATAGGAGACTGTATGGAGGGGTATAGAGGACTGTATGGAGGGGTATAGGAGACAGTATGGAGGGGTATAGAGGACTGTATGGAGGGGTATAGAGGACTGTATAGAGGGGTATAGAGGACTATAAGGAGGGTATAGGAGACTGTATGGAGGGGTATAGAGGACTGTATGGAGGGGTATAGAGGACTGTATGGGGGGTATAGGAGACTGTATGGAGGGGTATAGAGGACTGTATGGAGGGGTATAGAGGACTGTATGGAGGGTATAGTAGACTGTGTGGAGGTGCATAGAAGTTTTTGTTGAGTTCTAAAGAGAACTGCATGGAGATGTAGAGAGAATTTCATGGAAGTCACAACAGCAAATCTTCTTTCTCAGAAGGCGAAGGAAATTCAGCACGTTCATAAGGACTGTCACTGACGTTTATAGCTGCACCATAGAAAGCATTGTATCTGGGTGCATCACGGCTTGGTACGGTAACAGTTCTGTCCAGGACCAGAAGTAACTACAGCAAGTTATGAACACAGCCCACTCCATGACACAAAAGAACCTTCCATCTATCGACTCCATCTATAGTTCTCAATGCCGCGGAAAGACAGCGAACGCCATCAAAGACCACTCCCACCCGGTCAGACTCTCTTCCAACCTCTTCCATCAGGCAGAAAATGCAGAAACTTCAACACACATAGTCACAGCTTCTTCCCTGCTGTTCTTAGACTGCTGAATGGACCTCTCTAATTTCAAACCTAATGCTGATGTGTTTGTACATCTCCTGTGTAGCTGTAACCCTATTTTATCTCGATCTGTCGAAATACCTAATGATCTGTCTGTATGTTATGATTCTTAGAACACACAACATTATACTGCAGTACAGGCCCTTCAGTCCTCGATATTGTGCTGACCTGTGAAACCAATATGCAGCTCATCGAACCTACATTATTCCATTATCATCCATGTTCAGTTAATGACCATTTAAATGCCCTTAAAGTTAGTGAGTGTACTTCAGTGCAGGCAGTGCATTCCAAACCCTTACTACTGTCTGAGTAAAGAAACTACCTCTGACATCTGTCCTATATCTATCACCAATCAATTTAAAGCTATGTCCCCTCGTGCTAGCCCTCACCATCCGAGAAAAAAAAGCTCTCCCTGTCCAACCTGTCTAATCCTCTTGTACGTCTCTATTCCGTCACCCTCCACCTACTTCTTTCCAAAGAAAACAGCCTCAAGTCCCTCGGCCTTTCCTCTTAAGACCTTCCCTCCATAGCAGGCAATACCCTGGTACGTTTCCATTGCTTACATGTCCTTTCTATAATGTAGTGACCAGAAATGTACACAATATTCCAAGTGCGGCTGCAGCAGAGCTTTGTACAGCAGCAACATGCCCTCATGGCTCCAAAACACAATCCCATAACCAATAAAAGCTAACACACCGTATGCTTTCTTAACAGCCCTATCAACCTTGGTAGCCACTTTCATAGAACATAAAACATTACAGCACAGCACAGGCTCTTCAGCCCTCGATGTTGCGCTGACCTCTGAAATTAATCTGATTCCACTCTAACCTACACCGTTCCATTACTTTCCCTATGTATGTCCAACGCACATGTAAAGGCCCTTAACATCAGCGAGTCTACCTCCTTTGCACGCAACGCATTCCACACCCCTACCACTCTCTGAGTAAAGAAACTACCTCTGATATCTGTCATACATTTATCACCCTTGAATTTAATGCTATATCGCCACGTGTTAGCCTTCACTATCTGAGGGAAAAGGCTCTCACTGTCCCCCCTGTCTAATCCTCTGATTATTTAATATGTCTCGATTTAGTCATCTCTCAACCTTATTCTCTCTAATGAAAACAGCCTCAAGTTCCTTAGCCTTTCCTGTTCAGACCTTCCCTCCATAGCAGGCAACATCCTCGTAAATCTCCACTTTCCAAAGCTTCTACATGCTTCCTATAATTCAGTGACCAGATTGGCATGCAATATTCCAGGTGCGGCCTTACCAGTGTATTTTACTGCTGAAGCATGAACTCATAACTCCAAAACTCAATCCCCCTCCCAATAAACACCAACACACCATATTCCTTCTTAACAACCCAATCAACCTGAGTGGCAACTTTCAGGGATTTATGCACCTGGACACAGAAATCTCTCTGCTCATCTACACTGCCAAGTATTTTACCATTAGCCCAGTATGCTGCATTCCTGTTACTTCTTCCAAAATGAACTCCCCCACATATTTCCGCATTAAACTCCATTTACCACTTCTCAGCCCAGCTCTGCATCTTATCAATGTCCCTCTGCAACCCACAACATCCTTCAGCACTATCCACAACTCTGCCGACCTGAGTGTAATCTGCAAATTTACTAAGCAATCCTTCTCCGAACAACTCCAAATCATTTATAAAAAATGACAAACTGCAGGGGCCCCAAAACAGATCCTTGCAGCACATCACTAGTAACTGAGCTCCAGGATGAGCACTTCCCAACAATCACCACCCTCTGTCTTCGTTCAGCTTTCCAATTTCTGATCCAAACTGCTAAATCACCTTCAATCCCAAAACTCCATATTTTGTGCAATAGTCTGCCATGTGGAACCTTATCAAACACCTTACTGAAGTCCGTCTACACCACATCAACCGCCTTACCTTCATCCACCTGTTTGGTCACCTTCTTGAAGAACTCAATAAGGTTTGTGAGGCATGACCATTTTGACAGAACCATTTTGACTATCCCTCATCAAATTATTCCTTTCCAGATGATTATAAAACTTATCTCTTATAACCTTTTCCAACATCATACCCACAACCGAAGTAATGCTCACTGGCCTATAATTACCAGGATTGTTCCGATTCTCCCTCTTAAACAAGGGAACAACATTTGCTGTTATCCAATCTTCTGGCACGACTTCTGTCGACAGCTATGACATAAGATTCGAAGCTAAAGGCTCTGCAGTCTCCTCCCTGGCTTCTCAGAGAATCCGAGGGTAAATCCCATCTGGCCAAGAGGCCTCATCTATTTTCAGATCTTCCAAAATTGAGAAAACTTCTTCTTTGTTGACCTCAATCCCATCTAATCTTGTAGCCTATATCTCCATATTTTCGCTAACATTGCCCTTTCCCAATGTGACTACTGACGAAAATTATTTATTGAGTGCTTCCCCTATGTCCTCAGATTCCACACAGAATTTTCCATTACAATCTTTGATTGGCCTTAATTTAGCTCTAGTAATTCTTTTCTTCCTGATATACCTACAGAAAGCCTTAGGGTTTTCCTTGATCCTATCCGTCAACAACTTCTCATGTCCCCTCATGGCTCTTCTTCGCCTCTACTGCCCACAAAACAAAACCTTTCATTGTATTAGGGACATGTGACAACAATAAATCAAATCAAATGTTGTACATGGGTCTGAAAGGGTTAATACTGATTGAGTTTAAAAGAGACAACCCACAGCAATCAGGACATGGTGGGAAGATCGAGGACGAGTCAAACAAAACATCGGATCCTTCTAACAGTCTCTGTTACAGTGGACAACACATCCTTCTGATGTGTAAGTAATCACTGAGAGGCAATGAGCTATCCCCTGTATGGTATGTGAGATTCACGTTCTAGTTAGGGAGCAATTCTCAGGCCTCTCGTATATCTAGAAGATTGGAAGTAATTGGAGATATAGGATTTAGTATAAAATTTATATAATCTTGTGTTTTTAGAGAAGCTTTACAACTCTTCACATTTGTTAATCTTACACAAGGGAAAGAGGCCACTGTTTCCTTTCCAAAGCAGTCTATATAAAGTAAGCCATCTTTTACAGTCACACAGCTGCACTGAATCCCAGACCAGTACCACACCAGTCTGTGGGTCGCAACAAAGCAACTACATTAGAAAACACTTACATTATGCTGGAAGTGACAAGTAAATAAAGCACTTGAGATGTTTTGTCTCAAGGAAGGATGTGATTTTGTACCCATGCGTTAGGTTTCAGACCCAGTTTGATGCCTGTCTGGTATTTATGATGAGGGTAACTGGGCTAACGAATGGCTGCAAGGGGATCAGGATTAGGAGCTGAATATTCAAGGATTTACTTCCTATCGAAAAGATAGGCAAGTAGGCAGAGGATTCAGGAACTGGGACACAAGATACGCCAGGAGTTAGGAAATGCAAAGTTACAGTGATCATAGGGGATTTCAGGTGGACGAGGAAAACCAGGTAGGCAGTGGAATGCAAGAAAAGGAATTTGTGGAATGTCTACAAGATGGCTTTTTGGAGCAGTTTGTGGCGGAGCCCTCTAGGGAACAGGCAATTCTAGATTTAGTGTTAAAAGCAAATTTTTAGTGTTGTTCAGTGAAGCAGACTTGGTAAGGGAGCTTAATATGAACGGACCCTTAGGAAGCAGTGATCATAATATAATTGAATTTACCCTGAAATTTGAGAGGGAGAAGATAAAATCAGAGGTAACAGTATTACAGCTGAATAAAGGCAGATACAGAGGCATGAGGGAGGAGCTGGGGAGAATTGACTGGGAGAGGAGCCGAGCAGGAAAGACAGTGGAACAGCAATGGCAGGAGTTTCTGGGAGTAATTCAGGAGACACAACAGAGATTCATCCCGAGGGAAAAGGAAGCATGGTACAGGGAGGATGAGGTAACCATGGCTGACTAGGGACGTCAGGGATTGCATAAAAGCGAAACAGAAAGCATATAATGTGGGGAAGGGCAGTGGGAAACCAGAGAACTGGGATACTTACAAAAAACAACAGAGAGTATGGAAAATAAAGAACATGAAAGCATGGGAAGGGTTAAAGTATGAAGACCACTGGCGGTCTGTGCTCTGTGGAAGGCAGGATGGGAGAACCATAGTGGAACATTCTTACACTAATTAGCAGAGTAAGGTTAAGGCTGAAAGATCACTATGGCGTGATGAGATAACACAAGTAATAAAGCAAGTTTCTCTGTTCAGTGTTATTATTATAACAGGATATTTGGCACATGACATTAAAATATCTAATTAATAGTTAGTAGAGTCATCTTGAGACAGGAGACTATTGTATTAGATGGAATAGCTAAATATCTATCGTGACAAGTTAGGCTTGAATGGAAAGATCACTACAGCAAAGTTAGCAATAAATATCTAACCGTGACAATAGAATAACATTAAGTAGAATGTACAACTAAAGAGATAATGGGAACTAAAATCACTGGTTTATTGTGTAGATAGAATGGGGTACTTTGATTAATATAGCTGGACATGCTGATAAGCTAACAGAAACATAATAAAAAAATAAAAATCCACAGACCCTGAGGTTCGTGGGCATTCGAGAAACTGTTTTCTCAGTGTCACGGTTTTTTGTTTGCAAATAAAATACCTACTTCTAGAAGAACTCTCTGCATGTCCTGGTGTTTCTCTATATTTTCTCCACAACAAGGGCAACAAAAAATAGAAATAAGGAGGGAGAAGATTAAATGTGTGGGTAAACTAACCTACAATATAAATGAAGACTGTAAGTTCCTTTAGATACATAAAGAGCAAAAGAGAGGCAAAAGTGGACATAGAACTGCTGGAAAATGACACTGGAGGGATAGTGGTGGGGAACAAGGAAATGGCTGAGGAACTTACTTTACATCAGTCTTCATGGTGGAAGACAACAGTAATATCCCAAAAATACAAGACAGTGAGGAGGCAGAGTTCGAAATGGTGGCCATCACCAAGGAGAAGGTGCTAGACAAACTGAATGGCCTGAAAGTGGATAAATCACCTGGACCAGATGGACTACACCCCAGGATTCTATGGGAGATAGCTGAAGAGATAGTGGAGCAAAGTTAGCATGGTTTCATCAAGGGAGGGTAATATCTGACAAATCTTCTAGAATTCTTTGAGAAAGTAACAAGCAGGTTAGACAAAGGTGAGTCAATGGATATTATCTGCCTGCACGTCAAGAAGGCCTTTGACAATGTGCCTCACTGGAGGCCACTGAGTAGAATAAGGGCCCATGGTGTTGGAGGCATGGTGCTAGTGAGGATCTAAAATTTGAATTTAGGGTATCGTCAGAAGCAACAAGTATATGTAGACTTTTATTAAGCACAAAATGGCTTTTCAAATTAAAATAACAGAACAAAATGTCTTTAGATTTTTCTTTGACACTGTGAACTTGAACTGATGCTTTGCTGAGTTGGTTGTATTTAGAGAAAAGAGGAAACAATGGAGTTTTCATAATATGAAACATAAGACAGTGATTTGGTATTCGAACTAACCTTGAACTAGCAAGCACGGGATAATTGGCGCTTAAAACAATCTGTTTCTCAGGAAGTTTCATTGGAATAACCTGCTGTCAATCATGTCACCTTATTACTTTTGATTGGTCTTTTCTTATAATTAAGGCTGTGCTGTCTCTTAAAAAATAAACATCTCAATAATGTGTAATTTTCGAATGTAATGGCGCCATTTCTGCATGGAACAGAAACACTTTTAACCTCTGTGTTGCTGGACAAATCTGCGCCAGGCTTCCTTAATTTATGAAACTGGTAACATTGCTTTAAACAAACCGTACTCGTAGGGATTCATTTGACAGATCTTGAGACTGTGGGGTCCCCCCTGGGATTCGAGATCTTCACAAACATGGATAGAAACCTGGCTGCCTGGTAGAAAGCAGAGAGCGGGGATGAAAGGGTCCTTCTCAGGATGGCAGCTGGTGACAATTCATGTTCCGCAAGGCTCAGTGTTGGGAACACGATGTTTCACTTGATACATTAACGATCTAAATGAAGGAAGCAAGGACATTCTGGCTAAGTTTGCAGATGATACAAAGGTAGGTAGAGGGACAGGCAGCATTTTGGAGGTGGGGAGGCTGAAGAAGAATTTAGACTGATTAGGAGAGTGGCAGATGGAGCACAATGTTGGAAAGTGTGAAGCACTTTGGTAGGAAATATAGAGGCATAGACTATTTTCTAAATGAGGAGAAAAATCAGAAGTCTGAAGTGCAAAGAGACTCTAGTGCAGGATTTTCTCAAGTTGAACTTGCAAGTTGAATTGGTAGCTAGGAAGGGAAATGCGATGATGGTGTTTATCTTGAGAGGACTTGAATATAAAAACTGGGATGTATTTCTGAGGCTCTGCTCAGAGCACATTCAGAGTACTGTGTGCAGATTAAAACCCCACATCTCAGGAAGGATGTACTGGCCCTGGCGCATATTCAGAGGTGGTTCACAACAATGGCCCCAGAAATGAAAAGCTTAACATATGAGGAATGTTTGAGGAGTCTGTGTCCATAATTGATGGAATTTAGAAGGATGAGGAGGGATCAAGGGGAAACATACAGAATACTGAATGGCATGAACTGACTGGATTTTGAGAACATGTTTCCATTGGGTAGGATAGACTAAGACTGAGGGCACAGCCTTAGAGGAAAGGGAAGACCTTTTAGAATAGAGATAAGGAGAAACCTCTTTCGACAGAGCGTGGTGAATTTAAGACGGAAATAGACAGGTTTTTGAGTATCAAGGGCATCAAGGGGTATGGTGAAAAAGTGGGAGAATGGGTTTTAGAAATGTATCAGCCATGATTGACTGGCAGAGCAGACTCACTGGGCTGAATGGCCTAATTTCTGCTCCTCTCTCTGAAGGTCTTATACCATTTGTGTTTCTTGCATGTTCTTTCAATCGAGTTTTTTTTGTCACATGAGTCAGCTTTACTTCATGAAACTTAATACAATCAGATATTATACACTATTTCCAAATGCCTGTCTCACCTCATGAATATTTCTGCTGAATCTGAAACACTTGAACATCACAGTTTGAAGCGATTTGTCCAAGAGTCCTTTAATTAGTTGAGTTCAAACACATTGAACTCATCCAAATTCTGTAAATTCCCTTTTAAAACTGACAATGTATTTGTGGCAGCACATACAACATGTGATTCACCTCACTGTACAATAGTCTGTGGAAGGATCTTTCAGATAACAATGGAGGCAGGCTCATTGATGACTTGTATGGAAGAGTTATGTAGACTCATCACTAACAAGGGATTCAATGGGGATAGAAAATGGGTGGAAAATAGGATTAAGACTGCAGGAAGACCAACCATGAACGATGGCAGATCAGACTCAAGTACTAACTGACTTACTCTTCATTCATATTAGTGTATTCACATATATCCCAGTGAGAGAGCAAACCAAACTCACTGTCTCTTTGTCATAGTCCCTGGAGAGGGCAGATTGTCCTGACTGTATTGGTGTCACATATATTGGGTAGAGTAGACTGACCGCACTGTGTCCATATCATTGACCCAGAAATAACAGACCAATCACACTTTGTCTGTAGTAGATCACTAGGACTGCCACTGAACACACTCAGTCTGTGTCACAAAGATTGTAAAGAGCAGGCTCCCCTGACTGTGTCTGTATCACTGACCCTATAGAGAGTGGATTGGATGGATTCTAAAACTGAATTCTTCTATCCATCTCATCATTTCGTGAGTTTCCCCATTCGAGTAAGAGGGTGTTTTACCATGTTCTTCAGCTGTTTCCTGAACTTAGTCTGGGTCACGACATATATACAAGTGTTTGTGCAGCATCTCAGGAGCTGGAGAATGAATCCGATCTCTCGCACAAAATAATGTAGATGCACAGCCCGATACCCCATCTGGCTCATGCGTTTCCATAGAGAGTTTAGAATAACACTGACCATAACAGGATGAAATTCCCTGAGATAACAAACAATAAAATGGTGGACTTCCTTCGACTCCCCATTTCTGGGTCACTGGGATTCTCCACACTGCTGTGAGCCCGAAGTCTCCTGCGGGCTCTGCTGGCCACTAAAATGTACCTGACACTTAAAGCATTGAGCAGCAGAATCAGAACAAATGGCACTGCTGGGGTCAGGATATAATGAAGGCACTCGATTGTTCCCCAGGCTGGAGATGACAGAATATCAGCTGGTACTGAACAAAACCAGGGCTGATTCCTGAGCGAATACTGAGATATGAACATAAAGTACCAGAAAATGTTCTTCAAACCACTCAGCACAGTCACTGTTCCCAGGACCACAGCTGCTGTCTTCTCAGTACAAAATTTAATTTGCAGATTTGGGCAGCAAATGGCCACATATCGATCAAAGGTAAAAGTGACGGTAAACCAGACAGAACAGTCGGTGGCTGCATAAAGGAAGACAGTGTGGATATTACAGATGGGGATAGCCCACAGGAAATATAACTCTCTCTTGTATATAATTAGAATGTGTCTCAACAGTGGGTCGAGGATAATAACCAGGATATTTGCTGCTGACATCGCCACCAAGTATCACATAATACAGTTTTAAGGACCACACATTCCTTGCAACAGAATTATAATTGTTCTGATGTTTGCTGGAGGGAAGGAAAATAAACAGGAAAATTAATCAAGCTGGTAGAATAGTTACCAATTACACAGAGTACATTGTGTGATTTCTGAGTCTGTCCCTGTTTCTGAAAATGTATTGAAGTATTTATACGCATTGTCATGGAATCTGCTGGATCCAAAAAAATCAGCCATTATTTAGGAACACAGAAAATGAGGAAATGCAGTTTGAGAGATGATGTGAAGATTGACACTATGCTGACAGATTATTAAACTGCAAACAAGGGAATGCAGGAAATATCACAAAGACCATGAGATATATACTTTAGTTTCTGAAGTAGAACAGAGATCAGTGACCCTGTATTGGGCTGGTGGAAATGTCCAGCTTCCTGTGCTTCATCTTTACAAAGTCATTCAGAATTAGTGTGGAAGGATCAGCCCACTAGATTCTTTCGTATCTAGTGACCATGGTGGGTATCAGCAGACATATTATACTTCTGATCATTATCCAGTGAAAGTGGATTAATGTGAGGGTATCTCTGTCTATGTTATCCTCTGATAACTACTCAGAGGTCGTTTCCTTGTGCAGCTGATCGCCTATTGATTTGAGACGGTAGAGGTTGCTACGTTGGAAGATTATATCAAAGGCTCTTATACATCTTCCACATGCCGCACACTGCTGCTGGGGTGCATTGATGGTGGAAGATGGCAGTATTTGTGGATGTGGTCGCAATCAAGGGCGCGCTTTATTATCAAGTTTATAGAGAGTTGTTGAAGCAGACCTCACCCAGACAAATGGGGAGTATTCACTCACACACATGACTTACCCTTTGTCGATAGTGGACAGACTTTGGGGAGTCAGGAGGTGAGGTATGTACTATAGTATCACCAATATCTGACATGGTCTTGTAACACCGGTAATTATGGAACTGGTCCAGCTCAGACTGTGGTCTATTGCAACCCCTCGCCCCTCCCCCAGGATACTGATACTAGGGAATTCATTGATGTCAAGAAAAATGGTTACAATCTCTCTTTTTGGAGATAACTGACATTTGTGTGGGGCAAATGTTACGTGTTAGCCTACAGCTGAATAGAGTCCAAATGATGTTATGTATGGACATAGTATCTGACAGAATTTGGAGATCAGAATCAAAGAGGCGTGGCACTGGAAAAGCACAGCCAGTCAGCCAGCATCCAAGAAGCAGGAGAATCGACATTTCAGGAATTCTGATGAAGAGCTTATGCCCGAAACATCGATTCTCCTGCTCCACAGATGCTGCCTGACCTGGTGTGCTTTTTCCAGCACCACACTCTTTGATAGTGTCTGATGAGTCAGGAATGGGACTAAACTTTGTGAACAATCAACAAACATCCTGAATTCTGACCTTATGATTGAGGGATTGTCCATGATGAAACTGCTGAAGATAGGTTGGCCTTGGACATTTCCCTGAGGAACTCCTGAAAAGATGTCCTGAAGTTGAGGTGTCTGACTTCCAACAACCACACCCAACCTCCTATGTACTAGGAATGACACCAATCAATAAAAATATCATCCCATTTCTCATTATTTTAGGTTTCCTTCAGGTCAGGCTTGGTCAATTGCTGCTTTGATGTCAAGTGCAGACTCTCTCACCTCACCTCAGGGATTCAGCTCTTTTGTCCTTGTTTGGATGTTGTTATGAGGTCTGGTGCTGAGCAACCCTGCAGAGCTGGACACCAGTGAACTAGTTATTGCTGAGTGAGAGCAACTCGGTAGCTCTCTTGATGACACCTTCCACCATGTTGCTTATAATTGCAATTAGACTGAAGGGGCGATAATTATTTGGATTTGATTTGTTCCAGTCTTTGAGATTTACCTGTTTAAATCCCTTCATTAATAGGTGGTTGCCAGTTTTGTAACTGTACTCAGTTCAACTCAGTGCATGGCTAGTATTGGAGCTATTAACCACTGACAAGGTATTTTCAGGGCCATTACGACACACAGTGCCTTAGCTGTTTGTTGTGTTAGCTCCTGGTGAGCACTGGAGAGCCTCTACTGAAGCACAATCCAGCATGTGGACTACACACCCAGGAAAGGAAAAGGGAGATCAGGTTTAATAATCACCCAGTTACCAGAAGGAAGCCATTCAGCCCATCGTATCTTCACAGGCTGTCTACACGTTTTGACACAGTGGCGACCACTTGCTCTTCCCCATCACCCTGCACATTGACTCTATTTTAATAATCATTCAAGTAGCTCCTCATTGTCTCAGTACAATCTGACCAATGCTCCTTCCCCATCAACTCTCAAGGTGATTACTTATTAGGAATGGGACCAGAAAATTTAACATATTTCAGAAATGAAAACCATTAGCTCAACTTGTTCTCTTTCACAGGATACCTCGTGATCCAAACTTACAACAAGCTTCCATTACTCTGTTGGATCAGGTTAAACTTATGGAGAGATAAGTGAACATTTCAGGTTAATGCTGTTCCAACAGCACTCCCAGCCTTTTCTGTTCTTATTTCAGATTTCCAGCCCCTGCAGTATTTTGCATTTGTTCATTGATTTTATAACTTTCCATTAATATTGGCAGAATGGTCCATTTCTCTGAAATCTCAGGAACTGTTTTGAGTGACCTCAAAGTAATTCTGGGAATGATTTCTCAACCCCCGTGGTGAATGGTGAGACTTTCAAAGAGTCTTGGATTGGAAAACATCTCAGACTGGTCATAGGTCACTGTACCTCAGTGTAGGAGAAACAAGGAGAAATGAATTTCAAAACCAGGGTTCTATCACGGGAAGGACAGTTTGAGTGGGAGCAGCGGCCGAGTTGAGGTGAACCCGGGAGACTACAGCTAAGGTAAGAGTTTTTTTCAAAATTACTTACCTGTAGCGGGCATCGGTGTTTTGTTTTCTCTCTCCTTCACAGAAAGAGCGGGAGCAGCAGAGGAAGTGACGGCAAGCAGAGGGGCAGCCGAGACCCGGAAGCAGTTAGTGTAAGCTTAGCTGGGTTAGTTTTTTTCCCCCTTTAAAAGCGTGAAGTGCACCCATCTCCAGCTCCTCCAAGACCGTGTTAGGGAACTGGAGCTGGAGTTGGATGAACTTCGGATCATTCGGGAGGCAGAGGGGGTCATAGATCAGAGTTATAGGGAAGTAGTAACTCCAAAGATGGCAGATAGATGGGTTACAGTGAGGGGGACTGGGAGGAAGCAGCCAGTGCAGGGACCTCCTGCGGCCATTCCCCTCAAGAACAAGTATACCGTTTTGGATACTTGTGGGGGGGATGACTTACCAGGGGTAAGTAACGGGGCTCAGGTCTCTGGCACGGAGCCTGTCCCCGTTACTCAGAAGGGAAGGGTGAAGAAGAGCAGAGCAGTAGTAATTGGGGACTCGATAGTTCGTGGCACAGATAGGCGGTTTTGTGGGAACGAGAGAGACTCACGTTTGGTATGTTGCCTCCCAGGTGCAAGGGTACGTGATGTCTTTGATCGTGTTTTCCGGGTCCTGGAGGGGGAGGGGGAGCAACCCGAAGTCGTGGTCCACATTGGCACCAACGACATAGGTAGGAGGAGTGCTGAGGATGTTAGACAGGCTTTCAGGGAGCTAGGTTGGAAGCTTGGAGTTAGAACAAACAGAGTTGTTGTCTCTGGTTTGTTACCCGTGCCACGTGATAGAGATTCGAGGAATAGGGAGAGAGAACAATTAAATGCGTGGCTTCAGGGATGGTGCAGGAGGGAGGGGTTCCAGTTTTTGGATAACTGGGGTTCTTTCTGGGGACGGTGGGACCTCTATAAACAGGATGGTCTACACCTGAACCTGAGGGGAACCAGTATCCTTGGGGGGAGGTTTGCTAGTGCTCTTGGGGGGGGTTTAAACTAACTCGGCAGGGGCATGGGAACCCAGATTGTAGCTTCAGGGTGCAGGGCCTGGAGTGTAGGGAGGTGAGGAACATGGCATCAATTTCCAAGGAGGGTGCCTGTAAACAGGGAAGTGGCTTGAAGTGTGTGTACTTCAATGCAAGAAGTATACGAAATAAGGTAGGTGAACTTGCAGCGTTGGTTGGTACCTGGGACTTCGATGTTGTGGCTATTACGGAGACATGGCTAGAACAGGGACAGGATTGGCTGTTGCAGGTTCCGGGATTTAAATGTTTTAGTAGGTTTAGAGGTGGGGGTAAAAGAGGGGGAGGTGTGGCATTGCTTGTCAAAGATAGTATTACAGCGGTGGAAAGGACGATGGATGAGGACTTGCCATCTGAGGTAGTTTGGGCTGAGGTTAGGAATAGGAAAGGTGAGGTCACCCTGTTAGGAGTCTTTTACAGGCCTCCTAATAGTCCTAGAATCATTGAAGAAAGGATTGGGAAGGTGATTCAGGAGATGAGTGACAGTAATAGGGTGGTTGTTATGGGGGACTTTAACTTTCCTGATATTGATTGGGAAAGCTATAGCTCAAGTTCGTTAGATGGGTCAGTGTTTGTTCAATGTGTGCAGGAGAGTTTCCTGACACAATATGTAGACAGGCCAACAAGAGGTGAGGCCATACTGGATTTGGTTCTGGGTAATGAACCAGGCCAGGTGTTAGAATTAGAGGTAGGTGAGCACTTTGGGGATAGTGACCATAATTCGGTGATTTTTACACTCGTGATGGAGAGGGATAAGTGTGTACTACAGGGCAAGAATTATAGCTGGGGTGAGGGAAATTATGATGCGGTGAGGCATGACTTAGGATGTGTGGCTTGGAAAAGTAGACTCCAAGGCAAGAGTGTAAATGATATGTGGAACTTGTTCAAGGGGCAACTATTGAGTGTCCTTGATAATTATGTACCTGTCAGGCAGGTAGGAAAGGGTCGTGCGAGGGAGCCGTGGTTTAATAAGGAATTGGAATCCCTTGTTAAATGGAAGAGGGCGGCCTATCTCAAGATGAGACGTGAAGGTTCAATTGGGGCGATTGAGAGTTATAGGGTAGCCAGGAAGGACCTGAAGAGAGAGCTAAAAGCAGCAAGGAGGGGACATGAAAGGTCCTTAGTAGATAGGATTAGGGAAAACCCTAAGGCTTTCTATAGGTATGTTAGGAATAAAAGAATGACTAGGGTAGGAATAGGTCCAGTCAAGGATAGTAGGGGGAAGTTGCGTGTGGAGGCGGAAGAGATTGGGGAGACACTGAATGAATACTTTTCTTCAGTATTCACTCAGGAACAGGGCATTGTTGTCGATGAGAATACTGAGGCACAAATAAGTAGAATGGATGGCTTTGAGGTATGTAGAGAAGAGGTGTTGGAAATCCTGGAAAAGGTGAAAATAGATAAGTCCCCTGGGCCTGATGGCATTTATCCTAGGATTCTCTGGGAAGCAAGGGAGGAGATTGCAGAGCCATTGGCCTTGATTTTTATGTCCTCTTTGTCTACAGGAGTAGTCCCAGAAGACTGGAGGATAGCAAATGTGGTTCCCTTGTTCAAAAAGGGGAGTAGGGATAGCCCTAGTAACTATAGGCCGGTGAGTCTCACTTCTGTTGTGGGCAAAGTCTTAGAGAGAATTGTAAGGGATAGGATTTATGCACATCTAGATAGGAATAATGTGATCAAGGATAGTCAGCATGGTTTTGTGAAGGGCAAGTCGTGCCTCACAAACCTTATTGAATTCTTTGAAAAGGTGACGAAGGAGGTTGATGAGGGGAAAGCGGTAGATGTGGTATATATGGATTTTAGTAAGGCGTTTGATAAGGTTCCCCATGGTAGGCTACTGCAGAAAATACGGAGATATGGCATTGAGGGTGAGTTGGAGGTTTGGATTAGGAATTGGCTGGATGGAAGAAGACAGAGGGTAGTAGTTGATGGCAAAGTTTCTTCATGGAGTGCCGTCACTAGCGGTGTTCCGCAAGGATCTGTTTTGGGACCATTGCTGTTTGTCATTTTTATAAATGACCTGGAAGAGGGGTTAGAAGGTTGGGTGAGCAAGTTTGCGGATGACACGAAAGTCGGAGGAGTTGTTGACAGTGAGGAAGGATGTGGCAGGTTACAGCAGGATATAGAGAAGCTGCAGAGCTGGGCAGAAAGGTGGCAGATGGAATTCAATGTAGCTAAGTGCGAGGTGATTCACTTTGGGAAGAATAACAAAAAGATGGGGTACTGGGCTAATGGTCGGATACTTGGTAGTGTGGATGAGCAGAGGGATCTTGGTGTCCATGTACACAGATCTCTGAAAGTTGCCACCCAGGTAAATAGTGCGGTGAGGAAGGCATATGGCGTACTGGCTTTTATTGGTAGAGGAATTGAGTTCCGGAGTCCTGAGGTCATGATGCAGTTGTATAAGACTCTGGTACGGCCGCATCTGGAATATTGTGTGCAGTTTTGGTCGCCATACTATAGGAAGGATGTGGAGGCATTGGAACGGGTGCAGAGGAGGTTTACCAGGATGTTGCCTGGTATGGAAGGAAAATCGTATGAGGAAAGACTGAGGCACTTGGGGCTGTTTTCACTAGAGAAAAGAAGGTTTAGGGGTGACTTGATTGAGGTGTACAAGATGATTAGGGGGTTAGATAGGGTCGACAGTATGAACCTTTTCCCGCGTATTGAGTCGGGTATTACAAGGGGGCATAGCTTTAAATTAAGGGGGGGTAGATATAGGACTGATGTTAGGGGTAGGTTCTTCACTCAGCGAGTCGTTAGTTCATGGAATGCCCTGCCAGTAACAGTGGTGGACTCTCCCTCTTTATGGGCATTTAAGAGGGCATTGGATAGGTATATGGAGGATAGTGGGTTAGTGTAGTTTAGGTGGGCTTGGATCGGCGCAACATCGAGGGCCCAAGGGCCTGTACTGCGCTGTATTCTTCTATGTTCTATGTTCTAATAAATTAATCAACTGCCTGAATAGATATAGAGCTTTAACAATACAATACATATCCAAGTGGCAAATTGTGGATAAAGTAATGGTTTGTAAGACACTAAGGATATATCCTGAGGGAAAGGCAGCGATAGGCTGCAGTTGAGGGACAAAGTTGAGGACTGCAGCTTGAGGATTGTGAATGCGACAACTGACCACTGCCCTTTGCTCAGTATCAAAATTTATGTTTATTGTGGGAAATATAATCAAGTCTGTGAAACTTGTGAAAATGTACATTATACTCAGGTGGTTGTGGAGCGAATCCAACTGAAAGTCCCTTTTGATTCGCTCGCCCAACTTAGTGTGCTATTGTAATTGACCTCAGGCTCGCAATTATATCACATCCAAAATCAGAAATTATATCAGTTCCAATCCGATTAAAATCTTTACAGTAAGAGCAAGAGGGAAAAGGTAAGATGATAGAAAGCAAACAGGAAATGCGGGAAATTCTCAGCAGCTCAGGCAGTGCCTGTGAGGAGACAGAGTTAAAATTTCAGGCTGCTGACCATTTGTCAGAACGGGGAATGTACTGAAACAGGATTTAAACCAGTGGCAACCCAAGAGATAGGAGACATTAGATGGGAGAAAGGATGAAAACGAAAAGCAAAATGGGATTGTAACAGGACAAGTGAAGGAGTGAAAATTATGAATAGGAAAACCCAAAATCATCAAAGATGCTTCCCAAAAAATGGGACAACGTTTAAATTTAACACTTGAGGTCAACAACTCCAGATCAAAAACTCGAACCCGTTCTTTTGTTGTGAGAGAGTGATGATTTTGCATTTATACTTCTTCAAGATATAAATCTTTTCTCTCTTTACCATTGTGTCTTTCATGACAATTCTTTTTGTCCTTTAACCTCTCCTGTCTTCCACCCAAGTAGAGACCTTTCCATGTTCTCCCCAGCCATCTCATTTCGCTGCCTAATTTAAATAAACTGCTCTGACCACTCTCAGTTCTGACTCCAGGTCTCTAACCTGAATTCCTGACTCTCCCACTCTCCATTGATGCTGCCAGATCTGTTGAGTACTTTGAGCATTGTGTTTTTATTTCAGATTAGCAGAATCTGCAGTATTTTATCCACACGGGGAGTTAAATGTTTGCCTGGCTGATAGATTCCCTCACCTCTTATAGGTGATACAGTATTCAATTACAACAAATCTATGATTAGAAATGAGTCGGCTACAAAATCAATGAAAACATAATCACAACTGACACCTCATTGTAAATCAGGGAAGTGGTACATCAGGTTTGGAGCAAAAGGAACACCTGAGGATGAAACAGGAATTTCCTCAGTAGATTGAGAAGTAAATAAACTAACAGGACCATATTGAATGGGAAAAATAACAGGTTACTCCATATCATTGAGGATTGTAAGAAGGTTCCGATGGACTTTAATCAGGGTTGTGTTGAACAGATATTACACAGACTGGAGGCTTATAAACATCAGTGCTCCCGTATTGTTCCACTGGATCTGCTGAGGCACATTCTGGGTTGTCGGGCAACATTTCAAACTTTGATAACATGATTTGGGGAAATAAGTGAGGAAAATTGTACAGGAAATCAGGTTGCATTGTCAGGCAGTGAAATGATAGGATGGATGGCAAATGTTTGAGACAACGCATCTTGTTCAGAAGAATATTTATTATCTGGGTTTACACATGGTCACTGAGCCCAGCAATAGCGTTGTTAGTGACTGGACAGAGTTCTGTAAGCCCACCATCGGGTACTGACAGTGGACTCTCTCAAACAGTCGAAGGTATTGTTTGGACTGTACCGTATCTGTAGCCTCGGATGGTCTCTGCATTCTCACGATGTTGGTATCTGCACAGAGTGCTTAGCAAGTCTAGAAACAGTTTAAAACACCCACTGTTGCCATGGGAGATGAAAGCGATTGGGCATGTAGTGAGGTCCATAATGAGGGATTAGTATCTGGTTGATGTTCTCTCCTGTCAATCCTTCTGCTATGTGTCCTCAGCTCCGGGCCATAGAGTCACAGAGCAGAGAAACAGACCTTTCTGTCCATTCCGACCATGTTTACTGAACTGAGTTAGTCCTATTTGCCTGTATTTGTCCCATATCCCTCAAAGCTTTACCTTTACCTTTACCGACATGTAGCTTTTCAAAATTGATTTAAATGTTGTCATTGTCCCAAATACTAACACTTCTTCTGGTCGCTCTTTCCATAGAAACACTATACTTCGAGTGATAAAGTTGCCCCTCAGGTCCCGTTTAAATCTTATCGTTCTCACCTATAACCAATACCCTCTGATTTTGGACAGGTTTGCCAAATGCCTTCTTCACCACCCTGTCTACCTGTGATGCTACTCTCATGGTGCTATGTGCCTGCATCCCTTTGTGTCTGTGTTCGATAACTCTCCCCACGGCCCTACCATGAACAGTGCTGACTCCTTGGTGTTGTTACCTACAGGGGGGTGGTGTGGAGGAAGGAGTATTGTAGGTGGGGTTGAGACGGTCATTGAATAAGCTTGTGGGGGAATAGACCTTCTCCAGTACAAATACAGGAACATTCTCTCACAGCCAACAGTTATGGCACAGAGACCCTAGCCTGGTTTTGGATTTTGTCAGACTTTGGTTTGGATACACTGGGCAATTTGGACAAAAGAGGGATCACGGGTCACTTGGAGCTTGGGAACAGATGAGCACACAAGCAGTGAAACCAATAGCAAGTCCAGGAACAGGTATTATCTGGATAAGTTAATCGTAATTGAGCAACAGTTTTGACAAACAATGCAAGGCACTATCTAAAAGTTTCCAGTTTGCCGACAACTCTGCTTTTTGGCTCCCAGTCTTCAGAGAGCATGCTTGTTTACTCCTGATGTAGCAGGAATGGCGGTGGGTGTGTGGCATGGATTGATTTGTTGGTCAGGATGAGGAACTGAGAAGGTGAGTTGATTGAAAAGGTCCCTGTGATGAGACACATTGTGGAAATGGGGGCTATCAGAATCAGTGCCAGGAAAGAGCATGAGGTTGACAAAGCTTGGGTTCAAATCCCTCCTATCGGAAGGGTGCTGTGAAACTTGAAAGGGTTCAGAAAAGATTTACAGGGATGTTGCCAGGGTTGGAGGATTTGAGCTATCAGGAGAGTGTGAATAGGCTGGGGCTGTTTTCCCTGCAGTGTTGGAGACTGAAGGGTGACCTTACAGAGGTTTATAAAATCATAAACGGCATGGATAGGGTAAAAAGTTGATGTGGGGAGTCCAGAACTGGACGGCATAGTTTTAGGGTGAGAGGGGAAAAATTTAAAAGGAACCTAAGGGGCAACTTTTTCATGCAAAGTGTGACACGTGTATGGGATGAGCTACCAGAGGAAGTGGTGGAGGCTGTTGTACAATCACAACATTTGGATGGGTGGATGGATACGAGGGGTTTAGAAGGATATGGGCCAGATGCTGGCAAATGGGACTAGATTAGTTTGGGATATCTGATCGGCATGGATGAGTTGGACTGAAGAGTCTGTTTCCCGGCTGTACATCTCTCTAATTCTTTGACTGTAAATGGATTGGTAAGATTCTGAACAATCTCACTGATCCTCATGATTTGGCCAAGGATGGGGTTTGAGTCAATGGACAGGGATTAATGTCAAGAACATTAATAGAATGAAACATGATTTACAGATCTAATTGGTGGGCATATGCTTCAAAGGAACAATAGCAACAGCAGCAAGGGAGACAGAAAAACAAACGGGCAGGAAAAGCGATGCAGTTAATGATTAGATTAGATTAGATTACTTACAGTGTGGAAACAGACCCTTCGGCCCAACAAGTCCACACCGACCCGCCGAAGCGTATACCACCCAGACTCATACTCCTACATTTACCCCTACACCTAACACTACGGACAATTTAGCATGGTCAATTCACCTAACATGCACATTTTTGGATTGTGGGAGGAAACCGGAGAACCCAGAGGAAACCCACACAGAAACGGGGAGAATGTGCAAACTCCACATAGAGAGTCGCCTGAGGCAGGAATTGAATCCGGGTCTCTGGCGCTGTGAGGCAGCAGTACTAACTACTGTGCCACCGTGCCGCCCACAACTTTTTAGCATTACTTTTAGCATTAATAGCAGGCAAGAGACTTAGCAGGAACACCAACAATAACAAGGGTGGGATAGTAAATACGTTGAATAGCCAGGAGTATATAACAGATCCGAGTTGTTGATTAGATTCCCTACAGTGTGGAAACAGGCCCAACCAGTCCACACCGACCTTCTGAAGAGGTAACCCACCCAGACACATTTCCCTCTGACTAATTCCCCCAGTACTATGGGCAATTTAGCATGGCCAATCCACCTGAACGACATATCTTTGGACTGTAGGAGAAAACCAGAGCACCCGGAGGAAACGTACACTGACACAGGGAGAACATGCAAACTCCACACAGACAGTCACCTGAGGCTGGAATCAAACCTAGAACCCTGGTGCTGTGAGGCAGCAGTGCTAACCATTGAGCCACTGGTTAATGACATCAAGTGGTAATTTGCAGAAATATAATCAATTGTTGCTGAGAAACTCCTGCCCATTGTTGTAAAATTCCGATCTTCTGTGTTCAGATTCCAACCCATGGTTGTAAAATTCCAATGTATTGTTCTCAGATTCAAATCCTTCTTCTCCCGAGCTCTCAGTCTCTGGAGCTGCCGGTCCCTGTTAGTGCTGGAGGTGATGCTGTCACTGATACTATAGCTTCGTACAGTGTAAGGAATCTGTAATTAATAGAAGAGGGAAACCCTCCTGGGACGCAGTTATGGTCCATGGAGTTTGACATTAATAACAGAAACTAAACAAACCAGTTCAGTTAAACCCTTTCAATCCAGTACACTATTCCCCCAATGGAATAGGACGTGTACCCACCTTGGACTGCACGTATGTGAGTTACTGAGAGAGGGAAAGATAAAGGCATTGACCATAATCTTTCAATTCTCTGGAGATATTGAAGCGGTTCCAAAGAAATGGGTGATCACAAACAATGCATCTCTGTTCAAAAAAATGCGAGAGAAATAATTGCTGTCATTCAGCCAATCATAAGGGCATAAGGACTAGGAGCAGGAGCAGGCCGTCCGGCCCTCCAAGCCTCCTCCACCATTCAATAAAATCGTAGCTGGTCTTTTCCTGGACTCGGCCCCATTTACCCGCCCTCTCACCGTATTCCTTAATGCTTTTATTTTCAAAAATATCTACTATTGCTTTAAAAACATTTACTGAACTAGCATCAACTACATCCCTGGGCAAGGACTTCCATCGATTACCAACCCTCTGAGTGAAGAAGTTCCTTCTCAGTTCAGTCCTAAATCTGCTCCCTCTAATCTTGAGGCTGTGTCCTCTCATCCTATTTTCACCCTCTGGTGGAAACATCCTCTCTACTTCTATCTTATATATTCCCTTCATAATCTGATATGTTTCCACAAGATTCCACCCTCACTCCTGTGAATCCCAATGAATATAATTCTAATCCCCTCAGTCTGTCTTCATAAACCAACCCTTCAACTCTGGAATCAACCTGGTTAACCTCCTCTGCACCCCCTCCAATGCCACTACATCCTTTCTCAAGAAAGGAGACCAAAACTGGACCAAAAGGAGTACTCCGAGTGTAGCCTCACCAGTACCTTGTACAGCTGCAACATTACCTCTCTGCTTTTAAACTCAATCCCTTTAGCAATGAAGGATAAAATTCCATTTGCCTTCCTAATTACTTGTATCTGCAGACCAACCTTCTGCGATTCATGCACAAGGACAGCCAGGTCCCTCTGCATCGCAGCAAGCTGCAACTTTTTACCGGTCAATTAATAATCTGTTTTACTGTTACTCTTACCAAATGGATGACTTCACATTTATGAACATTGCATTCCATCTGCCAGATCTTTGCCCACTCACTCAGCCCACTCACTCAGTGTATCTATATTCCTCTGCAAAGTTTCACAGTCCTCTGCACACTTCATTCTGCCACTCATCTTGGTGTCATCTGCAAACTTTGACACCCGACACGTGGTCCCAAACTCCAAATCATTGATATAAATTGTAAATAATTGCTGTCCCAACACCGATCCCTGAGGCACACCACTATTTACTGATTGCCAACCAGAATAGCACTCATTTATCCCCAATCTTTGCTTCCTGCTCGTCAAACAAGCCTCTATCCAGGCTAATACACTACCGTAACACCATGGATCTTTACCTCATGCAGCAGCCTTTTGTGCGGCACTTTGTTGAAGGCCATTTGGAAATCGAGGTACAACATCTCCACTGGGGCCCCGTTGTCCACCTTGCTTGAAATGTCTTCAAAGAATTCCAAAAGATCTGTCAAGCATGACCTGCCCTTCATGAATCCATGGTACATCTGTCCAATGGGACAATTTCTATTGAGATGCCCTTCCATTTCTTCCTTAATAACAGACGCAAGCATCTTCCCCACGACATGGATGAAGCTCACCAGTCTATAATATCCCATCTTTTCTTTATATCCCTTTTTAAGCAGTGGTATCACATTTGCTGTTTTCCAATCTGTTGGGACTGCCTCAGAATTGAGTGAATTTTGGAAAATTAACGCCAGTGCACGTGGTATTGTTCCCGCCTTTTTTTTAGTACCCTGGGCTGCCTTCCATCAGGGCCAGGAGACTTATCTATCCTTAGCTCCATGAGCTTACCCAAAACTAACTCTTCCGTAATAATGATTGTTTCCAGGTCCTCACCTACCTTCGTCTGTTTGTAAAATACTGGCTTGTTATTAGTGTCCTCCTCTGTGAAGTCTGAGACAAAATACCTGTTCAATGCCTTGGCCATTTCCTCATGTCCCATTACTAAATACCCCTTCTCATCCTCCGAAGGACCAACATTTACTGAAGCCACTCTTTTTTTCATTGTATGTATTTGTGTAAACATTTGCTGCCTGTCTTTATATTCTGCACCAGTTTGTTGTCATGTTCTATCATACTTTTCTTAACAGCTCTTTTTGTGGCTTTCTGTTGGCGTTTAAAGTTTTCCCAATCTTCTAGTTTCCTGCTGTTCTTAGCCACTTTGTGTGCCTCCTCTTTCAACTTGATAGCTTCCCTTATTTCCTTAGACACCCAGGGCAGATTACCCCTTTTCTTACAGACCTTCCTTTTCACTGGAATACAGTTTCCCTTCGCACTTTGAAAGATTTCTGTGGAAGTCCTCCAATGCTTGTCAACTGTCCCACCATTAAAGTTTTGTTTCCAATCCCCTTCAGCCAGGCCCTCCCTCGTTCTATTGCAGTCCCCCTTGTTCAGACACAGGACCCTGGTTTTGGATTTTGTCTTCACACTCTCCATCTGTATTCTAACTACACCCACACTGTGATCGCTCCTTCCAAAAGGCTCCCTAACTGTGAGGTCATTAATTATTCCTGTCTCGTCACACAGGACCTGGTCTAAGATAGTTTACTCCCTCATCAGTTCCATTATATATTGTTCAAGAAAACTAGCTCGGATATGCTCAACGAACTCCTCCTCACGGCTCCCCTTCCTGAGCTGGTTCAACCAATCTACGTGTAGATTAAAGTTCCCCACTATCATAGCCATACCATTTTTACAGGCATTAGATATTTCTTTGTTTGTTTCCCAACCCAATGTGATGGCATTATATAGACTCCACCTATCAGTGACTTTTTCTTCTTAGACTTTCTAGTTTCCACTCAAATAGATTCAACCTGATTCTCCTATATCATCTGTCAGCACTGCCCTGAAGTCGTCCTTGAATATCAGAGTTACATCACCTCCCTGAAATTCCTGTCTGTTCTCCCCAACAGACTGGTATCCCTGGATATTTAACCCGCAGTCAATCAGTTGGGGCACTCTGCCTCCCCTTGTTTAAAGTAAGCACAGCGTCAGTGACATGTTGTCTCAGGCACTGACAGCAGCGGAGCATATTGAAAAGCTGTGGTTCAGGGTGAAGGGAGACACATTGATTGATTGATTGTCACGTTTCCCTCAGTGCAGTGAAAAGCTTTGTTTACAAGCAGTGCCGGTAGATCACAGTAAGCTGGGATATACAGATCATAGGGTGAGTAGAGACTTGAACAGAGGCGTACAGGTTACATCCCACAGGGTGTGCACGAGGCAAGATCAACATTAACAAGGTCAGCATTATTTGAAGTTAGAGATTCAATTCATCAGTCTAATAACGGCTGGGAAGAAGCTGTTCCTGAAGCTGCTGGTGGGTGTGTTCAAGCTTCTGTACCTTCTGCCTGACGGGCGAGGTTGTAGGAGATCATCACCAGGGTGGGAGGGGTCTTCAAAGATGTTGGCAGCCATTCCATGGCAACGAGCCATGTAAATGGAGTCCATGGATGGAAGGTTGGCTTCCGTGATGGTCTGGGCTGTGCACACAATCCCCTGTAGTTCCTTACCGTGCTGGGCAGAGCGGTTGTTACACCGGGACAGGATGCTCTCTGTGTTGCATCTGGAGAGTTTGGTGAGGGACCTTATGGACAGGCCAAATTCCCTGAGCTGCCTGAGGAAGAGGATGCGTTGTTGTGCCTTCTGGATCATCACAGCTATCTGGGAAGGCCAGGACAGATTGTCGGTTATTGTCACTCCTAGGAACTTGACACTCTCCACCCTCTCAGCCTCAGCTCCATTGATGTAGAAGGAGGCATGTTCTCCTCCTGTCTTTCTGAAGTCAATGATCAGTTCTTCAGTTTTGCTGATGCTGAGAGAGAGGGTGTTCTCACTGCACCATGGCACCAAGCCCTCTATCTCCTTCCTGTTGCTTGATATCCATTCTCCCACAGTGGGGTCTGCAGCAAACGTGGAGATGATGTTTGTCTGGAATTTAGCCAGACTGCCGTGGGTGTACAGGGAGTACAGTAGGGGCTGAGAACACATCCTTGGGGGGCTCCAGTGTTGAGGGTTATCGTGGAGGAGGTGCTGCTGTCTATCTTCACTGATTGTGGTCTGTGGGTCAGGAAGCTGGGGATCCAGCTGCAGAGGGTGGCGCCGAGTCTCAGAGTCTCTGAGTTGGGCCTCCTAGGGGTCATGTAGCCGATGCCATTCCAGGTCGAGATCAGGACACAGTGGGGTCAGGGGTCAGATCGTGGTTCAGGGAGTAGATCCAGGATCTACTCTGGATCCTACAGGATGACCAGCATTGAAAGTACTCAGGCCTGAGCCACCATTGGATCATCAATCCTGTAAGTAGATTAAAAAGAACATTGTTAATAATTTTTACAGAGTTGAATTTTATGCTGCCTTGAGTGATGTGAGCACTAACAAGAAAGTTGGGGAAATGTGGCAAGAATGAAAGCATCAGATTGAGTTGTGAAAAGTATTTCCAATTTCCCCATTTCTGGTTTAAACAGTGAATTCTGAATCTCACTAGTGAGGGGTGACCACTTCATTTTCATGCCGTTCTATTTCATTAGGAGCTGGTCTTGCCTCATTTCGATGGAGATTCTAATCCTTCCTTCAGTTCCTATGGAAACCAGATGGTACCAGTTCCCAACAGGAAAGCCTGGGCAGTTACCTGGAGGCAGGAGCTCACTGTTGCTTCTCCAGGTCTTCATCCATCTCCAGCATCAGCACCATTTCACTGCATGCTCCATCAACACTGTCCTCTCCCACACTTTGTCGGTGTGTGTGGGCATCACCAAACCCCAGCCTCACCACATCATTCTGGCTGCAATGATGTTGTACCTGCTTCTGCCAGGTTGGTTTGCAGTCAGGGGCATGCGCACATTTCTTTCAGTGACATAGGATGCTTCGTCTGGCTCTGAGTGAAATTCTAAAGCTTCATTCATGTTGCATTTACTTGTGGGCTGTCAGGTGTATCTGAGTTTGAGTGCAGAGTGGCAGACATCACACAATGCAGGGGATGAATCTGTATGGTGGACAGCACAGAGATGTGTGGAGGACATTATTTATTCGTGGATGGGATCTGGGCATCATTTGCTGGCCAGTATCTATTGTCCATCTCTAGTTACTCTTGAGAAGGTGGTGGTGAGTTCCTTCTTGAACCGCGGCAGTTCACCTGCTGTGGGTTGACCCACAATGCCATTAGGGAGGGGATTCCAGGATTTTGACCCAGTGATAGTCAAAGCACCACGATGTATTTCCATGTCAGGATGGTGAGGGTCTTCGTGGGGAACTTGAAGGTGGTGTGTTCCTAAATATAGCTGTTCTTGTCCTTTTCGATGGAAGTGCTTGTGAGTTTGGAAGGTGCTGTCTGATGATCTTTGATGATTTTCTACTTTGCACTTTGTAGATACTACACACTGCTAGTACTGGGCGTTAGCGATGGAGGGAGTGGATGTGGTGCTAATCAAGAGGTCTGCTTTGTCCCGGATGGTGTACAGATTCTTGAGTATTGTTGGGGCTGCACCTATCCAGGTGGGTGGGGAGTCTTCCATCTCACTCCTGACTTATGCCTTGGAGATAGTGGATAGGCTTTGGGGAGTCAGGAGGTGATTTACTCACTTTGGTACACCTCGCTTGTCTCTGACTTACTCTTGTAGTCACTGTGCTTATGTGGTGAGCTCAGTGGGAAGGTTCTTATGGAGACCTTATCATGAAGCAGCTGGAGATGTTTGAGCCAATAACACTACTCGAAGGAACTCCTGCAGCGATGTCCTGGAGCTGAGATGACTGACCTCCACAACCACAACCATCTTCCTCTGTGTATGATCGGAATCCAACCATCGGGGAGCTTGTACCCAAGTGATTCCAGTTTTGCTCGGACATTTTGATGCCACACTTGGTCCAATTGGACTTGATGTCACAGGCTGACACTCTCCCCTCCCCTCTGGAACTCAGCTTTTTTGTCCATGTTGGAACCAAGGCTGTAATGAGGTCAGGAACTGGGTTTTCCTGGCAGGTCTCAAACTGGCCAGGGTATTGCTGATCAGGAGCTACTCAATACCACTGCTGATGTCAACTTCCATCACTTCACTGGTGGTCAAGAATTGACTGATGGGGCAGTAATTGGCTGGGTTGGATTTGCCCTGTTAAATATGTACAGGACATACTTGGGTAATTTTCCATGTTGTTGGATAAATGCGAGTTTTGTAACTGAACTGGAACAGTTTGGCTAGGGGCGCGGCAAGTTCTGGGTCAGATGTCTTCAGTATTATTGCTGGAGTGTTGTCAGGGCCCATAGCCTTTGCAGTGTCCAGTGTCTCCCACCATTTTGTGATATCATGTGGAGTGAATCGAATTGGCTGAAGACTGGTATCCGTAATGCTGGGGCCTATTAGAGGAGGGTGAGATGGATCATCCACTCAGCACTTCTGGCAGAAGATCCCTGCAAATGCTTCATCCTTATATTTTACACTGATGTGCTGGAATCTTCCATCGTTGAGGATGGGGATATTTGTGAAGCCTGTTTCTCCAGTGAGTTGTTTAATTGTCCACCACCATTCACAACTGGATATGGCAGGACTGCAGAGCTTAGATCTGACCCATTGATTGTGGGATCACCTAGCTCTGTCCATCACTTGCTGTTTGTGCTGATTGACATGCAAGTAGTTCAGTTTGGTGGCATCACCAGGTGGACACCTCATCTTCAGCTGTGCCTGGTGTTGCTCGTGGCTCCCCTGCACTCTCCATTGAACCAGGGTTGATCTTCTCTCTTGATGGGGTCATGGCTGAGTGGGGGATATACTGGGCCATGAGGTCACAGATTGTGCTGCTGTTAATGGCCCACGTCACATCATAGATGCCAACTCTTGAGTTGCTCGATCTGTTTGAAGTCTGTCTCATTTCGCGCAGTGATAGTGCCGCACAACAGGATGGAGGTCATTCTCAATGTGAAATTGGGACTTTGTCTCCTTAAGGGACTGTTTGGTGATCATTCTTCCTGATACTGTCATGGACAGATGTATCTGCAGACGACAGAGCCACACCTTCTTCCCTGCTCTTCTTAGACTGCCGAATGGACCTCTCTATCTTCAAATCTAATGAAGATTTCTATATCTCCTGTGTAGCTGTAACCCTGGATGCCTCGCTCTGTCTAAATAAACAATGATCTGTCTGTATGTTATGATTCATAGAGCATAAAACATTACAGCACAGTACAGGCCCTTCTGTCCGCGATGTTGTGCCGACCTGTGAAACCAATGTGAAGCCCATCTAACCTACATTATTCCATTATGAGCCACATGTTGAACTAATGATCATTTAAATACCCTTAAAGTTGGCAGGTCTACTACAGTAGACAGGCCATTCCACATCCTTATTACTCTCTGAGTAAAAAACCTACCTCTCTCATCTGTCCTATACAAGCACCATCAACTTAAGGCTATGTCCCCTTGTGCAAGCCATCACCATCCGAGAGAAAAGGCTCTCACTGTCCAATCTTTCGAGCCCTCTGATCATCTTGTATGGCTCTATTACATCACCCCCAACCTTCTTCTTTCCAACGCCTTCCCTCCATGCTAGACAACGTCCTGGTACCTTTACTTTGCACTCTTTCCAATGTTTCCACATCGTTCCTGTAATGTGGTGACCAGAACTGTACACAATACCTCAACTGCGGCCGCAACAGATCTTTGTACAGCTGCAACATGACCTCATGGCTCCAAAACTCAATCCCTTTACCAATAAAAGCTAACACACCATATGCCTTCTTAACAGCCCTATCAACCTGGTGGCCACTTTCATAGAACATAGAACGTAGAATGTTACAGCACAGTACAGGCCCTTCGGCCCCCAATGTTGCACCGGCCTGTGAAATTAATCTGATGCCCATCTAACTTACACTGTTCCATTATTATCCCTATGTATATCCCATGAACATTTAAGTGCCCTTAACATCGGTGAGTCTACTCCTGTTGCAGGCAGTGAATTCCACGCCCCTACTACTCTCTGAGTAGAGAAACTACCCCTGACATCTGTCCTAAATCTGTCACCCCTCAATTTAATGCTATGTCCCCTCATATTAACCTTCACTGTCTGATGACAAAAGCTCTCACTGTCCTCCCTGTCTATCCCTCTGATTATCTTATAAGTCTCGATTAAGTCATCTCTCAAGCTTATTCTCTCTAATGAAAACAACCTCAAGTCCCTCAGGCTTTGCTCTTCAGATCTTCGCTCCATACCAGGCAACATCTTAGTAAATCCCTTCGGAACCCTTTCCAAAGCTTCCACATCCTTCCTATAACGCGGTGACCAGACCTGCATGTAATACTCCAGGTGCAGCCTTACCAGTGTCTTGTACAGCTGAAGCATGACCTCATGACTCCAAAGCTCAATCCCCCTACCAATAAACGACAACACAACGTCTGCCTTCTTAACAACTCTGAAAGTGACAACTTTCAGGGATTGATGGACCTAGACACCAGGATCTCTCTGTTCATCTACACTGCCAAGAATTTTACCATTACCCCAGTATTCTGCAATCCTGTCACTTCTTCCGAAGTGAACTACCCCACACTTTTCTGCATTAAACTCCATTTGCCACTTCTCAGCCCAGCTCTGCTTCCTATGTATGTCCCTGTGTCACCAACAACATCCTTCGACGTTATCCACAAATCTGCCGATCTTAGTGTCATCTGCAAATTTACTAACCCATCCTTCTACGCCCACCTCCAGATCATTTATAAACATGACAAACTGCAGTGGCCCCAAAACAGATCATTGTGGCACACCACTGGGAACTGAGCTCCAGGATGAGCACTTCCCAACAACCACCACCCTCTTGAGCTCCAGGATGAGCACTTCCCAACAATCACCACCCTCTGTCTTCCTTCAGCTCGTCAATTTCTGATCCAACCCGCTAAATCACCTTCAATCCCCAAACTCCATGTTTTGAGCAATAGCCTACCATGTGGAACCTTATCAAACGTCTTACTGATGTCCAGTTACACCACATCAACCACCTTACCTTCATTCACCTGTTTTGTCATCTTCTCAAATAACTCAATAAGGTTAGTGAGGCATGGCCAACCCTTCACAAGACCAGGTTTGCTGTCTCTCATCATATTATTCCTTTCCAGATGATTATACATCCTATGTTTTATAACAATTTCCAATTACCCACAAACAAAGTAAGGCTCACTGGCCTATAAGTAACACTGTTATTGTAGGAGAGAGAAGATGTCTCCAGTCTTTTATCAGATAAAACTGCCCTTGCCACTTAAAGCCACGGATACACCAATGAATAGAGGCCTGTCGTCCTGAGATAGAACAACAGACAGTGCAAAAAAAGGCAAGTTATGCCGATGGGAAAGCCAATTAAATTAACCATTAACACATTATGAGAAAGTTGAGGTCAAACAATGCGTGTGAACAAACATTGAGCAGGGGGAGAATCGAACTACAAAACAAGGAGTCGAGTGCAACATTGTGAGTGCTCCCAATATCCTGAGGAAAGTTGGAGTATGCTCCTGGCCCAGGTTGGGTTTTCCTCGATCAAAGGGATGCCTTTTTGGGTTTAGCAACTTTCAAAGACAGGAGGCAGGGGCTTTTGTCCATGTGTGCACTTGAGCTGTTTTGTCTCAAGGAAGGAAGTGATTTTGTATCCAGGAGTTAGGTTTCAGAGCCAGTTTGATGCCTGTCTTGTATTTATGATGAAGATAACTAGGCAAACGAATGGCTGCAAGGGGATCAGGATTAGGAGTTGAATATTCAAGCATTTCCTTCCTATTGAAAAGATAGGCAGGTGTGCAGAGGGGGTGGGTTTGCCATATCAGTAAGAAATGAAACTAAATCAATAGTAAGAAACAAAGGAGGGTCAGATGGTGTAGAATTGGGGAAACGCAAAGGTTAAAAAAATAGTGTTGGAGATACGTACAGGCCTCCAAACAGTATTCAGGAACTGGGACACGAGATACACCAGGAGATAGAAAAGATGTGTAGGAACGGCAAAGCTACAGTGATCATGGGGGAATTCAATATGCAGGTGGATTGGCAAAATCAGGTTGGCAGTGGATTGCAAGGAAAGGAATTTGTGGAATGTCTCCGAGATGGCTTTTTGGTGCAGCTTGTAGTGGAGCCCACGGGGGAGCAGGCAATATTGGATTTAGTGCTGTTCAATGAGGCAGACTTGATAAGGGAGCTTAAGGTGAAGGAACCCTGAGGAGGCAGTGATCATAATGTGATTGAATTTACTCTGCAATTTGAGAGGGAGAAGATAAAATCAGAGATAATGATATTCAGGAGGAAAAAGAAACATGGTACAGGGAGAATGAGGCGACCATGGCTGACTAAGGAAGTCAGGGATAGCATGAAAAAAAAAGGAATCATATAATGTGGTGAAAGGCAGTGGATTGGGAAGCTTACAAAGACCAACAGAGGTCAACAAAAGATGAAATAAGGAGGGAGAAACTTAAATATGAGGGCAAGTTAGCCGGTAATATAAATGAAGACTGTATGAGTTTCTTTAGATAGATAAAGAGCAAAAACGAGGCAAACGTGGACATTGGGCTGCTGGGAAATGACACTGGAGAGATAGTAGTGGGGAACAAGGAAATGGCTAAGGAACTGAGTAATTGCTTTACCTCAGTCTTCACAGTGGAAGACAACAGTAATATCCCAAAAATACAAGAGCGTGAGGGGGCAGAGCTCAGTATGGTGCCCATCGCCAAGGAGAAGGTGCTCGAAAAACTGAATGGTCTGAACGTGAATAAATGATCTGGACCAGATGGACTACTCCCCAGAGTTCTAAGGGACATAGCTGAAGAGATAGTGCAGCAATGTCAGCATGGTTTCATCAAGGGGAAGTCATGCCTGACAAATCTGTTAGAATTCTTTGAGGAAGTAACAAACAGGTTAGACAAAGGTGAGCCAATGGATATTGTCTACCTGGACTTCAAGAAGGCCTTTGACAAGGTGTCTCATTGGATGCTACTGAATAAGATAAGGACCCATGATGTTCGAGGCCAGGTGCTAGCATGGTTAGAAGTCTGGCTGTCTGCCAGAAAGCAGAGAGTGGGAGTGAAAGGGTCCTTCTCAGGATGGCAGCTGGTGAGAATTTGTTATTCGCAAGGCTCAGTGTTGGGACCATAACTTTTCACTTTCTACATTAATTGTCTCAATGAAGGAATCGCGGGTACTCTGGCTCAGCTGCAGATGATACAAAGGTGGTTAGAAGGACAGGTAGTATTGAGGAACCGCGACGCTGCAGAAGGATTTGGACAGGTAAGAAGTGTAGGCAAAGAATTGGCAGATGGAGTACAACATGGGAAAGTGTGAGGTCATAACTTTGGTAGGAATAATAGAGACATAGATTATTTTCTAAATGGGGCGAAAAATCATAAAACTGAAGTGCAAAGAAACTCTAGCCTAGGATTCTCTCAAGTTAAATTTGCAGGTTGAATCAATAGCTCGGAAGGAAAATGCGATGATGGCATTTATCTTGAGAGGACTTGAATACAAAAGCAGGAATGTACTTCTGAGGCTCTATAAGACTCTGGTCAGACAACATTCAGAGTACAGTGTGCAGTTTTGGGTCCCCCCCCCCGCCATCTGAGGAATGACGTACTGGCCCTGGAGCATATTCAGAGGAGGATCAGGACAATGATCCCAGGAATGAAGAGGTTAACATCTGAGGAATGTTTGAGGAGTCTGGGTCGATACTTGATGGAGTTTAGAAGCATGAGGGGTGATCTAAGAGAAACATACAGAATACTGAATGGCATGGACTGAGTGGATGTTGGGAAGATGTTTCCATTGGGAGGAGAGACTAGGACCCAAGGGCACAGCTTTGAGTAAAGGGAAGATGTTTCAAAATGGAGATAAGTAGAAACTTCTTCAGCCAGAGAATGGTGAATCTATGGAATTCATTGCCACAGAAGGCTGTGGAGGCCAGGTCATTGAGTATATTTAGAACTGACATAGATAGGTTCTTGATTTTCAAGGGGGTCAAGGGTTATGGGGAGAAAGTGGGAGAATGGGTTTGAGAAACATATCCACCATGATTGAATGGCAGAGCAGACTCATTGGGCTGACTGGCCTCATTTCTGCTCCTCTATTTTATGGTCTTATAACATTTGTGACTTTTGCATGTTCTTTCAATCGAGTTTTGTTGTCAGATGAGTCAGCTTTACTTCACGAAACTTAATGCAATCAGATATTATTCACTATTTCCAAGGACCTGTCTTACCTAATGAATATTTCTGCTGAACCTGAAACACTTGAACATCACAGTTTGAAGCACTGAGTCCAAAAGTCTTTTAATTAGTTGACTTCAAACACATTGAACTCATCCAAACTCTGTAAATTCCCTTTTAAAACTGACAAAGTATTTGTGGCAGCACATACAACATGTGATTCACCTCACTGTACAATAGCTTGTGGAATGATCTTCCAGATAACAATGGGGGCAGGCTCATTGATAACTTTATGTAAGAGTTATGTGGACTCTTCACTAACAAAGGATTCCATGGGGCTAGAAAGTAGGTGGAAAAGAGGATTAAGACTGTTGCCAGATCAACCATGATCTTATCAAATGGCAGATTATAATGCAGGGGCTAATTTGTTAAATTAATATTAATAAATTAATGGTCCTGAAAATATCTTGTCAGTGGCAAATGGCTCCAATACTTATTTCATATTTACTTGTTTGTTCACATAGTCTGTGGAATGCTCTTCCAGATAACAATGGAGGCAGACTCACTAATGACTTGTCTGGAAGATTAACATGAACTCGTCACTAACAAGGGAAGTCAGTGGGGTTGGAAAGGATGTGGAAACAAGTATTAAGGTTGCAGCAAGATCAACCATGAACTGATCAAATCCCAGATCAGACTCAAAAGGCTAACTGACCTACTCCTCATTCATATTCGTGTCTTCACATGTATCCCATGAAGGGCAGACAAACCTCACTGTATCTTTGTCACACACCCGAGAGAGGGCAGATTGTCCCTACTGCATCTATATTACACACATTGGGGAGAGCAGACTGACCCCATTGTGTCAATATCATTGACTGTGGGAGAACAGACCATTTACTCTGGAGAGCACCAGGACTGCCAACTGAACATATTCAGTCTGTATCCCAAAGATTGGAGAGTGCAGACTCCCCTCACTGTGTCTGTACCATTGACCCCACGGAGAGTGGATTGGATGGATTCTGAGACAGAACACATTTCTAATCCCTAAATCCTTCAATCCACCTCATTATTTAATGAATTTCACCATTTGGGTAAAAGGGTATTTTACCATGTTCTTCAGCTGTTTCCTGAACTTATTCTGGGTCACGACATATATACAAGTGTTTGTGCAGCAACTTAGGAGCTGGCGAATGAATCCGATATCTCCTACAAAATAATGTAGATATAGGTCCCTGTACCCCATCCGATATGTGCATTTCCATAGAGAGTATAGCAGAAACACTGAGATTCTGTTTTGGAAGATGCTGTGACAAGGCTGTCGCAAAGTTGCTGCAGTACATCTTCCACGTGCCACACTTTGCTGCTGGGTGAATATTTGGTGGAAGCTGTGAATATTTGTGGATGTGGTGCCAGACAAGAGCACTTTATTCTGGATATTATCAAGTTTCTTGACTGTTGTTGCAGCAGAGCTTACCCAGGCAAGTGAGGAATATTCCATCACACTCCTGACTTGCCCTTTGCAGATATTGAACAGATTTTGGGGAGGCGAGAGATAAGAAATGTATCACAGAATTACCAATCTCTTACATGATCTTGTAACAATGGGATTTATATAAGTGGTCCAGCTAGTCTGTGGTCAATGGTAACCCCATTCAACCGCAGCCCAGGATGTGGACAGTGCGGGATTCAGTAACGGTAAGACCAATCAATGTCAAGAGAAATGGTTGGATTCTCTCTTTTCGGAGATGCCTGACACTTGTGTGGCACACATGCTACTTTTAGTTCAGGTCTGAATACGGCCCAAGTGTTGCTATATACCAGCATAGTGTCTGACGAGTCAGGAATGGGAAAAACTTTGTGAATAATCAACAAACATCCTGAATTCTGACCTTATGATGGAGGGATTGTCAACAGTGAAGCAGCTGAAGATAACTGGGCCGAGGACACTTCCCTGAGGAACTCCTGCAGCGATGTCCTGGAGCTGAGGTGGCTGACTTCCAACAATCACACCCATCCTCCAATGTGCCAGGAATGATTCCAAACAATGAGAGGTTCATCCCATTTCTCATTATTTTAGATTTCCTTCAGGTCAGACTTGGTCACTTCCTGCTTTGATGTCAAGTGCAGACTCTCTCACCTCAGGAGTCCAGCTCTTTTGTCCTTGTTTGGATATTAGTTGTTATGAGGTCTGGTGCTGAGCAACCCTGCAGAGCTGGACACCAGTGAACAAGTTATTGCTGAGGGAGTGCAGCTCGGTAGCTCTCTTGATGACACCTTCCATCATGTTGCTGTTAATTCCGATCAGCCCGAGGGGGTGGTAATTATCTGGGTTTTTTTTTTCTACTCTTTGAGATTTACCTGTTTAGATCCCTATGTTAGTCAGTGGTTTCAGTTTTGTACTGGAACAAATTAATCAACTGATTGAGTAGGTACAGAGCTTAAACAATATAACACAGAACCAAGTGGCAAACTGTGTATAAAGTAATGGTTTGTAAGGCACTAAACATATATCCTGAGGGAAAGGCAGCGATAGGCTGCAGTTAAGGGACAAGGTTGAGGACTGCAGCTTGAGGACGGGTGTTCCATTGTGAATGTGACAACTGACCACTGCCCTTTGCTCAGTGTCACCACTTTGTCTTTACTGTGGGAAATGTAATCAAGTCTGTGAAACTTGTGAAAATGCTCATTATATTCATGTGGTTGTGGAGCTAATCCAATTGAAAGTCCTTTTCGATTCGCTCGCCCAACGTGGTGTGTTCTTGTAATTGAGCTAAGGCTTGCAATGACATGATAGCAATGGTCAGAAGTTATATCAGTTTCAATCAGATCAAAATCTTTACAGTAAGGGCAAGAAGGACAAGAAAAGATGATAGAAAGCAAACAGGGAATGCAGGATCGACAGGGCTGTTTCTGCATTTTTCGGTGCCTAGGTCAGTGCCAGGTGATCCGTCCAGTTTCAGATCATGGCTCAGCTTCCAGTGTGAACGGCAGGAAGCTGCACCCTCTGCTTCACAGAAATCGGGCTCAACCCATCCATTCCCGACTGCGCACTTCAGGCTGATGGTTTTTCTATCCATCGTATGGACTGTGCATTGTCCTCAGGTAAGGCAATTCTGTAGGGGTTTGCTTTGGATTCAACAACTTGTGGTACATGGGCATTGCAACCCTGTGCAGCCATTGTTCCCCAAACCTTGAATTCCTCACCGTCAAATGCCACCCCTTCTATCTCCCACATGAATTTACTGCTGCTATACTAACTGTTACATACAGACTGCCACTAGCGAAGTTTGAGGAAGCTCTGGATGTGCTGTACTCCACCACTAACACCCTGGAGACAAACACTCCGAGGCCCTGTTGATTATGACTGGCGACTTCAAACAAACCAATCTTAAGGAGGTGTTGCCCAAGTACCACCAGAACCTTACCTGCCCCACTAGGGGCCTGAATATTTTAGACCACGGCTACACCACTGTGAAGGATGCTTATCACTCCATCCCCCACCCTCATTTCCAGGTACTCCCACCACAATGCTGTGTTTCTTCTCCAGGCTTATAGGCAAAAGCTCAGGCAGGAAACCCCCTTGCGGATACAGTGCTGGTCGGAGGAGGCAGAGGATCAACTCCAGTGCTGTCTGGAATTGGCTGATTGGGCCAGATTCAAACAGTCCAAAGGTATGCCACCACTGTCACAGACTTTATCAGCAAGTGTATGGAGGACTGCAAACTGAGCAAGTCAATCCGGGTGTTCCCCAACAGGAAATCCTGGATGAATCAGGATATATATAACCTGATAAAAACCAGACATGAGGCCTTCAGATCAGGAGACACACTCAAATATAAGGAATCCAAGCATGACCTTCGCAGAGCCATTAAGACAGTCAAGGACCAATGCCTCTCCAAACTAGAAACCCAGACAGATACCCAGCGACTATGGCAAGGACTGAATGACATCACAGGTTCTAAAAAGAGACAGTGCAAGATAGCAGGCGATGACGTATCCCTCCCAGATTGTCTCGACACCTTCTCTGCTCGCTTTGAGAGGTAACACCGATTCCGACAAGTCCTGACGAAGCTATCCCAACAGTCACTGCTTCAGAGGTCAGATCAGTTTTCCGTTGGTTGAATCCAAGGCAGGACAAGACGGAGTACCAGGCCATGCACTCAGAGCATGTGCAGAACAACAGGCAGAGGTCTTCTCAGACATCTTCAACCTCTCTCTGCAGCAGGCCTCTGGCCCTGCCTGTTTCAAGAGGCCAACATCATCCCTGTGCCTAAGAAGGCTCATGCAGCGTGTCTCAATGACTACCGCCCAGTGGCCCTAACTTCGGTGGTCAAGAAGTACTTTGAAAGGCTGGTCATGGCATTAACCAACTCCAGCCTTCGCACTACTCTTCACCCACTCCAATTTGCCTATCGGACCAACAGATCCATGTCAGATGCCATATCATTTGCCCTTCACTCCTCCCTAGAACATCTCAACACCAAGAACAGCTACGTAAGAATCCTACTCATTGACTACAGTCCAGCCTTCAATACTATTATCCCCTCGAGACTGATTACTAAACTTAGTGATCTCGGACTAAGCCCCACTCTCTTCAACTGGATCCTCAGTTTCCTGACCCACAGGCCACAATCAGTGAAGATTGTGGTCAATATTTCATCCTCACTAACACTCAACACTGGAGCATCCCAGGAATGCATACTCAGCCCCCTACTGTACTCATTGTATACCCATGACGGCCTCACCAAATACCACACTAATGCCATTCACAAGTTGACTGATAACAACATCATAGTCGGTCAAATCTCAGATGACAATGAAACAGACTACAGATGGGAGGCGAAAGACCTGGAAAATGGTGCACTGAGAACAACCAAGCTCTCAATGGCAGCAAATCCAAGGAATTCATTATTGACTTTCGGTGGGATGCTGCTCATGCCCCCCCCACACTAACAGCAAACTGAGATTAGGCAAAATGGTTCACTGTGTCCACATCACAAGCTGCAGCTAAGCTATATAACCAACTAGCCACTAACCATTAGAGTGCGGAAGTAGACTGATAAAATGAGAAAATATTAAATACACTCTGCAAAAGGTGAGCCTTTGTAATGGGAACTGCTAGCCACACCCTGCAAACTGCAAGTCTTTGTAAAGATGAACTAATCGTTATGATTTAACTTCTTTATAAATCAAAATCATTGGTTCAAGCAACTATCAATAAAACGATATCATGCATTCATTGATTGTTACTATGCGATCATGCTCCATGTCTGACTATGAACAGTGTGTATAAACCTTATGCAAACTCTGCAAGTTGTTGGATTCTTTTGATTGCCAAGAAGTGTTCATACTTCTGGGCAAATCAGAGTCTGCCAACCCAGTGCTGTATCAGACAATAAGTGATTGTTTTTGTGATTGACAAAGAGTCGTTGACAGGTGTGTTCATTGACCGATCACGGAACTGAGAGACCCCTCCTGAGGGTTCACTTCTTCCGATTCACTCCTGGGTCCCCAGAGCATTGACTCAGTTTCTGGATTGTTAGTCTCATGATAATAACAGGAAGCATCACCTCCCTTCCCCCCACTGCATAGAGGCGTGGAGATGACTGCATGGAGGGGAAGAGAGGACTGCTTGGAGGTATATAAAGGACTACATAGAGCATTAGAGAGGACTGCTTGGTGGTATACAGAGGACTGCATGAAGGCATTTAGAGGCCTGTATGGAGGGGTACAGAGCACTGTATGGAGGGGTATAGAGGACTGTATGGAGGACTGTATGGAGGTATATAGCAGAATGGAGTCATATGGAGGTGTATGGAGGACTGCACAGAGGTATATAAAGGACTGCATAGAGGGGTACAAACAACTGTAAGAAGGTGTATATAGACAGTATGTAGGTGTAAAGAGTACTGCATGGAGGTGTGTACAGGACTGCATGAACGTATACAGAGGACTGCATGGAGGTGTATAGAGGAATGCATAGAGGTGCAAAGCAGACTACATGGAGATGTACAATGGACTGCATGGAGGGTTATAGCAGACTGGAATGTCATGGAAAGAGAACCTCATGAAGGGGTGTAGGGGACTGCATGGACGTGTATAGCAGACTGCATGGAGGTGTATTGAGGACTGCAGGGAAGTCGAAAGAGGACTGAATGGAGGTATATGGCAGACTGCATGGAGGTGTATAGCAGTCTGCAATGAGGTGGGAAGAGGACCTCATGGAGGGATATAGGGGACTGTATGGAAGTGTATAGAGGACTGCATGGAGGTGCATACCATATTTAATGGAGGGCTATAGAGGACTGCATGGAGGTGTATAGCAGACTGCATGGTGGTGTATAGAGGACTGCATGGAGGTTTATGGAAGACTTCTTGGACGTGTCAAGTGGACACATGGAGTTCACAACAATGCCTCTTCTTCCTCAGGAGTCTCAGGAAATTCAGCACATTCACCACGTTTTGTAGCTGCACCATAGAAAGCACTCTAACTGGGTACATCACGGTTTGGTGTGGTAACAGGTCTGCCCAGGTACATCAAAAACTCCAAGAAAGTTCATTAGGAATGGTGAAGTACTTTTGCCCATAACGCCGACTCTCCTGTTTCGCGGGAGCTGCCTGACCTGCTGCCTTACTTCAGTACCACCTTTTTGAACTCTGACTCTCCAACATCTGTGGTCCTCACTTTCTCCTTCTCCTCATTCAGATTGGTTTGTTCACATGTATCCCAGTGAGGGCAGACCAAACTCACTGTGTCTTTGACACATACCTTAGAGAGGGCAGATTGTCCCTACTGCATCTGTATCACACACCTTGGATAGAGCAGACTGACCCTTTGTGTCTATATCATTGACTGTGGGAGAACAGACTCTGTGTCTGTAGTAGATCACCAGGACTGCCAACTGAACATACTCAGTCTGTACCACAAAGATTGGAGAGAACAGACTCCCTTCACTGTGTCTGTATCACTGACCCCACGGAGAGTGGATAAGATAGATGCTGAGACAGAACACATCCTCATCCCTGAATCCTCCAATCCATCCCACCATTTAATGAATTTCTCCATTCGGGTTAAAGGGTGTTTTACCATGTTCTTCAGCTGTTTCCTGAACTTAGTCTGGGTCACAACATATATACAAGTGTTTGTGCAGCAACTTAGGAGCTGGAGAATGAATCCTATTTCTCGTACAAAATAATGTTGATATATTGCCCTATACCCCATTGAAAGCATTCGTCTCCAGAGACAGTTTACCACAAACACTGACCATAACAGAATGAAATTCCCTGACATAACAAACAATAAAATGATGGACTTCTTCGAGACCACATTTCTAGGTCACTGGGATTCTCCCCACTGCTGAGAGCCCAAAGTCTCCTGCAGGCTCTGCTGGCCACTAAAATGGAAGAAAAAACAAGGGCTGCAGATGCTGGAAACCAGAGTCTAGATTATAATGGTGCCGGAAAAGCACTGCAGGTCAGGCAGCATCCGAGGAGCAGGAAAATCAAGGTTTCGGGCAAAAGCCCTTCATCAGGAATAGCATGTACCTGACACTTAAAGGATTGAGCAGCAGAATCAGAACAAATGGCACTGCTGGGTTCAGGATATAATGAAGGCGCTCGATTGTTCCCCAGGCTGGAGATGAGAGAATATCAGCTGGTACTGAACAAAACCAGGGCTGATTCCTGAGCAAATACTGAGATGTGAACATAAAGTACCAGAAAATGTTCTTCAAACCACTCAGCACAGTCACTGTTCCCAGAACCACAGCTGCTATCTTCTCAGTACAAAATTTAATTCACAGATTTGGGCAGCAAATGGCCACATGTCGATCAAAGGTAAAAGTGATGGTAAACCAGACAGAGTAGTTGGTGGTTGCATAAAGCAAGACAGTGTGGATATTACAGATGGGGATGGCCCGTATGAAATGGAAATCTCTATTATAAACAATTGTAATGTGCCCAAAAAACAGATCGAGGATAATAACCAGTACATCTGCTGTTGACATCACCACCAGATATCGAGTAATACATTTTGTAAGACCACACTTTCCTTGCAACAAAAGTATAATTGTTATGATGATAACTGTGAGGAACAAAACAATATGGAAGTTTATCAAGTTGGTAGAAAAGTTAACAATTTCATAGAGTACTTTGTAATATTTGCAAATGTGTCCTTCTTTCTGAAAATGTATTGAAGTATTCATACCTATGTTTGAGTAATCTGCTGGACTCAAAAATTACCATCCAACAAAATCAGCCATAAAGAAAAAATATATATGTGATATGAAACAGAAAATTAGGAACAGCAGTTTATAAGATATTCTGTGAAGATTGCCATTGTGTTGACAAATTATTTATATTGAAAATAAGGGAATGCAGGGGAAATCACCAAGATCATGAGAGGTATGTTTCAGTTTTTGAAGCAGGACTGAGGTCAGTGACCCTGTATTAGAGTGGAGGAAATGATCAGGTTCCTGCTCTTCATCTTTACAGAGTCATTCAAACTTATTGCGGAAGAATCAGCCCAAGTTCTCCTTCACTAATATCAAGTGACTATGGAGCATATTATCACACATATCCTGCTCCTGATCCTCATCCAATGCAGATGGATTAATGTTATGAAATATCAATGTATAATGCTCACTCAAATTTACTTAGGGATTTTGTGAAATGAAAGAACAGTAGTCCTTGATTACCATCTTTTTTCATTCATAAAATATGGGCAATGTCGGTTAGGTCAACATTCGATGCCCATTTCTGATTGTCCCCTCTCAGACGCTGCCAAGCTGCCTTCTTCAGCTACCGAAGTCCATGTAATGTAGGTATACCCACAGAGCTGTTAGGGAGGGAGTTCCACCATGTTGACTCTGTGATAGTGAAGGAACAGCAATATGGTCCCAAGATAATTTCCCTGTGCAGCTGATGGCTGATTGCTTTGAGATGGTGGAGGTCACAGTTTTGGAAGATGTTGTGAAAGGGCCTTTAAAACATTGCTGCAGTGCATCTTCCACAAGCCTCAGATTGCAGCCACCGTGCATTGATGTTAAAGCAGAGAATGTTTGTGGATGTGATGCCAGTCAAAGGGCTTGCTATACACTGGATGATGTCAAGTTGCTTGTGTATTTTAAAGCTAAATTCATTCAGTCAAGTAGAGAGCATCGCATCACACTCCCGCCTTGCCCTTTGTTGATAGTGGTAAGGCTTTGGGGAGTCCAGAAGTGAGGTATGTACGACAAACGTACCAACCTCTTATGTGGTCTTGTAACACTGTCATTTCCAAAGCTGGTTCACTTCAGTCTGTGGTCAATGGTAATCCCCCAGAAGATTGGGAGTGGGAGATTCAGTGATGGTAAAGCTATAAATGACAAGTGAAATGGTTATATTCACTCTTTTTGGAGTTAAGTGGCACTAATCAGCTCAAGTCTGAATATTGGTCAGGCAGTGCTATGTGTGGATGTTGAAATTTCCTGTGACCAGCAAATGGGGAATGATACACAATGTTGTACAACAATCAACAAACATCCTGAATTCTAACCCCAGGATGGAGGGATGGTCAGTGATGAAGCAGTTGAAGATGGTTTGGACTGTATCATTGCTGCATCATTGGATGGTCTCTGCATTCTCACTGATGTTAGTTTCTGCACAGAGGGCTTAGTAAGGCTGGAAACAGTTTAAACCAGCGCACTGTTGCCATTGGAGATGAAACTGGTTGGGCATGTTTGGGGTCTAAAATGAGGGAATGCTTTCTAGTTGATAGTTTCTCGTGCCAGTCCCCCTGCCATGGATCCTCAGCTCTGGGCCGTAGAATTGTCAAGTCATATAGCACGGAAATAGGTCTTTTGATCCAAATTGTCTATACAACCCATGTTTCCTCCTCTGAACTAGTCCCACTTTCCTGTATCTGTCCCAAATTCCTCTGACCTTTCCCATCCATGTATCTGTCCAAGTTTGTTTTGAATGCTGTCATTGTAGTCGCCTCTACCACATCTTCTGGCAGCTCGTCTCATACACGCACCACCCTCTGCATGAAAATGTAGCCTCTCAGGTCCATTTTACACCTTTCCCCACTCTCCTTAAACCTATGTACTTTAGTTTTTGGCAAGTGTGCCAAACGCCTTCTTTACCACCCTGTCTACCTGTGATGTTCACTCTCATGGTACTATGTGTCTGCATCCACTGGTGTCTATTTTCAATAATTCTACCCAGTGCCCTACCATTAACTGTACTGACTCCTTGGTGTAGTTAACTACATAGGGGTGGTGTGGAGGGAGGTGTATGGCCGGTGGGGTTGAGCAGGCCATTGAATTAGCTTGTAGTGGAATAGACCTTCTCCAGTACAAATACAGGAACATGCTCTCATAGCCAACAGTCATGGCACTGAGACCCTTGCCTGGTTTTAGATTTTGGCAGGTAGGGGTTTAGACACATTTTGGCAGTTTGGACAGAAGTGGGGTCAAGGGTCACTTGGAGCATGGGAATAGAGTGGCGCCCAAGCAGTGGAATAAATAACACATCCAGGCACCATTCATTGTCCCAGTAAGTTCATTGTAGTTGAGGGAAACTTTGAAGAAACAATGCAAGGCACATTCTAAAAGTCTCTGGTTTTCAGACAGCTCCATTCCATAAGACCATAAGACAGAGGAGCGGAAGTAAGGCCATTCGGCCCTTCGAGTCCACTCTGCCATTCAATCATGGCTGATGGGCATTTCAACTCCACTTACCCGCATTCTTCCCGTAGCCCTTAATTCCTTGTGACATCAAGAATTTATCAATTTCTGCCTTGAAGACATTTAGCGTCCCAGCCTCCACTGCACTCTGTGGCAATGAATTCCACAGGTCCACCACTCTCTGGCTGAAGAAATGTCTCTGTATTTCTGTTCTGAATTTACCCCCTCTAATTCTAAGGCTGTGCCCACGGGTCCTAGTCTCCTCGCCTAACGGAAACAATTTCCTAGTGTCCACCCTCTCCAAGCCACGTATTATCTTGTAAGTTTCTATTAGATCTCCCCTTAATCTTCGAAACTCCAATGAATATAATCCCAGGATCCTCAGCCGTTCCTCATATGTTCGACCGACCATTCCAGGGATCATCTGTATGAATCTCCGCTGGACACGCTCCAGTGCCAGTATGTCCTTCCTGAGGTGTGGGACCAAAACTGGACACAGTACTCCAAATGGGGCCTAACCAGAGCTTTATAAAGTCTCAGTAGCACAACAGGGCTTTTATATTCCAACTCTCTTGAGATAATTGACAACATTGCATTCGCTTTCTTAATCACGGACTCAACCTGTATGTTTACCTTTAGAGAATCCTCAACTAGCACTCCCAGATCCCTCTGTACTTGGGCTTTACACATTTTCTCACCGTTTAGAAAGTAGTCCATGCTTGTATTCTTTTTTCCAAAGTGCAAGACCTCGCATTTGCTCACATTGAATTCCATCAGCCATTCCCTGGACCACTCTTCCAAACTGTCTAGATCCTTCTGCAGCCTCCCCACTTCCTCAGTACTACCTGCCTGTCCACCGAACTTTGTATCATCGGCAAACTTCCCTAGAATGCCCCCAGTCCCTTCATCCAGATTATTAATATATAATGTGAATGTATAATATATAATATATATATATAATATATCCTGTGGCAGCCAGTTCTGAGAGAGGGTATTTGTTTCACCCTGATGTCGAGGGGTGGAGGAGGATGGGGATCAGGAAATGTTGGTCAGGATGGGGAACTGGGAAAGTGAGTTGACTGAAAAGCTTCCTGTAATGAGATACATGTTGGGAACAGTGGTCACCCGAGTCAGTGCCAGGAATGAACACGAGGGTGACCCAACTCGGTGTCAAATGGATCTGTAAGATTCTGAATAATCTCACTGATCCTCATGAATTGGCCAAGGATGGGTTTGGAGTCAGTGGATCGGGATTAAAGTTTAAGGTAGGAACGAAAGACAATGACTTTGGTCTTTCCAGTTTGAAATGATAAGAACATTTCTACGGTGAAATATGATTTACAGATCTCATGGGGAGACTTTGACACTTAGCAGGAATGCCAGCAACAGCAGCAAAGAGGACAGAGGAACTGGCAGGAAAAGCGATGCAATTGAAGTTAATTATAAGAGTTCATTAACAGTTAGAGACTTACCAGGAACACCAACAATAACAAGGATGGGATAGTAAATGTGTTGAATAACCAGGACTATATAATTGATCTGGGTTGTTAATGACAACAAGTGGTAATTTGCAGAAATATAATCAATTGTTGCTGAGAAACTCCTGCCCATTGTTGTAAAATTCCGATCTTCTGTGTTCAGATTCCAACCCATGGTTGTAAAATTCCAATCTATTGTTCTCAGATTCAAATCTCTCTTCTCCCGAGCTCCCAGTCTCTGGATCTGCCGGTCCCTGTTAGTGCTGGGGGTGATGCTGGAGGTGATGCTGTCACTGATACCATAGCTTCGTACATTGTAAGGAATTTGTAATTAATAGACAAGGGAAACCCTCCTGGGACACAATTAAATTACATGGAGTTTGACATCAAATACAGTCACTGAACAAACACGTTCATTTAACCCTTTCAATCTAGTACACTATTCCCACAATGGAGTAGGACTTATAGCAAACTCGGACTGTATGGGCATGAGTCACCGAGAGAAGGAGAGATAGAGGCATTGACCATAATCTTTCAATTCTCTGGAGATATTGATGTGGTTCCAAAGAAATGGGTGGTTATAAATAATACACTCCTGTTCAAAAATGTCTAGAGAGATAATTGCTGTTCCCAAAGTCAGTCAGTTGGGGTACTCTGCCTCCCCCAGTTTAAAGTAAGGACAGCTTCAGCAATATGTTGTCTGACAGCAGAGAGACATGTTGAAAAGCTGTGGTTCAGGCTGAAGAGAGACACATTGATTGTTGATTGACTGATTATCACGTTTACCTGAATATAGTGAAAAAGCTTCACTTACGAGCAGTACAGATAGATCCCAGTAAGCAGGCATGTACAGATCACAGGATGAACAGAAACGTGGACAGAGGCGTACAGGTTCCATCCCACAGGGCGTGCACGAGGCAAGATTAACATTTACAAGGTCAGTGTTATTTGAAGTTGGAGATTCCATTCATCAGTCTAATAACGGCTGGGAAGAAGCTGTTCCTGAAGCTGCTGGTGGGTGTGTTCATCCTTCTGTATCTTCTGCCTGACGGGCGAGGTTGTAGGAGATCATTACCGGGGTGGGAGGGGTCTTCAAAGATGTTGGCAGCCATTCCCCGGCAAAAAGCCGTGTAAAAGCATCCATGGATGGAAGGTTGGCTTCCGTGATGTGCACACAACCCCCTGTAGTTCCTTACCGTGCTGGGCAGAGCGGTTGTTACACCGGGACAGGATGCTCTCTGTGTTGCGTCCGTCGAGTTTGGCGAGGGACAGACCAAATTCCCTGAGCTGTTTGAGGAAGATGCGTTGCTGTGTCTTATGGATCATCGTATACACTTGGGAAGTCCAGGACAGATTGGCGGTTATTGTCACTCCCAGAAACTTGACACTCTCCACCCTCTCAGCCTCAGCTCCATTGATGTAGAAGGAGGCATGTTCTCCTCCTGTCTTTCTGACGTCAATGATCAGTTCTTCAGTTTTGCTGATTCTGAGAGAGAGGGTGTTCTCACTGCACCATGGCAACAAGCCCTCTATCTCCTTCCTGTTGTTTGATATCCATCCTCCCACAGTGGGCTCTGCAGCAAACATAGAGATGGTGTTTGTACGGACTTTAGCCAGACTGCCGTGGGTGTACAGGGAGTACAGTAGGGGCTGAGAACACATCCTTGGGGGGCTCCAGTGTTGAGGGTTATCGTGGAGGAGGTGCTGTTGTCTATCTTCACAGATTGTGGTCTGTGGGTCAGGAAGCTGGGGATCCAGCTGCAGAGGGTGGAGCCGAGACTCAGAGTCTCAGAGTTTTGTGATCAGTCTGGAGGGGATAATGGTGTTGAAGCTGGAGATGTAGTCGGTGAACGTGGTCTGACGTAGATGTCCTTGTTATCCAGTGAAAAATCACACAACACCAGGTTATAGTCCAACAGGTTTAATTGGAAGCACACTAGCTTTTGGAGCGCTGCTCCTTCATCAGTGACAATAACTGACAATCTGACCAGGACTTCCCAAATATATGTGATGATCCACAAGACACAGCTACGCCTCTTGTTCTTCAAGCAGCTCAGGGAATTTGGCCTGTCCCTAACCAAGCTCTCCAGCTGTAACACAGAAACCACCTGATGAAGGAGCAGTGCTCCAAAAGCTAGTGTGCTTCCATTTAAACCTGTTGGACTATGACCTGGTATTGTGTGACTTTTAACTTTGTACACCCCAGTCCAACACCAGCATCTCCAAACCTTGTTTTCCAGATGTTCCGGGGATGAGGGCAGGGTTGGGAAATGCTAAGGACCCGTTACTTCGGGAGACAAATTTCAGGTGATCGAGGTAGGCTGGGAGACCAGGGCTGAGGTGGGCCATAACCAGTCTCTCGAAGCATAATCAAGGTCAGAGCCACTGGGCGGTTATCATTCGGGCACATTGCACCGGCTTTCTTAGGTACTGGGATGGTGGTGGTCTTCTTGAAGCAGGTGGGGATATTTATTTGTCGGACGGAGAGGGTGAAGATAGCAGCTGGTCCACACAAGATCTGAGTGGACAGGCAGAGACTCCGTCTGGGCCTGTCTCTTTCCTTGGATTGACACCGAGGAAGGCTAATCTGGCATTGGCAGCATTGACAGAGGGAACAGGTGCCCAGGAGCTATTGGGGCAGGTGACACTGCGCTGCTGGCATAGAAAGCGTTAAGTGCATCAGGGAGGGATGTGTCTTTGTCTGCTATCTTATGCGGCTTCCTTTTGTATCCTGTTATGTTGTATAGGCCTTCCCACAGGAAGTGGGTGTCTGGGTTGTTGGTTTGGACCTCTAACTTGGTCCGGTACTGCCTCTTGGCATCTCAGATGGTTTTGCAGAGGTCATATCTGGATTTTCTGTATGGGTCTGGGTCGTCTGACCTGAGTTCTGCTTGCCTGGTGTTCACTGGGGACTGGATTTCCGAGTTCATTCAAGGTGCCCATTTAGGGAACTCTCGGAATGACTTGGGCACATGGTCCTTCATGGATTTCATCATGAAGTCCGTGACGTTGGTGGTGTAATCATCCAAGATTTCTGCTGAGCACTTGAATACATTGATTCCAACCAGTCCCAGAGATGCTCTTCCACTGCCTCGGACCAGTATTGTATTTCTTTCTGTGAAGGATTCTCCTGCTTTAGCTTCTACTTGTATAGTGGGAGGAGGGACACAGCGCTGTGATCTGATTTTCCGAAGTGTGCCACGTGGGGGTGGAGCGGTCAGTGTGTTTGATGGTTGTGTAATACTGACCCAGGATGTTGGGTCTTCTAGTGGGACAGGAGATGTGTTGGTGGGACTTGGACAGCACCCTCTTGAAGTTGGATCAGTTGAAGTCACCAGCCATAATGAGTAAGGCCTCAAGGAAGTTTGTCTCAGAATGTTTATGACGGTGTAAATTTCATCCAGGTCCTTTCAGGGTCACTACATCCGAGCACCAGGAGGTGTTGATCAGGAAGCATCCCCATCGCCCTCACCCTCCCCAAGGATGACGTGTGGTTGATGTGTTGTATAGAGGACCCGTCAGCTTCCCAGGAGCAGTCAGGAATGGCAGGGGTGAGCCAAGTCTCCGTGAGACTGAGCACACAACCGCCTTTCAATTCCCTCTGTAGGTAAGTCTGGATCTGAGTTCAGCCATTTTGCTTTCGATAGACTGGACGTTTGCAAGGAGTATGCTGGAAAGGGGGGTCTTGAAACCGTGTTGTTTCAACATCACCATAAGGCCAGCAGGTGTTCATTGTTTCCTTGCAGTTTTCTGGACAGTTCCAGGAGTTGGAGAGCAAGTCTGCTGCTCCTGAGGGTAAGTGAGTCAGGCCTGGTCAGGCACGGCCTCCTTGAGTTGGAGTAGCCGAGGGATTGGGGACTGAATAAGGCTGGTTGTCCTCCTCGGGATCAAATCACTGACAGGGCCAATTCCATTCTGGGTCGAGGTCAAATCGCTCCGGGGTCAGGGTTCAGATCATGGCTCCAGGTGTCAACGTGGGTCCGACAGGAAGCTGATAGGTCTGCTCTGGGTACTACAGGATGACCAGCATTGATTCCTGAAGAAGGGCTCATGCCCGAAACGTCGATTCTCCTGCTCCTTGGATGCTGCCTGACCTGCTGCACTTTTCCAGCAACACATTTTCAGCATTGAAAATACTCAGGCCTGGGCGACCATGCGGTCCTCAATCCTTTAAATATATTTAAAAGAACATTGTTCATAATTTTTATAGAGTTGAATTTTCTTGCTGCCTTGAATCGTCTGAGCAAAGGCAAGAAAGTTGGTGTAATATAGCAAGAATGAAAGCATTAGATTTTGTTGTGAAAAGCATTTCCAATTTCCCCCTTTCTGGTTTAAACAGTGAATTCTGAATCTCACTAGTGAGGGGTGACCACTTCATTTTCATGCCGTTCTATCTCATTAGGAGCTGGTCTTACCTCATTTCGATGGAGATTCTAATCCTTCCTTCAGTTCCTATGGAAACCAGATGGTGCCAGTTCCCAACAGTGAAGCCTGGGCAGTTACCTGGAGGCAGGAGCTCACTGTTTGCTTCTCCAGGTCTTCATCCATCTCCACCATCAGCACCATTTCACTGCATGCTCCATCAACACTGTCCTCTCCCACACTTTGTCGGTGTGTGTGGGCATCACCAAACCCCAGCCTCACCACATCATTCTGGCTGCTTTCAGATTAACTCACCCTTCACTGTGCAGCTGAGAGACAATGATGTCGTACCTGCTTCTGCCAGGTTGGTTCACAGTCAGGGGCATGGGCACATTTCATGCAGCGACATAGGATGCACTGTCTGGCTCTGAACTAACCTTCTAAAGGCTCATTCACTTTGTGTTTACTTGTGGTCTGTCAGGTTTATCTCAGTGTTTAGTGCAGAGTGACAGGCATTCACCATGTCACTAGTCAGAGTATCACACAGTACAGGGGATGAATCTGTACAGAGGACAGCATGGAGGTGCGTAGAGGACATTATTTATTCATTGATGGTATGTGGGCATTGCTGGCTGGGCCAGTATTTCTTGCCCGTCCCTAATTGTCCCTTAAGAAGGTGGTGGTGAGTTACCTTCTTGAACCACTGCAGTCCACCTGCTGTGGGTTGACCTACAAGGCCATGAGGGAGGGAATTCCAGGATTTTGACCCAGTGATGGTGAAGGAATGACAATGTATTTCAAAGTAAGGATGGTGAGGGGCTTGGTGGGGAAATTGAAGCTGCTAGTGTTCCGATATATTATCTACCCTTGTCTTTCTCAGTGGAAGTGGTTCTGGGTTTGGAAGGTGTTGTCTGAAGATCTTTGCTGATTTTCTACTTTGCATTTTGTAGATACGACACACTGTTACTACTGAGCAACAGAGATGGAGGGAATGGATGCTTGTGCTTATAGTGCCAATCAAGAGGTCTGCTTTGTCCTGGATGGTGCACAGCTTCTTGAGTATTGTTGGGGCTGCACCCATCCGGGTGAGTGGGGAGTATTCCATCACATTCCTGACTTGTGCCTTGGAGATAGTGGATATGCTTTGGGTAGTCAGGAGGTGGTTTACTCACCGTGGTATACCTAGCCTCTGACCTACTCTTGTAGTCACTGTGTTTATGTAGTGAGCTCAGTCGACCTTCTGGTCAATGCTAAAACCCTAGATGTTGACAGCTCTGCTGTTGACAGACTCAGCTCTGTCTATCACTCGCTATTTATTCTGATTGGCATGCAAGTAGTTCAGTTTGGTGGCTTCACCAGGTTGACACCTCATCTTCAGCTATGCCTGGTGTTGCTCCTGGCAAGTTCCCCTGCACTCTCCATTGAACCAGGGTTGATTCCCTGGCTTGATGTCCATGTCTGAGTTGGGGATATGCTGAGGTCACAGAGTGTGATGCTTTTAATGGCCCACATCACATCATGGATGTCAAGTCTTGAGTTGCTAGATCTGTTTGAAGTCTGTATCATTTAGCACGGTGCCACACAACACGTTAGAGGTTATTCTCAATGTAAAAGTGGGACATTGTCTCCTTAAGGACTGTTTGGTGATTGCTCTTCCTGATACTGTGATGGACAGAGACATCGACACCCAACACATTGGTAAGTGTTATGGACCAGGCTAGACACTCTCAAAACATTTCAGAAAGTAACCCAGAATCTAACTTTATATATAGGAGGTGAATTGCGGATATTCCAGGAGAGATGCAATTGATCAAACCACGTAGTTTTAAACAAAACGGAGTTTGTTTCCAAGATTACCAAATGACACACAAACAAAAGGGGACAGAATACCAAATAACTTACTTATTCGAAAACCCAACAACTTGTCCCAACTTAATGAGGCTGTTCCAGATGCTTGCCATAATCCCGCTCAGCACACAAGGTAAACTCAAACACAGGGTCTTCCAGGAGAGATGTCAGAGAGAGAGGAGGATCAGCATGGACCTGCTCCTTTGGGGCCAGCAGCTTGAAACCTTCCTGACTGCTTTCAGTGAATAACCAGACTGCCAAAACACCAAACCAAACTAATCTGGCATTAGAGTGAACCAGATGGGCTTTGCCATGGTCGTCAGTATGTTCTTCATTGCAGATTTTGTTTAATAGAATTCAAATTCCATCATCTGCTGTGGCAGGATTCAAGCCTGAGTCCGAGATCATTGGCTGACATTTTGGAGAGATAGTCTCGTGATAAAACCAGGAGGCCATCACCTCCATATCTCCACTACATGGAGTTCTCTCGGAGACTGTGTGGAGGTCTGTGGAGGACAGCATGGAGCAGTATAGGGGACTGTATGGATGTGTACAGGAGACTGTATGGAGGGGTATAGGATACTGTATGGAGGGGTATAAAGACTCTATAGAGGTTTATAGGAGACTGTGTAGCAGTCTGCAGAGGACTTCGTTGAGGTCTAAAGAGGACTGCATGGAGATACACAATGATCTGTCTGCCTGTTATGCTTCATAGAAAATAGAACATAGAACATCGAACATTACAGCACAGCACAGGTCCTTCGGCCCTTGATGTTGCAATGATCTGTGAAACCAATGTGAAGCCCATCTAACCAACATGGTCCACATGTTTAGCTAACAACCAGTTCAATGCCCTTAAAGTTGGCGAGTTTGCTACAGTTGCAGGCAGGGCATTCCATTCCCTGACTACTCTCTGAGTAAAAAACCTACCTGTGACATCTATCCTGTATCTATCACCAATCAATTTAAAGCTATGTCCTCTCGTGTTAACCGTCACCATCCGAGAAAAAAAAGACTCTCCCTGTCCAACCTGTCTAACCCTCTGATCATCTTGTATGGCTCTATAACGTCACCCTCAACCTTCTTCGTTCCAAAGAAAACAGCCTCAAGTCCCTCAGCCTTTCCTCATAAGACCTTCCCTCCATACCAGTCAACACCCTGGTACATTTCCTCAGCAACCTTTCCAATCCTTCCACATCCTTCCTGTAATGCAGTGATCCAAACTGTACACAACACTCCAAGCGAAGCTGCAACAGATCTTTGTACAGCAGCAACATGACCTCATGGCTCCAAAATCCCTTTACCAATAAAAGCTAACACACCGTATGCCTTCTTAACGGCCCTATCAACCTTGGTGGCCACTTTCATAGAACATAGAACCATGAATGCTACAGCACAGTACAGGCCCTTCGGCCCTCGATGTTGTGCTGACCTGTCAAATTAACCTGATGCCCACCTAACCTACACTGTTCCATTATTATCCCTATGTATCTCCATTGAACATTTAAATGCCCTTAATGTCGGTGAGTCTACTACTGTCTCAGGCATTGTGTTCCACGCCCCTAATACACTCTGAGTAAATAAACTTCATCTGACATTTGTCTTAAATCTGTCATCCCTCAATTTGAAGCTATGTCCCCTCGTGTTAGCCTTCACCATCCAAGGAAAATGCTCTCACTGTCCTCCCTATATATGTCTTGATTAAGTCACCTCTCAACCTTCTCTCTAATAAAAAACAGCTTCAGTTCCTCAGCCCTTCCTCATACGACCTTCCCACTATACCAGGCAACATCCTAGTAAATCTCCTCTGAACTCTTTCCAAAGCTTCCACATCCTTCCTATGATGCAGTTACCAGAACTGCATGCAATCCTCTAGGTGCGGCCTTACCAGTATCATGGATCTCTGAAGCAGGATCTCGTGCCTCCGAAATGTAATCCCCTTACCAATAAATGCCAATACAGCATATGCCTTCTTAACAACCCTATCAATATGAGCGACAACTTTCAGGAATTTATGCACCTTGACACCAAAATCACTCTGTTCATCAACACTGCCAAGAATTTTACCGATAACGAATTTTGCTGCATTCCTGTTACTTCTTCCAAAGTGAACATCCTCACACTTTTCCCCATTTAACTCCATTTGCCACGTCTCTGACCAGCTCTGCATCTTATCTATATGCCTCTCCACAACATCCTTCGGCGTGACCCACAACACTGCCTACCTTAGTGTCATCTGCAAACTTACTAACGCATTCTCCTACGGCCACCTCCAGATCATTTATAAAAATGACAAATAGTAATGGCCCCAAAACAGATCCTTGTGGCTCCAAGATGAATACTTCACATCAACCCTCACCCTCTGTCTTCTTTCACCTAGCCAATTACTGATCCAAACCGGTATATCACCTTCAATCCAGAAACTCCGTATTTTGTGCAATAGCCTACCGTGCGGAACCTTATCAAATAACTTACTGATGTCTCTATATACCACATCAACCATCTTACCTTCATCCACATTTTTTGTCACCTTCTCAAAGAACTCAAAAACGTTAGTGAGACACAACCTACCCTTCATAAAACCGTGTTGACTATCCCTAATTAATTTTTTCCACCAGATCTTATCTTATCTCTTGTAATCTTCTCCAACACCTTACCCAAAACTGAAGTAAGGTTTACTGGTCTATAATTACCACGGTTGTCCCAACTCCCCTTCATAAACAAGAGAACAATATTTGCTATCCTCCTGTCTTGTGGCACTACTCCTGTCGACAACAATGACATAAGATTCAAAGACAAAGGATCTGCACTCTCCTCTCTGGCTTCCCAGAGAAACCAAGGATAAATCCCATCCAGCCCAGGGGCCTTGTCTATTTTCAGGTCTTCCAAAATTGCAAAAAACTCCTCTTTGTCAACCTCAATCCCATCTAATCTTTTAGCCTGTATCTCTGTATTCTCACTAACATTGCCCTTTTTCAATGTGAATACTCACATAAAGTATTCATTAAGTGCTTCACATCTGTCCTCGGGTTCCACACACAACTTCCAACTACCATCTTTGATTTGCCTGAGTCTTTCTCCAGTCATTCTTTGCTTCCTGATAAACCGACAGAAGGTCTCAGGGTTTTCCTTGATCCTATCCGCCACCAACTTCTCATGTCCCCATCTGGCTGTTCTTCGCCTCTACCTCCCATAAAACAAAACCTTTCACCGTACTGAGGTACATGTGACAACAATAAATCAAATCAAATGTTGTACATGGGTCTGAAAGGGTTAATACTGATTGTGTGTAAAAAGGACAACCCACAGTGACCATGACATGGTGGGAAGATCGAGGAGGAGTTGAACAAAAGATTAGACCCTTCTAACAGTCTCTGTTACAATGGACAACACATCCTTCTGATGTGTAAATAATCACTGAGAGGCAATGAGAGATCCCCTACATGTTATAAGAAATTCACGTTCTAGTTAGGGAGCAATTCTCAGGCACCTTGTACACCCAGGAGATTGGAAGTATTTGGAGTGATAGAATTTAGTACAAAATTTATGTAATCTGGTGCTTTTAAGGAAGCTTCACAAGTATACACATTTTATTTGTATTACAAAAGGGAAAGAGGCCAGTGATTTCTTTCCAAAACAGTCTTCATAAACGAAGCCATCTTGGACAGCCACACAGCCGCCCTTACTCCCAGAACAGCACCACATCAGTCTGTGGGTCGCAACTGCATGAGGAACACTTACATTATGCTGGAATTGACAAATAAATAAAGCACTTGAGGTGTTTTGTCTCAAAGGAGAAAATGATTTCATATCCAAGTGTTAGGTTTCAGACCCAGCTTGATACCTGACTTGTATTTATGATGAGGATAACTGGCAAACGAATGGCTGCAAGGGGATCAGGATTAGGAGCTGAGTAGTCAAGGATTTACATCAGGCTGGTTGCAAGAAAAGGAATTTGTGGAATGTCTACGAGTTGGATTTTGGAGCAGCTTGTGAGGGAGCCCATTAGGGAACAGGCAACATTGGATTTGATGTTGTACAATGAGGCAGACTTGATAAGGGAGCTTAAGGTGAAGGAACACTTCAGAAGCAGTGATTATAATATGATTGAATTTACTCTGCAATTTGAGAGGGAGAAGATAGAATCAAAGGTAACGGTATTACAGCTGAATAAAGGCAACTACAGAGGCATGAGGAAGGAGCTGGGTAGAATTAACTGGGAGAGGAGCACAATAGGAAACACAGCAGAACAGCAATGGCAGGAGTAATGCAGGTGCCAGAGCAGAGATGCATCCCGAGGGAAAAGAAACATGGTACAGGGAGTTTGAGCCAAACATGATCGATGAGGGAATTCGAGGATAGCAGAAAAGCAAAAGAGAAAGCATATAATGTGGCGAAGGGCAATGGGAAACCAGAGGATTGGGAAGCTTACAAAGACCAACAGAGGGCAACAAAAAATGAAATAAGGAGGGAGAAGATTAAATGTGTGGGTAAATTAGCCGGCAATATAAATGAAGACTGTGAGTTTCTTTAGATACATAAAGAGCAAAAGAGAGGCAAAAGTGTATATTGGGCTGCTGGAAAATGACACAGGAGAGACAGTGGCGGGGATCAAGGAAATGGCTGAGGAACTTACTTTATATCAATCTTCATGGTGGAAGACAACAGTTACATCCCAAAAATACAAGAGAGTGAGGGGCAGAGCTCAGTATGGTGGCCACCACCAAGGAGAATTTGTTAGAAAATCTGAATGGCTTGAATGTGGATAAATCAACTGGACCAGATGGACTACACCTCAGAGTTCTAAAGGAGATAACTGAAGAAACAGTGGAGCAAAATCAGCATGGTTTCATCAAGGGAAGTCATGCCTGAGAAATCTAGAATTCTTTGAGGAAGCAACAAGCAGGTTAGACGAAGGTAAGTCGATGTGTATTATCTGCCTGGACTTCAAGAAAACCTTTGACAAGGTGCCTCACTGGAGGCTACTGAATAAGATAAGGACCCAGAGTGTGGGAGTCAAGGTGCTAATATGGATAGAAGCCTGTCTGTCTGCCAGAAAGCAGAGAGTGGGGATGAAAGGGTCTGTCTCAGGATGGTAGCTGGTGACAATTCATGTTCCACAAGGCTCAGTGTTGGGACCACAACTTTTCACATTTTACATTAACGATCTGAATGAAGGAATCATGGGGATTCTGGCTAAGTTTGCAGATGATACAAAGGTAAGTAGAGGGACAGGTAATATTGTGGAGGCAGGGAGGCTGCAGAAGGATTTGGCCAGGTTAGGAGAGAGGGCAAAGAAGTGGCAGAGAGAGCACAATATGGGAAAATGTGAGGTCATACATGTTGGTAGGAAAAATAGAGGCATGGACTATTTTCTAAATGAGGAGAAAATTCAAAAGTTTGAAGTGCAAAGAGACTCTCGTCCAGGATACTCTCAAGTTAAACTTGCAGGTTGAAGTGTTGAGCCACAGGGTGGTTAGGTTGGTTGGTCCGGGTGTCCCAGAGGTGTTCTCTGAAACGCTCCGGGGAGACAGGCCGCCTACTTGCGGAGCGTTTCAGAGAACACCTCTGGGACACCCGGACCAACCAACCTAACCACCCTGTGGCTCAACACTTCAACTCCCCCTCCCACTCCACCAAGGACATGCAGGTCTTTGGACTCCTCCATCGCCAGACCATAGCAACACGACGGCTGGAGGAAGAGCGCCTCATCTTCCGCCTCGGAACCCTCCAACCACAAGGGGTGAACTCGGATTTCACTAGTTTCCTCATTTCCCCTCCCCCAACCTTGTCTCAGTCAAATCCCTCGAACTCAGCACCGCCTTCCTAACCTGCAATCTTCTTCCTGACCTCTCCGCCCCCCACCCCAGTCTGACCTATCACCCTCACCTTGACCTCTTTCCACCTATCGCATTTCCAACGCCCCTCCCCCAAGTCCCTCCTCCCTACCTTTTATCTTTGCCTGCTGGACACACTTTCCTCATTCCTGAAGAAGGGCTTATGCCCGAAACGTCGATTCTCCTGTTCCCTGGATGCTGCCTGACCTGCTGCGCTTTTCCAGCAACACATTTTCAGCTTACTCTTCATTCATACTAGTGTGTTCACATGTATCCCATGGAGGGCAGACCAACCTCACTGTATCTTTGTCACACACCCTAGAGAGGGCAGATTGTCCCTACTGTGTCTGTATCACACACATTGCATAGTGCTGACTGATAGTGTCCACTGTTTCTAAGCCATGCATCATCTTATAACCCTCTCACAGGCTTATACCCCATCACACTCACGCACGTACTTTCCCAAGCTTACACACATGCATGCACACACTCTCTCTCACATGCACTCACACCCACACGCACACACTCATACACACGCACTCACTCTGTCTCTCCTGCACGTGCACACATCTAAGTTTAAAGGGTGAATTTGTAATTTTCTCTTTTACTTTGTAAAAGAGAGGGAGGGTCGGAGTCACAGCTGGGTAATTTCCAATGTTTTAGAATTATAGTATCATACAGTATGGAAACAGATCTTTGGGTCAAAACAAACTATACTGACCATGTTCCCAAACTCAAATTGAACCACCCGCATGTGCTTGAACATTTCCCATTTGCCAGCATTTGGTCATATCCCTCTAAACCTTTCCAACTCATGCTTCAGAGGTGGCGGTGTTGGACTGGGGTGGACGACGTTAAATATCACACTACACCGGGGTAGAGTCCAACAGGTTTTCAAAGCTCTGCTTCTACATCAGGTGGTTGTGGAGCAGAATTATAAAACACAAGATTCATAGCAACAGGATTGCAGTGTCATGGAATGTAATATTAAACAATTTAGATTAATCTTTCATCTTTTAGAATGATGATGTTAGTTTCAATTCTTTCATATGTAAATCTCAGAACATTTTTAAAATTACATTCTCAAGATATCTTTAAAAATAGGTGCCATCCCAACTCAGATAATACATGAAGGTGTGAGGTTAAAGTCTGACTGTGTCCCAGTGTACAGAATCTTACATGGATTTATACAGTTTTTGAGCAAAATAAAATATAATTCTGCAAGTACAATTTCACCCCACAAACTTATGTGTGTGTGCAAGGGAGACTCTGCGCGTGTGTGTGTATGTAAGGATGTGAGTGTCTGTGAGAGAGTGTGTGTAGTTGCATGAGTGTGAGTGACTGGGTATAAGTGTGTGAGAGGGTGCGTGAGTGGGTGTGAGTGTGAGGGGCGTATGTGTGAGCTAATGAGAGGCAGCTTGTGTATGACAGAGGGTCTGCATGAGTGTGTGGGTCTTAAAGGAGTGTATGGGTCTGTAGGAGTGTGTTTTTGTGCGTGTGTGTTTGTGCGTATATGTGAGAGGGTGGAAAGTGCAGTAGCGTCACCTGTAGTGTGACTTGAACCCAAAGTCCCAATTGAGGCCATTCCCATGGGTGCCAAAGCTGTTCAGCCGCTTTCCATTGTTGCCTGCCCCAACAATGGGAGAATGGTCGCCCGAATGTCCAAAGTCGAATGTCCTGGACCGCTGAAGTATTCTCCGAATGGGAGGGAACACCCCTGCCTGGTGATTGTTGTGCGGTGTCGTAGCATCTGCTCGGTCTCACTGATGTCCCATGCCTCAGGGTATCCTTGCCTGCAGCTTATGAGATAGACAATGTTGGCCAAGTACCTGCCGCATACATGGTGGGTGTGTCCCCACGTGCAATGGTGGTATCGGTGTTGACACTCTGACACATCTTGCAGCAGCTGCCCTGACAGGGTTATATGCTGTCATGGTCAATGTGGTCCTGAAGGCTGGGCAGTTTGCTGTGAACACTGATCTGTTTAAGGTTTGGTGGCTATCTAAAGGTGAGCAGTGGAGGCAGAGGGAAGGTCTTGGCGAGGTGTGCATCCTCATCAATAATGTGTTGCAGTCTGCGAAGAACATGGTGTAGTCTTTTGTTTCTGACCTGCACCGTCCAACACAAGGGCAACAATTATTGTCCGTTCTCTCATTCTCTCTGATCTGGGAACTTCATTGTTCTGCAAGTTAGTGACCACTACTGGCCACAAGTGGGAATTGCAACCAACCCGCAGAAATACTCAAGAGTCTGTCAGGGTGAATGAAGTGAGCAAACAGATTCTGTCTGTGCTCGACACAATCAGATTGGTGTACATTTCAATATAAAAAATAAAATTACCGATTCGATATAATTAATAACGTTCTTTGGATATTTGTGAACCGCCCGCCCACAAAAAAAAACTGAGAGTAATGTCGAAAGGAGTGAAATCCGGAAACATTTCTTTTGAAATAAAGTGAAAAACCAAGGAATGCTGCCCTGACTCCAGTTTATTTGAACCGGGTATCGCTTGACTCCTTAAACCGCCTGGGCGCATCCTCAACTTCAAAGTTGTGGTTGCACTACAGAGGTCTGGCAGACTCAGTGTGATGTGCAGATGGTAGTGTTTAATTACCACTGAATATAACGGCTCTTCTTGGTTTTTATTGTTGAGTGGTTTAAAGTTCACAGCTTGCGATGGCCGGGAATCAAACTTGGACAGTAGCTATGCTCACCAATATACCACCATCGCTACAGCAGGCTGCTCCCGACAAATCAGCGGATGTGCAATAATAGTTCTTGAGTCTAAATTTCGTTGTTGTTTTATTGGAAATTTTGCAGCGAAATAGTAGAATAGAGTTTTACTGAGTGCGTGGGTCTCATTATGCCCCGCCTCACGTTTTAATATACACAAAGCAGCATTTCGGATTTCTCATGATCTGAAATCAATCAATAACAAAAATACCAAGAAAATCTCAAGGCAACCCTGGAACGACCACACAATGAAAACTTGCGAAGTTCTCAGAAACTTGGCAGAACAGTGTTGAGAGTGTGTTGCTGGAAAAGCACAGCAGGTCAGGCAGCAGGGAAATCGATGTTTCGGGCTCCAGCATCGGCAGACTTCCCTGTCTCCGAGCAGAACAGTGTTATCCGCTTAGGTATTGAGGAGGGCTTCCGCAGCTACTCCCGCGGGTCCCACGAAACACAAAGCGCTAGCCGGGAGGGCAAAGCGAGGGGGTGGATGGGTCAGCAAGCTCAGAGTAGTGTGATCCCGGTTCGTGAGGGGAAAAAAGAAAACGCGGTGCGGTGAAATTGACATAGGAAGGGAAATTGACATAGGAAGTGAAATTGACATTGTCAGAGCAACCCAGCGGAGGAATGAAGTAGAGGGGCATGGAGGGGCGGTGGGCAAGATGGAAAGGACGGGGTCAAAGGAGGGCACAGACGGCGGTGTAAGGGCATGACCAAATGTTCATGTTGTGGTGGGGGGAGGAAGGTCGGGTCTGCAGGCAATGATAGTCTCCAGCTTAGAGTCATGAGAACCCGGAATCACTGTGTGTGAGAGTGTGTGTGCGTGTGAGTGTGTGGGTGCCAGTGTGGGTGGCTGTGTGTGTGTGTCTGTATGTGTGTGCATATAGGGATGAGCGGGTCTGTGAGAGTGTGTGTAGGTGCATGTGTGTGAGCGTACTGGGGTACAGGTCTGTGAGAGGGTGCGTGAGTGGCTGTGAATGTGGGAGTGTATGAGTGAGTTTATGAGAGAGAGCTTGTGTTTGAGAGAGGTATGCATGAGTGTGTGGGTCGGTAGGAGTGTGCTTTTGTGTGTGTGCGTCTGCTTGTGCGTGTACGTGAAATATTGGGAGGCCAGAACCAGTCTGACTCAAGATTGGGACACAGACAGACTTTAACCTCACACCTTTAATGCATTGTCTGAGCTGAGATGGCTCCTCTTGTTAGAAAATCTGAAGTTATCTCGAGAACGTAACTTTAAAAAGGTTCTGAGATTCTCATATGAAAGAACGGAAACTAGCAAACCCATTATAAAAGATGAAAGGCTAAAACTAAATGTGTTTAATACATCATTTCAGCTGCATGATACTTTAATCCTTTTGCTATAAATACTGTGTCTTATGGTCCTTCTTATCATCAGGTTGATCTACATCGCAAACACTCCATCCATTCTTTATCCTTCAAAGAAAATCAGTCACGTTCATCAGACACTACCTTCCCTTAACAAATCCATGATGACTACCTCGGATGATGACGTGGAGGAGACTGTGTTGGACTGGGGTGGACAAAGTTCAAAATCACACAATACCAGGTTATAGTCCAACTAGCTTTCGGAGCACTCCTAAAACTAGTGCTTCCAAATAAAGCTGTTGGACTGTAACCTGGTGTTGTGTGATTTTTAACTTTATCCTGGATTAAACTTTCACTCACTGTGTGGTCATTTCTATCATCTCTCAGAGTTTTATCGAGTCATTTTCTCATACTGGAAATATAAAAGCAGCTGGTCTCCATTCCTCCTATTTCTGACCTGCACCTAAAAAAATAACATGACCGATTCGATATGAGAAATAACGTTGTTTGGATATTTGTGAACTGCCCACCCACATTTCACTTGATATTAGGCTGTATTTCACAAACAACACTGAGAGTAATGTTGAAATGAGTGAAATCCGGAAACATTTCTTTTCAAATAAGATGGGAAACCAAGGAATTCTGCCATGACTCCAGTTTATGTGAATCGTGATCGACTTGACTCCTTAATCCTCCTGGGCGCATCCTCAACTTCAAAGTTGTGTCTGCACTCCAGAGGTCTGGCAACGTTGGTGTGGCTGACTCAGTGTGATGTGCAGATGTTAGTGTTTAATTACCACTGAAGGTATCGGCTCCTTTGGTTATGGAGTGGTTTCAAATTCCCAGCTGGCGATGGCCGGGAATCGAACCTGGGTCTACAGCTTGGAAGGCAGCTATGCTCACCACTACACCACCATCGCTACAGCACGCAGCCGCCTAGAAATCAGCTGATGTGCAATAATAGGTCTTGACTCTAAATTTCGATGTTGTTTTGTCGGAAATTTTGCAGTGAAATATTAGAATTGAGAAGTCATAAAAGACTGAGAGTTACTGAGTGGGTAGGTCTCATTATGCCCCGCCTCACTTTTTAATACACACAAAGCCGTATTTCGGATTTCTCATCATCCGAAATCAATCAATAACAAAAATAGCACGAAAATCCCAGGGCAACCCTGGAACGATCACACAATTAAAACTTTTAAGTTCTCAGAAATGGTCACCTGACCGGACCGTGAATCTGATTTCTCTTCACACAGCTTTACCACCGACTTCGGGTTTGGGTTTCGAACTTACTGCATCCGCAGTTCTTTCGGGTTTTAAAACTTGGAAAGGGCTTTTGGAATACAAAAGGGCAAAAAAAAAGGATCCGTTAGACTGAGGCCATGCTGCAGTAATTGTGGAGAGGAGGGAATTCCGGGTAACAGTTCCGGAAGCAGAACCCTCTCGAGGAATATGTATTAATTTGAAGTTCGATCCCGTTGATCGATTTGCAGTTTTCTCTTTGACTTTGTAGAAGAGGGGGAGGTGTCAGTCAGCAGTCAGGGGTTTTCACGGGAGGGCATGATTCGGAGATGCCAGTGTTGGACTGGGGTATACAAAGTTAAAAATCACACAACACCAGGTTATAGTCCAACAGGTTTATTTGGAAGCACTAGCTTTCGGAGCGCTGCTCCTTCATCAGGCGGTTGTCCAAAATCTCGAGCTTCCAATTAAATCTGTTGGACTATAACCTGGTGTTGTGTGATGTTGAACTTCACAGGAGCGGGGTAGTCATGGGCAGAGGTTTAGTGAAGGTCGCTTCCACTGATGTGGGAACGCAGTGCACGCAAAAGCCTCCCTGCCCTTGATAGGTTACCTGAACCACGATGGGCTTTCGAAGGTCAAGGGGTGCAGAGAGCTGAGGCCGCTGTTATAATTTAGTTACCAGCGGTCCCAAGTCCTTGGGATGCCGTGGCGCCTTAATGATAAATGGGATTGTGTGGAACCAAGACAGAGTCGTGGCAGAACAGTGTTGAGAGTGTGTTGCTGGAAAAGCACAGCAGGTCAGGCAGCAGGGAAATCGATGTTTCGGGCTCCAGCATCGGCAGACTTCCCTGTCTCCGAGCAGAACAGTGTTATCCGCTTAGGTATTGAGGAGGGCTTCCGCAGCTACTCCCGCGGGTCCCACGAAACACAAAGCGCTAGCCGGGAGGGCAAAGCGAGGGGGTGGATGGGTCAGCAAGCTCAGAGTAGTGTGATCCCGGTTCGTGAGGGGAAAAAGAAAACGCAGTGTGGTGAAATTGACATGGGAAGTGAAATTGACATAGGAAGTGAAATTGACATTGTCAGAGCAACCCAGCGCAGGAGGGAGGAACAGGGGCATGGAGGGGCGGTGGGCAAGATGGAAAGGACGGGGTCAAGGGAGGGCACAGACGGCGGTGTAAGGGCATGACCAAGTGTTAACGTTCATGGTGTGGTAGGGGGAGGAAGTTCGGGTCTCCAGGCAATGATAGTCTCCAGCTTAGAGTAATGAGAACCGGGAATCACTGTGTGTGTGTGTGTGTGTGTGGCTGTGTGTGGGGGCGGGGGGGGGGGTGCATGTATGTGTGTGTGCATGTGTGGGTGGGTGTGTCTGTGTGTGTGTATGCATGTGTGTGTGTGTGCATGTGTGGGTGTGTGCATGTGTGGCTGTGTGTGGCTGTGTGTGTCTTTCTCTGTATGCGAGTGTGTGTGCCTGTGTGTGTGCGTGTGTGTTTGTGTGTCTGTGTGTGTGGGTGCGTGTGTCTGTGTGTGTGTGTGTGAGTGTGTGTGCCTGTGTGTGTGTGTGTATGGGTGTGGGTGCATGTGTGGGTGTGTGTGGCTGTGAATGTGGCTGTGTGTGTGTGCATGCAGGGATGTGCGGGTCTGTGAGAATGTGTGTAGGTGCATGTGTGTGAGTGTACTGGTGTATAAGTCTGTGAGAGGGTGCGTGAGTGGCAGTGTATGAGTGAGTTTATGAGAGAGAGCTTGTGTTTGAGAGAGAGTATGCATGAGTGTGTGGGTCGGTAGGAGTGTGCTTTTGTGTGTGTGCGTGTGCGTGTGTTTGTGCGTGTACGTGAAATAGTATACAGTGCAGTGTTGTCACGTGTCGTGTAACATGAACCCAAGGTCCCAGTTAAAGCCATCCCCATGGCTACCGAACTTGACTATCAGCCTCTGCTTGGCCACTTTGCATTGTTGCCTGTCCCATAGTCTGCCTTGGAGGATGGTCACCCAGGGGTCCGAGACAGAAAGTCCCAGACCGCTGAAGTGTTCTCCGACTGGGAGGTTAGAACCAGTCTGACTCAAGGTTGGGACACAGACAGACTTTAACCTCACACCTTTAATGCATTGTCTGAGCTGAGATGGCACCTCTTGTTAGAAAATCTGAAGTTATCTCGAGAACGTAACTTTAAAAAGGTTCTGAGATTCTCATATTAAAGAACGGAAACTAGCAAACCCATTATAAAAGATGAAAGGCTAAAACTAAATGTGTTTAATACATCATTTCAGCTGCATGATACTTTAATCCTTTTGCTATAAATACTGTGTCTTATGGTCCTTCTTATCATCAGGTTGATCTACATCGCAAACACTCCATCCATTCTTTATCCTTCAAAGAAAATCAGTCACGTTCATCAGACACTACCTTCCCTTAACAAATCCATGATGACTATCTCGGGTGATGACGTGGAGGAGCCGGTGTTGGACTGGGGTGGACAAAGTTCAAAATCACACAATACCAGATTATAGTCCAACTAGCTTTCGGAGCACTCCTAAAACTAGTGCTTCCAAATAAAGCTGTTGGACTGTAACCTGGTGTTGTGTGATTTTTAACTTTATCCTGGATTAAACTTTCACTCACTGTGTGGTGATTTCTATCATCTCTCAGAGTTTTATCGAGTCATTTTCTCATACTGGAAATATAAAAGCAGCTGGTCTCCATTCCTCCTATTTCTGACCTGCACCTAAAAAAATAACATGACCGATTCGATATGAGAAATAACGTTGTTTGGAAATTTGTGAACTGCCCACCCACATTTCACTTGATATTAGGCTGTATTTCACAAACAACACTGAGAGTAATGTTGAAATGAGTGAAATACGGAAACATTTCTTTTCAAATAAGATGGAAAACCAAGGAATTCTGCCATGACTCCAGTTTATGTGAATCGTGATCGACTTGACTCCTTAATCCTCCTGGGCGCATCCTCAACTTCAAAGTTGTGTCTGCACTCCAGAGGTCTGGCAACGTTGGTGTGGCTGACTCAGTGTGATGTGCAGATGTTCGTGTTTAATTACCACTGAAGTTTTCGGCTCTTTTGGTTAGGAATGGTTTTAAAATTCACAGTTTGCGATGGCCGGGAATCGAACCCGGGTCAACTGCTTGGAAGGCAGCTATGCTCACCACTATACCACAATCGCTACAGCACGCAGCCGCCTAGAAATCAGCTGATGTGCAATAATAGTTCTTGACTCTAAATTTCGATGTTGTTTTGTTGGAAATTTTGCAGTGAAATATTAGAATTGAGAAGTCATAAAAGACTGAGATTTGCTGAGTGGGTAGGTCTCATTATGCCCCGCCTCACTTTTTAATACACACAAAGCAGTATTTCGGATTTCTCATCATCTGAAATCAATCAATAACAAAAATAGCACGAAAATCCCAGGGCAACCCTGGAACGATCACACAATTAAAACTTGTGAAGTTCTCAGAAAGGGTCACCTGACCGGACCGTGAACTCTGATTTCTCTTCATACAGCTTTACCACCGACTTCGGGTTTGGGTTCGGATTTACTGCATCCGCAGTTCTTTCGGGTTTTAAAACTTGGAAAGGGTTTTTGGAATACAAAAGGGCAAAAAAAAAAGGATCCGTTAGACTGAGGCCATGCTGCAGTAATTGTGGAGAGGAGGGAATTCCGGGTAACAGTTCCGGAAGCAGAACCCTCTCGAGGAATATGTATTAATTTGAAGTTCGATCCCGTTGATCGATTTGCAGTTTTCTCTTTGACTTTGTAGAAGAGGGGGAGGTGTCAGTCAGCAGGAAGGGGTTTTCACGGGAGGGCATGATTTGGAGATGCCAGTGTTGGACTGGGGTATACAAAGTTAAAAATCACACAACACCAGGTTATAGTCCAACAGGTTTAATTGGAAGCACTAGCTTTCGGAGCGCTGCTCCTTCATCAGGCGGTTGTCCAAAATCTCGAGCTTCCAATTAAATCTGTTGGACTATAACCTGGTGTTGTGTGATGTTGAACTTCACAGGAGGGGGGTAGTCATGTGCAGAGGTTTAGTGAAGGTCGCTTCCACTGATGTGGGAACGCAGTGCACGCAAAAGCCTCCCTGCCCTTGATATGTTACCTGAACCACGATAGGCTTTCCAAGGTCAAGGGGTGCAGAGTGCTGAGGCCGCTGTTATAATTTAGTTCCCAGCGGTCCCAAAGCCTTGGGATGCCGTGGCGCCTTAATGATAAATGGGATTGTGTGGAACCAAGACAGGGTCGTGGCAGAACAGTGTTGAGAGTGTGTTGCTGGAAAAGCACAGCAGGTCAGGCAGCAGGGAAATCGATGTTTCGGGCTCCAGCATCGGCAGACTTCCCTGTCTCCGAGCAGAACAGTGTTATCCGCTTAGGTATTGAGGAGGGCTTCCGCAGATACTCCCGCGGGTCCCACGAAACACAAAGCGCTAGCCGGGAGGGCAAAGCGAGGGGGTGGATGGGTCAGCAAGCTCAGAGTAGTGTGATCCCGGTTCGTGAGGGGAAAAAAGAAAACGCGGTGCGGTGAAATTGACATAGGAAGTGAAATTGACATAGGAAGTGAAATTGACATAGGAAGTGAAATTGACTTTGTCAAAGCAACCCAGCGCAGGCATGGAGGGGCGGTGGGCAAGATGGAAAGGACGGGGTCAAGAGAGGGCACAGACGGCGGTGTAAGGGCATGACCAAGTGTTAACGTTCATGGTGTTGTAGGGGGAGGAAGGTCGGGTCTGCAGGCAATGATAGTCTCCAGCTTAGAGTCATGAGAACCCGGAATCACTGTGTATGTGCCTGTGTGCGTGGGTGCATGTGTGTGTATCTGTGGCTGTGTGTCTGTGTGCGTGTGCATGTAGAGATGTGCGGGTATGTGAGAGTGTGTGTGAATGCATGTGTGTGTGTGTGTGTGCATGTGTGTGTGTACTGGGGTATAAGAGGGTGCGTGAGTGGCTGTGTATGAGTGAGTTTATGAGAGAGAGCTTGTGTTTGAGAGAGGGTATGCATGAGTGTGTGGGTCGGTAGGAGTGTGCTTTTGTGTGTGTGTGTGCGCGTGTGTTTGTGCGTGTACGTGAAATAGTATACAGTGCAGTGTTGTCACGTGTCGTGTAACATGAACCCAAGGTCCCAGTTAAAGCCATCCCCATGGCTACCGAACTTGACTATCAGCCTCTGCTTGGCCACTTTGCATTGTTGCCTGTCCCATAGTCTGCCTTGGAGGATGGTCACCCAGGGGTCCGAGACAGAAAGTCCCAGACCGCTGAAGTGTTCTCCGACTGGGAGGTTAGAACCAGTCTGACTCAAGATTGGGACACAGACAGACTTTAACCTCACACCTTTAATGCATTGTCTGAGCTGAGATGGCACCTCTTGTTAGAAAATCTGAAGTTATCTCGAGAACGTAACTTTAAAAAGGTTCTGAGATTCTCATATTAAAGAACGGAAACTAGCAAACCCATTATAAAAGATGAAAGGCTAAAACTAAATGTGTTTAATACATCATTTAAGCTGCATGATACTTTAATCCTTTTGCTATAAATACTGTGTCTTATGGTCCTTCTTATCATCAGGTTGATCTACATCGCAAACACTCCATCCATTCTTTATCCTTCAAAGAAAATCAGTCACGTTCATCAGACACTACCTTCCCTTAACAAATCCATGATGACTACCTCGGATGATGACGTGGAGGAGACTGTGTTGGACTGGGGTGGACAAAGTTCAAAATCACACAATACCAGGTTATAGTCCAACTAGCTTTCGGAGCACTCCTAAAACTAGTGCTTCCAAATAAAGCTGTTGGACTGTAACCTGGTGTTGTGTGATTTTTAACTTTATCCTGGATTAAACTTTCACTCACTGTGTGGTCATTTCTATCATCTCTCAGAGTTTTATCGAGTCATTTTCTCATACTGGAAATATAAAAGCAGCTGGTCTCCATTCCTCCTATTTCTGACCTGCACCTAAAAAAATAACATGACCGATTCGATATGAGAAATAACGTTGTTTGGATATTTGTGAACTGCCCACCCACATTTCACTTGATATTAGGCTGTATTTCACAAACAACACTGAGAGTAATGTTGAAATGAGTGAAATCCGGAAACATTTCTTTTCAAATAAGATGGGAAACCAAGGAATTCTGCCATGACTCCAGTTTATGTGAATCGTGATCGACTTGACTCCTTAATCCTCCTGGGCGCATCCTCAACTTCAAAGTTGTGTCTGCACTCCAGAGGTCTGGCAACGTTGGTGTGGCTGACTCAGTGTGATGTGCAGATGTTAGTGTTTAATTACCACTGAAGGTATCGGCTCCTTTGGTTATGGAGTGGTTTCAAATTCCCAGCTGGCGATGGCCGGGAATCGAACCTGGGTCTACAGCTTGGAAGGCAGCTATGCTCACCACTACACCACCATCGCTACAGCACGCAGCAGCCTAGAAATTAGCTGATGTGCAATAATAGTTCTTGACTCTAAATTTCGATGTTGTTTTGTTGGAAATTTTGCCGTGAAATATTAGAATTGAGAAGTCATAAAAGACTGAGAGTTACTGAGTGGGTAGGTCTCATTATGCCCCGCCTCACTTTTTAATACACACAAAGCCGTATTTCGGATTTCTCATCATCCGAAATCAATCAATAACAAAAATAGCACGAAAATCCCAGGGCAACCCTGGAACGATCACACAATTAAAACTTTTAAGTTCTCAGAAATGGTCACCTGACCGGACCGTGAATCTGATTTCTCTTCACACAGCTTTACCACCGACTTCGGGTTTGGGTTTCGAACTTACTGCATCCGCAGTTCTTTCGGGTTTTAAAACTTGGAAAGGGCTTTTGGAATACAAAAGGGCAAAAAAAAAGGATCCGTTAGACTGAGGCCATGCTGCAGTAATTGTGGAGAGGAGGGAATTCCGGGTAACAGTTCCGGAAGCAGAACCCTCTCGAGGAATATGTATTAATTTGAAGTTCGATCCCGTTGATCGATTTGCAGTTTTCTCTTTGACTTTGTAGAAGAGGGGGAGGTGTCAGTCAGCAGTCAGGGGTTTTCACGGGAGGGCATGATTCGGAGATGCCAGTGTTGGACTGGGGTATACAAAGTTAAAAATCACACAACACCAGGTTATAGTCCAACAGGTTTATTTGGAAGCACTAGCTTTCGGAGCGCTGCTCCTTCATCAGGCGGTTGTCCAAAATCTCGAGCTTCCAATTAAATCTGTTGGACTATAACCTGGTGTTGTGTGATGTTGAACTTCACAGGAGGGGGGTAGTCATGGGCAGAGGTTTAGTGAAGGTCGCTTCCACTGATGTGGGAACGCAGTGCACGCAAAAGCCTCCCTGCCCTTGATAGGTTACCTGAACCACGATGGGCTTTCCAAGGTCAAGGGGTGCAGAGAGCTGAGGCCGCTGTTATAATTTAGTTACCAGCGGTCCCAAGTCCTTGGGATGCCGTGGCGCCTTAATGATAAATGGGATTGTGTGGAACCAAGACAGAGTCGTGGCAGAACAGTGTTGAGAGTGTGTTGCTGGAAAAGCACAGCAGGTCAGGCAGCAGGGAAATCGATGTTTCGGGCTCCAGCATCGGCAGACTTCCCTGTCTCCGAGCAGAACAGTGTTATCCGCTTAGGTATTGAGGAGGGCTTCCGCAGCTACTCCCGCGGGTCCCACGAAACACAAAGCGCTAGCCGGGAGGGCAAAGCGAGGGGGTGGATGGGTCAGCAAGCTCAGAGTAGTGTGATCCCGGTTCGTGAGGGGAAAAAGAAAACGCAGTGTGGTGAAATTGACATGGGAAGTGAAATTGACATAGGAAGTGAAATTGACATTGTCAGAGCAACCCAGCGCAGGAGGGAGGAACAGGGGCATGGAGGGGCGGTGGGCAAGATGGAAAGGACGGGGTCAAGGGAGGGCACAGACGGCGGTGTAAGGGCATGACCAAGTGTTAACGTTCATGGTGTGGTAGGGGGAGGAAGGTCGGGTCTCCAGGCAATGATAGTCTCCAGCTTAGAGTAATGAGAACCGGGAATCACTGTGTGTGTGTGTGTGTGTGGCTGTGTGTGGGGGCGGGGGGGGGGGGTGCATGTATGTGTGTGTGCATGTGTGGGTGGGTGTGTCTGTGTGTGTGTATGCATGTGTGTGTGTGTGCATGTGTGGGTGTGTGCATGTGTGGCTGTGTGTGGCTGTGTGTGTCTTTCTCTGTATGCGAGTGTGTGTGCCTGTGTGTGTGCGTGTGTGTTTGTGTGTCTGTGTGTGTGGGTGCGTGTGTCTGTGTGTGTGTGTGTGAGTGTGTGTGCCTGTGTGTGTGTGTGTATGGGTGTGGGTGCATGTGTGGGTGTGTGTGGCTGTGAATGTGGCTGTGTGTGTGTGCATGCAGGGATGTGCGGGTCTGTGAGAATGTGTGTAGGTGCATGTGTGTGAGTGTACTGGTGTATAAGTCTGTGAGAGGGTGCGTGAGTGGCAGTGTATGAGTGAGTTTATGAGAGAGAGCTTGTGTTTGAGAGAGAGTATGCATGAGTGTGTGGGTCGGTAGGAGTGTGCTTTTGTGTGTGTGCGTGTGCGTGTGTTTGTGCGTGTACGTGAAATAGTATACAGTGCAGTGTTGTCACGTGTCGTGTAACATGAACCCAAGGTCCCAGTTAAAGCCATCCCCATGGCTACCGAACTTGACTATCAGCCTCTGCTTGGCCACTTTGCATTGTTGCCTGTCCCATAGTCTGCCTTGGAGGATGGTCACCCAGGGGTCCGAGACAGAAAGTCCCAGACCGCTGAAGTGTTCTCCGACTGGGAGGTTAGAACCAGTCTGACTCAAGGTTGGGACACAGACAGACTTTAACCTCACACCTTTAATGCATTGTCTGAGCTGAGATGGCACCTCTTGTTAGAAAATCTGAAGTTATCTCGAGAACGTAACTTTAAAAAGGTTCTGAGATTCTCATATTAAAGAACGGAAACTAGCAAACCCATTATAAAAGATGAAAGGCTAAAACTAAATGTGTTTAATACATCATTTCAGCTGCATGATACTTTAATCCTTTTGCTATAAATACTGTGTCTTATGGTCCTTCTTATCATCAGGTTGATCTACATCGCAAACACTCCATCCATTCTTTATCCTTCAAAGAAAATCAGTCACGTTCATCAGACACTACCTTCCCTTAACAAATCCATGATGACTATCTCGGGTGATGACGTGGAGGAGCCGGTGTTGGACTGGGGTGGACAAAGTTCAAAATCACACAATACCAGATTATAGTCCAACTAGCTTTCGGAGCACTCCTAAAACTAGTGCTTCCAAATAAAGCTGTTGGACTGTAACCTGGTGTTGTGTGATTTTTAACTTTATCCTGGATTAAACTTTCACTCACTGTGTGGTGATTTCTATCATCTCTCAGAGTTTTATCGAGTCATTTTCTCATACTGGAAATATAAAAGCAGCTGGTCTCCATTCCTCCTATTTCTGACCTGCACCTAAAAAAATAACATGACCGATTCGATATGAGAAATAACGTTGTTTGGAAATTTGTGAACTGCCCACCCACATTTCACTTGATATTAGGCTGTATTTCACAAACAACACTGAGAGTAATGTTGAAATGAGTGAAATACGGAAACATTTCTTTTCAAATAAGATGGAAAACCAAGGAATTCTGCCATGACTCCAGTTTATGTGAATCGTGATCGACTTGACTCCTTAATCCTCCTGGGCGCATCCTCAACTTCAAAGTTGTGTCTGCACTCCAGAGGTCTGGCAACGTTGGTGTGGCTGACTCAGTGTGATGTGCAGATGTTCGTGTTTAATTACCACTGAAGTTTTCGGCTCTTTTGGTTAGGAATGGTTTTAAAATTCACAGTTTGCGATGGCCGGGAATCGAACCCGGGTCAACTGCTTGGAAGGCAGCTATGCTCACCACTATACCACAATCGCTACAGCACGCAGCCGCCTAGAAATCAGCTGATGTGCAATAATAGTTCTTGACTCTAAATTTCGATGTTGTTTTGTTGGAAATTTTGCAGTGAAATATTAGAATTGAGAAGTCATAAAAGACTGAGATTTGCTGAGTGGGTAGGTCTCATTATGCCCCGCCTCACTTTTTAATACACACAAAGCAGTATTTCGGATTTCTCATCATCTGAAATCAATCAATAACAAAAATAGCACGAAAATCCCAGAACAACACTGGAACGATCACACAATTAAAACTTGTGAAGTTCTCAGAAAGGGTCACCTGACCGGACCGTGAACTCTGATTTCTCTTCATACAGCTTTACCACCGACTTCGGGTTTGGGTTCGGATTTACTGCATCCGCAGTTCTTTCGGGTTTTAAAACTTGGAAAGGGTTTTTGGAATACAAAAGGGCAAAAAAAAAAGGATCCGTTAGACTGAGGCCATGCTGCAGTAATTGTGGAGAGGAGGGAATTCCGGGTAACAGTTCCGGAAGCAGAACCCTCTCGAGGAATATGTATTAATTTGAAGTTCGATCCCGTTGATCGATTTGCAGTTTTCTCTTTGACTTTGTAGAAGAGGGGGAGGTGTCAGTCAGCAGGAAGGGGTTTTCACGGGAGGGCATGATTTGGAGATGCCAGTGTTGGACTGGGGTATACAAAGTTAAAAATCACACAACACCAGGTTATAGTCCAACAGGTTTAATTGGAAGCACTAGCTTTCGGAGCGCTGCTCCTTCATCAGGCGGTTGTCCAAAATCTCGAGCTTCCAATTAAATCTGTTGGACTATAACCTGGTGTTGTGTGATGTTGAACTTCACAGGAGGGGGGTAGTCATGTGCAGAGGTTTAGTGAAGGTCGCTTCCACTGATGTGGGAACGCAGTGCACGCAAAAGCCTCCCTGCCCTTGATATGTTACCTGAACCACGATAGGCTTTCCAAGGTCAAGGGGTGCAGAGTGCTGAGGCCGCTGTTATAATTTAGTTCCCAGCGGTCCCAAAGCCTTGGGATGCCGTGGCGCCTTAATGATAAATGGGATTGTGTGGAACCAAGACAGGGTCGTGGCAGAACAGTGTTGAGAGTGTGTTGCTGGAAAAGCACAGCAGGTCAGGCAGCAGGGAAATCGATGTTTCGGGCTCCAGCATCGGCAGACTTCCCTGTCTCCGAGCAGAACAGTGTTATCCGCTTAGGTATTGAGGAGGGCTTCCGCAGATACTCCCGCGGGTCCCACGAAACACAAAGCGCTAGCCGGGAGGGCAAAGCGAGGGGGTGGATGGGTCAGCAAGCTCAGAGTAGTGTGATCCCGGTTCGTGAGGGGAAAAAAGAAAACGCGGTGCGGTGAAATTGACATAGGAAGTGAAATTGACATAGGAAGTGAAATTGACATAGGAAGTGAAATTGACTTTGTCAAAGCAACCCAGCGCAGGCATGGAGGGGCGGTGGGCAAGATGGAAAGGACGGGGTCAAGAGAGGGCACAGACGGCGGTGTAAGGGCATGACCAAGTGTTAACGTTCATGGTGTTGTAGGGGGAGGAAGGTCGGGTCTGCAGGCAATGATAGTCTCCAGCTTAGAGTCATGAGAACCCGGAATCACTGTGTATGTGCCTGTGTGCGTGGGTGCATGTGTGTGTATCTGTGGCTGTGTGTCTGTGTGCGTGTGCATGTAGAGATGTGCGGGTATGTGAGAGTGTGTGTGAATGCATGTGTGTGTGTGTGTGTGCATGTGTGTGTGTACTGGGGTATAAGAGGGTGCGTGAGTGGCTGTGTATGAGTGAGTTTATGAGAGAGAGCTTGTGTTTGAGAGAGGGTATGCATGAGTGTGTGGGTCGGTAGGAGTGTGCTTTTGTGTGTGTGTGTGCGCGTGTGTTTGTGCGTGTACGTGAAATAGTATACAGTGCAGTGTTGTCACGTGTCGTGTAACATGAACCCAAGGTCCCAGTTAAAGCCATCCCCATGGCTACCGAACTTGACTATCAGCCTCTGCTTGGCCACTTTGCATTGTTGCCTGTCCCATAGTCTGCCTTGGAGGATGGTCACCCAGGGGTCCGAGACAGAAAGTCCCAGACCGCTGAAGTGTTCTCCGACTGGGAGGTTAGAACCAGTCTGACTCAAGATTGGGACACAGACAGACTTTAACCTCACACCTTTAATGCATTGTCTGAGCTGAGATGGCACCTCTTGTTAGAAAATCTGAAGTTATCTCGAGAACGTAACTTTAAAAAGGTTCTGAGATTCTCATATTAAAGAACGGAAACTAGCAAACCCATTATAAAAGATGAAAGGCTAAAACTAAATGTGTTTAATACATCATTTAAGCTGCATGATACTTTAATCCTTTTGCTATAAATACTGTGTCTTATGGTCCTTCTTATCATCAGGTTGATCTACATCGCAAACACTCCATCCATTCTTTATCCTTCAAAGAAAATCAGTCACGTTCATCAGACACTACCTTCCCTTAACAAATCCATGATGACTATCTCGGGTGATGACGTGGAGGAGCCGGTGTTGAACTGGGGTGGACAAAGTTCAAAATCACACAATACCAGGTTATAGTCCAACTAGCTTTCGGAGCACTCCTAAAACTAGTTTTGGGCGGCACGGTGGCACAGTGGTTAGCACTGCTGCCTCGCAGCGCCAGAGACCCGGGTTCAATTCCCGACTCAGGCAACTGTCTGTGTGGAGTTTGCACGTTCTCCCCGTGTCTGCGTGGGTTTCCTCCCACAGTCCAAAGATGTGCAAGTCAGGTGATTTGGCCATGCTAAATTGCCTGTAGTGTGGGGTAAATGTAGGGGTATGGGTGGGTTACGCTTCGGCGGGTCAGTGTGGACTTGTTGGGCCGAAGAGCCTGTTTCCACACTGTAAGTAATCTAATCTAGTGCTTCCAAATAAAGCTGTTGGACTGTAACCTGGTGTTGTGTGATTTTTAACTTTATCCTGGATTAAACTTTCACTCACTGTGTGGTGATTTCTATCATCTCTCAGAGTTTTATCGAGTCATTTTCTCATACTGGAAATATAAAAGCAGCTGGTCTCCATTCCTCCTATTTCTGACCTGCACCTAAAAAAATAACATGACCGATTCGATATGAGAAATAACGTTGTTTGGATATTTGTGAACTGCCCACCCACATTTCACTTGATATTAGGCTGTATTTCACAAACAACACTGAGAGTAATGTTGAAATGAGTGAAATACGGAAACATTTCTTTTCAAATAAGATGGAAAACCAAGGAATTCTGCCATGACTCCAGTTTATGTGAATCGTGATCGACTTGACTCCTTAATCCTCCTGGGCGCATCCTCAACTTCAAAGTTGTGTCTGCACTCCAGAGGTCTGGCAACGTTGGTGTGGCTGACTCAGTGTGATGTGCAGATGTTCGTGTTTAATTACCACTGAAGTTTTCGGCTCTTTTGGTGAGGAATGGTTTTAAAATTCACAGTTTGCGATGGCCGGGAATCGAACCCGGGTCAACTGCTTGGAAGGCAGCTATGCTCACCACTATACCACCATCGCTACAGCACGCAGCCGCCTAGAAATCAGCTGATGTGCAATAATAGGTCTTGACTCTAAATTTCGATGTTGTTTTGTCGGAAATTTTGCAGTGAAATATTAGAATTGAGAAGTCATAAAAGACTGAGATTTGCTGAGTGGGTAGGTCTCATTATGCCCCGCCTCACTTTTTAATACACACAAAGCAGTATTTCGGATTTCTCATCATCTGAAATCAATCAATAACAAAAATAGCACGAAAATCCCAGAACAACACTGGAACGATCACACAATTAAAACTTGTGAAGTTCTCAGAAAGGGTCACCTGACCGGACCGTGAACTCTGATTTCTCTTCATACAGCTTTACCACCGACTTCGGGTTTGGGTTCGGACTTACTGCATCCGCAGTTCTTTCGGGTTTTAAAACTTGGAAAGGGTTTTTGGAATACAAAAGGGCAAAAAAAAAGGATCCGTTAGACTGAGGCCATGCTGCAGTAATTGTGGAGAGGAGGGAATTCCGGGTAACAGTTCCGGAAGCAGAACCCTCTCGAGGAATATGTATTAATTTACATAGAAGAATACAGCGCAGTACAGGCCCTTTGGCCCTCGATGTTGCGCCGATCCAAGCCCACCTAACCTATACTAACCCACTATTCTCCATATACCTATCCAATGCCCGCTTAAATGCCCATAAAGAGGGAGAGTCCACCACTGCTACTGGCAGGGCATTCCATGGACTTACGACTCGCTGAGTGAAGAACCTACCCCTAACTTCAGTCCTATATCTACCCCCCCTTAATTTAAAGCTATGCCCCCTTGTAATACCCGACTCCATACGCGGGAAAAGGTTCATACTGTCAACCCTATCTAACCCCCTAATCATCTTGTACACCTCAATCAAGTCACCCCTAAACCTTCTTTTCTCTAATGAAAACTGCCCTAAGTGTCTCAGTCTTTCCTCATACGATCTTCCTTCCATACCAGGCAACATCCTGGTAAACCTCCTCTGCACCCGTTCCATTGCCTCCACATCCTTCCTATAGTATGGCGACCAAAACTGCACACAATATTCCAGATGCGGCCGCACCAGAGTCTTATACAACTGCATCATGACCTCAGGACTCCGGAACTCAATTCCTCTACCAATAAAAGCCAGTACGCCATATGCCTTCCTCACCGCACTATTTACCTGGGTGGCAACTTTCAGAGATCTGTGTATATGGACACCAAGATCCCTCTGCTCATCCACACTACCAAGTATCCGACCATTAGCCCAGTGCCCCATCTTTTTGTTATTCTTCCCAAAGTGAATCACCTCACACTTAGCTACACTGAATTCCATTTGCCACCTTTCTGCCCAGCTCTGCAGCTTCTCTATATCCTGCTGTAACCTGCCACATCCTTCCTCACTGTCAACAACTCCTCCGACTTTCGTATCATCCGCAAACTTGCTCACCCAACCTTCTAACCCCTCTTCCAGGTCATTTATAAAAATGACAAACAGCAATGGTCCCAAAACAGATCCTTGCGGAACACCGCTAGTGACGGCACTCCATGAAGAAACTTTGCCATCAACTACTACCCTCTGTCTTCTTCCATCCAGCCAATTCCTAATCCAAACCTCCAACTCACCCTCAATGCCATATCTCCGTATTTTCTGCAGTAGCCTACGATGGGGAACCTTATCAAACGCCTTACTAAAATCCATATATACCACATCTACCGCTTTCCCCTCATCAACCTCCTTCGTCACCTTTTCAAAGAATTCAATAAGGTTTGTGAGGCACGACCTGCCCTTCACAAAACCATGCTGACTATCCTTGATCACATTATTCCTATCCAGATGTGCATAAATCCTATCCCTTACAATTCTCTCTAAGACTTTGCCCACAACAGAAGTGAGACTCACCGGCCTATAGTTACTAGGGTTATCCCTGCTCCCCTTTTTGAACAAGGGAACCACATTTGCTATCCTCCAGTCTTCTGGCACTACTCCTGTAGACAAAGAGGACATAAAAATCAAGGCCAATGGCTCTGCAATCTCCTCCCTTGCTTCCCAGAGAATCCTAGGATAAATGCCATCAGGCCCAGGGGACTTATCTATTTTCACCTTTTCCAGGATTTCCAACACCTCTTCTCTACATACCTCAAAGCCATCCATTCTACTTATTTGTGACTCAGTATTCACATCGACGACAATGCCCTGTTCCTGAGTAAATACTGAAGAAAAGTATTCATTCAGTGTCTCCCCAATCTCTTCCGCCTCCACACGCAACTTCCCACTACTATCCTTGACTGGACCTATTCCTACCCTAGTCATTTTTTTTTCCTAACATACCTATAGAAAGCCTTAGGGTTTTCCCTAATCCTACCGACTAAGGACCTTTCATGTCCCCTCCTTGCTGTTCTTAGCTCTCTCTTCAGGTCCTTCCTGGCTACCCTATAACTCTCAATCGCCCCAATTGAACCTTCACGTCTCATCTTGAGATAGGCCGCCCTCTTCCATTTAACAAGGGATTCCAATTCCTTATTAAACCACGGCTCCCTCGCACGACCCTTTCCTTCCTGCCTGACAGGTACATAATTATCAAGGACACTCAATAGTTGCTCCTTGAACAAGCTCCACATATCATTTACACTCTTGCCTTGGAGTCTACTTTTCCAAGCCACACATCATAAGTCATGCCTCACCGCATCATAATTTCCCTGACCCCAGCTATAACTCTTGCCCTGTAGTACACACTTATCTCTCTCCATCACGAGAGTAAATGTCACCGAATTATGGTCACTATCCCCAAAGTGCTCACCTACCTCTAATTCTAACACCTGGCCTGGTTCGTTACCCAGAACCAAATCCAGTATGGCCTCACCTCTTGTTGGCCTGTCTACATATTGTGTCAGGAAACTCTCCTGCACACATTGAACAAACACTGACCCATCTAACGAACTTGAGCTATAGCTTCCCCAATCAATATCAGGAAAGTTAAAGTCCCCCATAACAACCACCCTATTACTGTCACTCATCTCCTGAATCACCTTCCCTATCCTTTCTTCAATGATTCTAGGACTATTAGGAGGCCTGTAAAAGACTCCTAACAGGGTGACCTCACCTTTCCTATTCCTAACCTCAGCCCAAACTACCTCAGATGGCAAGTCCTCATCCATCGTCCTTTCCACCACTGTAATACTATCTTTGACCAGCAATGCCACACCTCCCCCTCTTTTACCCCCACCTCTGACCCTACTAAAACATTTAAATCCTGGGACCTGCAACAGCCAATCCTGTCCCTGTTCTAGTCATGTCTCCGTAATAGCCACAACATCGAAGTCCCAGGTACCAACCCACGCTGCAAGTTCACCTACCTTATTTCGTATACTTCTTGCATTGAAGTATACACACTTCAAGCCACTTTCCTGTTTACAGGCACCCTCCTTGGAAATTGATGCCATGTTCCTAACCTCCCTACACTCCAGGCCCTGCACCCTGAAGCTACAATCTGGGTTCCCATGCCCCTGCAGAGTTAGTTTAAACCCCCCCCCAAAAGCACTGGCAAACCTCCCCCCAAGGATACTGGTACCCCTCAGGTTCAGGTGTAGACTATCCTGTTTATAGAGGTCCCACCGTCCCCAGAAAGAACCCCAGTTATCCAAAAACCGGAATCCCTCCCTCCTGCACCATCCCTGTAGCCACGCATTTAAGTGTTCTCTTTCCCTATTCCTCGAATCTCTATCACGTGGCACAGGTAACAAACCAGAGACAACAACTCTGTTCGTTCTAACTCTGAGCTTCCAACCTAGCTCCCTGAAAGCCTGTCTAACATCCTCGGCACTCCTCCTACCTATGTCGTTGGTGCCAATATGGACCACGACTTCGGGCTGCTCCCCCTCCCCCTCCAGGACCCGGAAAACACGATCAGAGACATCACGTACCCTTGCACCTGGGAGGCAACATACCAAACGTGAGTCTCTCTCATTTTCCAGTGCGAGCAGCAGCGAAGGTAAGACCGTTTGGTTTTAAAAGTGCTTACCGGTAGCGGGCAGCGGTGTTTTTTTTTTTCTCTTTCACTCTCTCTTCACAGAAAGAGCGGGAGCACCAGGGGGAAGTGACGACGACCAGAGGGGCAGCCGGGAAGGAAAGCGGTGAGTATTTATACTCACCCTTCGAAGCCGTCGGTCATTTCCAGTGCGAGCAGCAGCGAAGGTAAGACCGTTTGGTTTTAAAAGTGCTTACCGGTAGCGGGAGCGGTGTTTTTTTTTCTCTTTCACTCTCTCTTCACAGAAAGAGCGGGAGCACCAGGGGGAAGTGACGACGACCAGAGGGGCAGCCGAGACCCGGAAGCAGTTAGTGTAAGCTTACCTGGGTAGGTTTTTTCCCCCTTTAAAAGTGCGAAGGAGAGGAACCCGAGGCACTACACGGGTAGTGCCTCCCACCCGCCCTCCTCCTCTAACCTAATAATAACACCTGTTGTGGTAAGTAGGTAAGTGCTGAATTTTGCTTGTTGTATTCTTTCGACCCAGTTTTTTTAAAAATAAAAGTTAGCTTTAGAGGGATGGCAGTGAAGGCAGTGCAATGTTCCTCCTGCAACATGTATGAGGTGAGGGATGCCATCGACGTCCCTGCCGATTACACTTGCAGGAAGTGCACCCATCTCCAGCTCCTCCAAGACCGTGTTAGGGAACTGGAGCTGGAGTTGGATGAACTTCGGATCATTCGGGAGGCAGAGGGGGTCATAGATCAGAGTTATAGGGAAGTAGTAACTCCAAAGATGGCAGATAGATGGGTGACAGTGAGGGGGACTGGGAGGAAGCAGCCAGTGCAGGGACCCCCTGCGGCCGTTCCCCTCAAGAACAAGTATACCGTTTTGGATACTTGTGGGGGGGATGACTTACCAGGGGTAAGTAACGGGGCTCAGGTCTCTGGCACGGAGCCTGTCCCCGTTACTCAGAAGGGAAGGGTGAAGAAGAGCAGAGCAGTAGTAATTGGGGACTCGATAGTTCGGGGCACAGATAGGCGGTTTTGTGGGAACGAGAGAGACTCACGTTTGGCTAAGTCTCCAGATGATACAAAAATAGGTGGACGGACAGGCAGCATTGAGGAGGCGGGGTGGCTGCAGAAGGATTCGGACAGATTAGGAGAGTGGGCAAAGAAGTGACAGATGGAGCACAATGTGGGAAAGTGTGATGTCATGTACTTTGGTAGGAGGAATAGAGGCATGGACTATTGTCTAAATGATGAGAAAATTCAGAAGTCTGAAGTGCAAAGAGACTTGGAAGTTTTAATTCAAGATTCTGTCAAGGTAAACTTGCAGGTTGAGTCAGTAGTTAGGAAGGCAAGTTCAGGAATGGCTTTTATCTTGAATATTAAAGCAGGGATGCATGTCTGATGCTCGAGAAGGCTCGATATGGGTCTTGTCAGAACACTTTTGGAGTATTTAGTATTGTGCCCAGTTTTGGGGCCCATATCTCATGAAGGATATGGAGTGTGTTCAGGGAAGGTTCACAAGAATGCTCCCAAGAGTCAAGGGGCAAGAGTCAAGAGTAGCTTTATTTGTCTTTTCTACCACATACAACCGATACAGGAAAAAGGAGACAGAGTTCCTCCAGGACCAAGGTGCTACATGGCCAGCACAAATTACATGGTCATACACAGTGTACAATAAATTGCTAAAGAAATGCAAACCATGCAAGACAGCAGAGTAATTGAAATGAAATGAAAGTTACCAGGAATGAAAAGCTTAATATATGAGGATCATTTGAGGACTCTGAGTCCATACTTGATGGAATTCAGAAGGATCAGGTTGGATCTAATTCAAACATGGAGAAAGCTAAATGGTCTGGACAGAGTAGATGTCGGGAAGATGTTTCCATTGGTAGGAGAGACTAGGACAAGAGAGCAAAGGCTTAGAGTAAAAGGAAGACCATTTAGAATGGAGATAATGAGAAACTTCTTCAGCCAGAGAGTGGTAATCTATGGATGTCATTGTTACAGATGGCTGTGGAGACCAGGTCATTGAGTATACTTAAAACTGAGATTGTCAGGTTCATGAGTATCAAAGGGATCAACGGATATGGGGAGAAAGTGGGAGAATAGGGTTGAGAAACGTATCAGCCATGAGTGAATGGCCGAGCAGTCTCATTGTGCTGAATAGCCTAAATTCTGGTCTTATGTCTTACGGTCTCATAACATTAGTGTTTCTTGCATGTTCTTTCAATCGAGATGTGTTGTCAGATGAGACAGCTTTACTTAAATGAAACTTGACACAATCAGATGTTGTTCACAATTTCAGAGTCCCTGTTTTGCCTCATGTCTAGTTGAGTTTAAACAAATTAACTAATTCACACTCTGTAAATTCCCTTTTAAAACTGACAAAGTATTTGTGGCAGCATATACCACATGTGATTCACCTCACTGTACAATAGTGTGTGGAATTAGCTTCCAGATAACAATGGAGTCAGGCTCATTGATGACTTGTCTGGAAGAGTTATGTGGACTCTTCACTAACAAGGGATTCAATGGGGATGGAACGTAAGTGGAAAAGAGGATTAAGTCTGTCGGAAGATCAACCATGAACTATGGCAGATCAGGCACAAGTGCTAACTGACCTGCTCCTCATTCATATTAGTGTGTTCACATCTATCCCAGTGAGAGAGCAAACCAAACTCACTGCCTCTTTGTCACAGACCCGAGAGAGGGCAGATTGTCCCTACAGTATCTGTATCACACATCTTGGATAGAGCAGTCTGACCCCATTGTGTCTATATCATTGACCGTGGGTGAACAGGCTATTTATTCTGTGTCTGTTGTAGAGTACCAGGACTGCCAACTGAACACACTCAGTCTGTCTCACAAAGATTGGAGAGAGCAGACTCCCCTCACTGTGTCTGTATCACTGACCCCACAGAGAGTGGGTATGGATGGATTCTGAGACATATCATGTTTCTAATCCCTGAATTCTTCAATCCATCTCATCATTTAGTGAGTTTCCCCATTCACGTAAAAGGGTATTTTACCATGTTCTTCAGCTCTTTACCGAACTTAGTCTGGGTCACGACATATATACAAGTGTTTGTGCAGCAACTTAGGAGCTGGAGAATGAATCCAATATCTCATACAAAATAATGTAGATGTATGGCCCGATAGCCCATCTGACTCATGCGTTTCCATCGACAGTATACCATAAACACTGACCATAACAGGATGAAATCCCCTGAGATAACAAACAAAAAAATGATGGACTTCCTTCGAGTCCCCATTTCTGGGTCACTGGGATTCTCCCCACTGCTATGAGCCTGAAGTCTCCTGCGGGCTCTGCTGGCCACTAAAATGTGCCTGACACTTAAAGCATTGAGCAACAGAATGAGAACAAATGGCACTGCTGGGTTCAGGATATAATGAAGGCACTCGATTGTTCCCCAGGCTGGAGATGACAGAATATCAGTTGGTACTGAACAAAACCAGGGGAGATTTCTCAGCAAATACTGAGATGTGAACATAAAGTACCAGAAAACATTCTTCAAACCAATCAGCACAGTCACTGTTCCCAGAACCACAGCTGCTGTCTTCTCAGTACAAAATTTAATTTGCAGATTTGGGCAGCAAATGGCCACATATCGATCAAAGGTAAAAGTGACGGTAAACCAGACAGAACAGTCGGTGGCTGCATAAAGGAAGACAGCGTGGATATTACAGATGGGGATGGACTGTAGGAAACGTAACTCTCTCTTATAAACAATTGGAATGTGCCTCAATAGCAGATCAAGGATAATAATCAGTATATCTAGTGCTGTCGTTGCCTCCAGGTAGCACGAGTAATACATTTTGAAAGACCACACTTCCCTTGCAACAATATTATAATTGCTATGATGTTCACTATGGGAAGGAAAATAAACAGGAAAATTGATCAAACTAGTGGAAAAGTTACCAATTACACAGAGTATTTTGTGTAATTTCTGTGTGTGTCCCTGTTTTTGAAAACGTATTGAGGTATTTATACCCATCGTCATGTAATCTGCTGGATTCAAAAAACCAGCCATTAATTAGGAACTCATATTTGGGATGAAACAGAAAATGAGGAAATGCAGTTTGTAAGAGATTATGTGAAGATTGACACTACCCTGACAGGTTATTAAAATGTAAACAAGCTAATGCAGGAAATATCACAAAGACCATGAGAGATATGCTTTAGTTTCTGAAGTGAAACAGAGGTCAGTGACCCTGTGTTGGGGTGGCGGAAATGTCCAGGTTGCTGTTCCTCATCTTTACAGAATCATTCAGAATTAGGGTGGAATGGTCAGCCCAAGTTCCCCTTCATTAGTACCTAGTGACATGTCCTGCTCCTGATCATTATCCAATGAAGGTGGCTAATACAGGGCTATCTCAATCTGTGTTATCCTCTGATACCTACTCAGAGGTAGCTTCCTTGTGCAGCTGATGGCCTATTGATTTAAGATGGTAGAAGTCGCTTCTTTGGAAAATTCTATCAACGGGCTCTTACACATCTTCCACATGCCACACATTGCTGCTGGGGTGCAGTGAGGGTGGAAGCTGGCAGTGTTTGTGGATATGGTGCCAGTCAAGGGCGCTGCTTTATTATCAAGTTTTTAGAGAGTTGTTGGACAGACCTCACCCAGACAAGTGGGGAGTATTCATTCACACTCATGATGTGCCCTTTGTAGATAGTGGGCAGAATCTGGGGAGTCAGGAGGTGAAGTATGCACTGTAGAAACACTGATCTCTGACATGGTCTTGTAACACTGGCATTTATATGACTGGTCCAGATCAGATTGTGGTCTATTGCAACCCTTCACCACCTCCCCCAGGATGCTGACACTGGGGAATTCATTGATATGAAGAGAAATGGTTACATTCTCTCTTTTTGGAGATCCCTGATGTTTGTGTAGAGCAAATGCTACTTGTCAGCTCAGGCCGGAATATTGTTCAAATGTTGTTACGCATGGATTTAGTATCTGACAGATGTTGGAGATCAGAGTCAAAGAGTGTGGTGCTGGAAAAGCACAGGGGGTCAGGCAGCATGTGAGGACAGGAGACTTGACATTTCAGGAATCCTGATGAAGGGCTTATGCCCAAAATGTCAATTCTCCTGCTCCTGGATTCTGCCTGACTGGCTGTGCTTTTTCAGCACCACACTCTTCGATAGGATCTGACGATGCAGGAAAGGTATGAAACTTTGTGAACAATCAACAAACATCCTGAATTCTGACCTTATGATGGAGGGATTGTCAACAGTGAAGCAGCTGAAGATAACTGGGCCTGGGACATTTCCCTGAGGAACTCCTGCAGAGATGTCCTGGAGCTGAGGTGGCTGACTTCCAACAACCACATCCATCCTCCAATATGCCAGGAATGACTCCAACCAATGAGAGGTTCATCCCATTTCTCATCATTTTAGGTTTCCTTCAGGTCAGACTTGGTCACTTACTGCTTTGATGTCAAGTGCAGTCTCTCTCACCTCACCTCAGGAGTTCAGATCCATTATCCTTGTTTGGACAATTGTTGTTATGAGGTCTGGTGCTGAGCAACCCTGCAGAACTGAACACCAGTGAACTAGTTATTGCTGAGGGAGTGCAGCTCGGGAGTACTCTTCATACACTTTCCAATATGTCGCTGTTAATTCTTATCTGACTGATGGGGTGGTAATTATCTGGATTTGATTTGTTCTACTCTTTTAGATTTACCTGTTTAAATCCCTATATTAATAGGTGGTTGCCAGTTTTGTAACTGTACTTGAACAGTTCAACTCAGGGCATGGCGAGTATTGGAGCCATTTACCACTGACAAGATATTTTCATGACCATTAATTTATACAGTGCCTTAGCTGTTGCTTTTGTTAGCTCCTGGTGAGCACTGGAGAGCCTCTACTGAAGCACAATCCATCATGTGGACAACATACCCAGGAAAGGAAAAGGGAGATCAGGTTTAATAATCATCCAGTTGTCAAAAGGAAGCCATTTAGCTCATCATATCTGCATGGGCTGTCTATACGTGTTGACACAGTGGCGAGCACTTGCCTTTTCCCCATTACCCTGCAGATTGATTCGATTTCAATAATCATTCAAGTCCCTCTTCATTGTCTCAACACAACCGGACCAAGGCTCCTTCTCCAACAACTGTCAAGTTCATTATTTATTACAAATGGAACCTGAAAATGTATTATTTGTCAGAAATGGAAATCATAAGCTCAACATACTCTCTTTCACAGGATACCCAGTGATCCAAACTTACAGCAATATTCTGTAGTTTATTAGATCAGGCTAAACTTATGGAGAGATAAGTGAACATTTCAGGTCGATGCTGATCCATTAGCACTCCCAGCCTTTTCTGTTCTTATTTCAGATTTCCAGCACCTGCAATATTTTGCTTTAGGTTGATCATTTCATAACTTTCCATTAATATTGACAGAATGGTCCATTTCTCTGAAGTCTCAGGAACTGTTTGGAGTGAGTGACCTCAATCTGACAGTTGGAATGCTTTCTCAATTCTGTGGTAAATGGAGAGGTTTTCAAAGAGTCATCGATGGCAAGACATCTGATACTTGTCAGAGTTCACTGTAGCTCAGTGCAGGATTTAGTTGACGATAGCACTGTCACAACGTGGTGATCATATTCTTCAGTATATAACTGCATTCCACATGTCATGTAGCCACAGAAGTGAGATGGATTTGCTCAACTGAATATTAGTTACAATTTTGTGTAAGTTATGTGATGTATAATGATGATGGAAATGATTAATTCAGCAGATGTAAAAATCCTTTATTTCAATGTTGATAGAATATGGATTTAATTATAATTAGAATCCCTACAGTGAGGAAACAGGCCATTTGTCCCAACAGGTCCACACTGACGCTCCAAAGAGTATCACACCCAGACTCATTCCCCTACTCTGAGATTACCACTGGCTAATGCACCGAGCCTACACATCCCTGAACACTACGTGCAATATAGCATGACCAATTCACCGCACCAGCACATCGTTGGAATGTGGGAGGAAACCGGAGCAACCAGAGGAAACCCGCGCAGACATGGGGAGAATGTGCAAACTCCACACAGTCTGCCCAAAGGTGGAATCAAACAGGGGTCCCTGGCGTTGTGAGGCAGTGGTGTTAACCACTGAGACACCGTGCTGCAACTTGCATCTTAACCAGTAACAACTGTAGACTGGGACAGCCAAAACAGCCATGAAGAGGGACAAGTGAATAGTACTCTCACTAATTGGTCATTTTAATAAATAAACAGCAAGGGGAAATGGATTTCAAAACCAGGGTATTATCACAGAAAGGACAGTTAGGTAACAAGTTAATTGAGTAGATACAGGGCTTTACTCAATATAACACAAAACCAAGTGGCAAACTGTGTATAAAGTAATGGTTTGTAAGGCACTAAACATATATCCTGAGGGAAAGGCAGCGATAGGCTGCAGTTAAGGGACAAGGTTGAGGACTGCAGCTTGAGGACGGGTGTTCCATTGTGAATGTGACAACTGACCACTGCCCTTTGCTCAGTATCACCACTTTGTCTTTACTGTGGGAAATATAATCAAGTCTGTGAAACGTGTGAAAGCACTCATTATACTCATGTGGTTATGGAGCTAATTTAACTGAAAGTCCCTTTCCATTAGCTCTGGCAACATGGTGTGTATTTGTAATTGACCTCAGGCTTACAATGACATGATAGCAAAGGTCAGAAGTTTTACCAGTTTGTATAAGATAAAAATCTTTACAGTCAGGGCAAGAAAGAAAAGATGATAGAAAGCAAACAGGAAATGCTGGAAATTCTCAGCAGCTCTGGCAGTGCCTGTGGGGAGACAGAGTTAACATTTCAGGCTGCTAACCCTTTGTCAGAACGGGAAATGTACTGAAACAGGATTTAAACCAGTCATGGAAAGGAAGGAACAACAAATGAAAAGATCTGTGGTAACCCGGGAGACAGGAGACATTAGATGGGAGAAGGGATGAAAACGAAAAGCAAAATGGGATTGTACCAGGATTAGTAAAGGAGTAAAAATTATAAATAGGAAAATCCAAAATCATCATCAAAGATGCTTCCCAAAAAATGGTGAAACATTTACAGTTAACACTGAGGTCAACAACGTCAGATCAGGAACTCTGACCCATTAGTTTGTTGTGGCACAGTGATGATTTTACATCTGTACTTAGAGTCATGAATCAAAGAGATTGGGGCAGCATGGTGGCTCAGTGGTTTGCACTGATGTCTCACAGTGCCAGGGACACAGCTTCGATTCCAACTGTCTGTGTGGAGTTTGCACTTTCTGCCATCACTGCGTGAATTTCCTCCGTGTGCTCCAGTTTCCTCCCACAATCCAAAGACATCCAGGTTAGGTGAATTGGCCATTCTGATTTGCCCATAGAATTCAGATATGTGTAGGTTAGGTGCATTAGTCAAGGATAAATATAGGAAGAATGGGTCTGGGTAGTTTGCTCTTCGGGGGGGGGGGGGGGTCGTGTGGACTTGTTGGGCTAAAGGGCTTGTTTCCACAGTGCGTAGTGAAAAGCAAAACTATGTTATAGAATAGCTACAGTAAATGTCACTGAAATCATTGCAGCAAATATTGTTTAACATGCTCACAACAAGGAGCATTTAAACTGCTCACTCTGTGTAATATTTAAAAGACAGGGATGACAGTCACTGATGTGACCCCATTTGAACTCGCTCCTTCCTTCTCAGAGGCAATTCGGCATCAGCAGCAAATACCGTCTTTACTGATGATGCCCACGTCGTGTGAATGAATGTCTGTGTAAACAGAGTTGACACTGGTAAAACTGATAGAAACCATCTTGGTGATGTTGAGTTTACATATTTTAAAATATATGTCCCGCAAATAATACCTGATACAAATAAGGGAAAGTACTTGGGGAAGAAAAATATTATTTGATTGTTATTTGGTAGTACTGAACTTGAGCACTGGTGGATAAAGATGTCTGTTAGAGTTTTTATCTCTGACATTCATCAGGACAATCTGCAAGAATACAATTCAATGGGAACCTTGATACTGTTTATTGCTGATGATTGATAGTTGACCTCCAGGCTTTGTTTAAATTTTAAACCAAGTAGATTGACTCTGACTAATTAGGGCATTGCCCTTAACAAATGGCTGGAGTCTATATTGTTTGAATTGAAACAGGTTTACTGCATGTACATGATTTATTCATCAACAAAGAACAGGGCTCTGTATATTAAACTATGTATCTTCCAGTATGCAAAAGTATCTTCCACTGTGAATCCACTTGACATTCCTAACGTACATATAAACATACAAAAACAGGAGCCAAAGTAGACCAATTAGCTCCTCAAATCTATATGTATCTATATGTGTCTGTGTGTGTGTATGCTGGTCTATATATGTGTGCATGCCAGGGAGTGTGTATTGTTATCTCTACATGTACAGATATCTGTGTGCATGTGTGCACCGCGATCTGTGTTTGTGCATAGTTATCTGTGCGTGTGACGTTTGGTAACTATATATGTACAAGTGTGTGTGTGTGTGTGTGTGTGTGCATGCGTGTGTGTGTGTGTGTGTGTGCATGTGCATGCGTGTGCGTGCGTGTGCGTGTGTGTGTGTGTGTGTGTAGCCATCCGTTACAATGCTGGTCCGAATATATTAGTAAGTGGAAATAACGAATGGTCCTCTTTAAGAGTGAAACTCTGACAGCAGGGGGCAGCATTCCAAGGACCGACATTTGGAGACCCGAAGGAAATCCATCATTTTAATGTTTGTTATCTCAGGGAATTTCATCCTGTTATGGTCAATGTTTCTGGTGTATTCTATGTGGAGACGCATGTATCGATTGGGGTATAAGCTGTGTTTTTACACCACTTTTTATGAGGATTCGTTCTCCAGCTCCTGAGTTCCTGAAAAAACACGTGTATTCCAAGTTTGTGTCCAATTGGCAAGCCCACCCTAAATCCCATGTGAACCATCTCCAATCAGTCTACCATGTGGAACCTTGTCGAAGGCTTTACTTCAGTCCAAGTAAACAATATCTCCTGCTCTGTCTTCATCAATCTTTATAATTACTTCCTCAAAAATTCAACCCAGTTTGTGAGACAGACTTTCCCTTGCACAAAACCATGTTGACTATCTCCAATCATTCTGGATTAGAGAGGTACTGGAAAAGAACAGCAGATCAGGCAGCATCCGAGGAGCAGGAAAATCGACATTTCGGGCAAAAGCCCTTTATCAGGCACTCATTCAAAGAAAGAGGCTGCACTTGTCAATTCAATGAGTAGAGCTAATCTCATTCATTCATTAAATGGCAAACGTTTCACGCATTGGCTCTATCAAACTGCACACGTTCACGACATGAACCAATCTGACCGTCTGAATTCAATGAGCAGAGCTTCTCTCATTCATTCAATGTGTCAAACTCACCATTTTCATTTAATGAAACATATTGCATTCCATGAATCATTGTATCAAACCTTATTCCTTGTTTCAATGGAACAAACCTAACTCACTTATTTAGTGAATCTTTCTACACTCGTCCATTCAATGAAACAGACTGAACATGATAATTCAATGAGTAGAGATACTCTCATTTGTTCAATGCAACAAGCTTAACGCATTGATTCAATCAAACAAATTGGACACATTTAGTTCATGAAGCAAACTGCATTTGACAAATCAATGAACACAGCAACGCATTCATTCAATGTCACAAGCTTCACGCAATGTCTCAATCAAACTGCACACATTCACTCCATGGATCAAACTGCACGTGTTAATTCAATGAGTAAAGCTTCTCTCATTCATTCAATGTGTCAAGCTCAACGCTTCCATTCAATTATACAAACTGCATTAATTGAATCATTGAATCAAACTACGATTATGGATTCAATGAATCAAACCATATTCCTTGATTCAATGGAACGAACGTAACTCACTTATTTTGTGTATTCTACTCTACTCATTCATTCAATGAAACAGGCTGCACATGATAATTCAATGAGCAGAGATTCTCTCATTCATTCAATGGGTCCAGCTTAACGCTTTCATTCAATGAAACAAACTGCATTCATTGAATCATTTAATCAAAGTATGATCATTGATTCAATGAATCAAATCGTATTCCTTGCTTCAATGGAATAACCCTATCTCCCTTATTTAGTGAACCAAACTGCACACGTTCATTCAAAGAAAGAGGCTGCACTTGTCAATTCAATGAGTAGAGCTACTCTCATTCATTCATTAAATGGCACAAGTTTCACGCATTGGCTCTATCAAACTGCACACGTTCACGACATGAACCAAACTGCCCGTCTTAATTCAATGAGTAGAGCTTCTCTCATTCATTCAATGTGTCAAGCTCATCATTTTCATTTAATGAAACATACTGCATTCCATGAATCATTGAATCAAACCTTATTCCTTGTTTCAATGGAACAAACCTAACTCAATTAATTAGTGTATCTTTCTACACTCGTCCATTCAATGAAACAGACTGAACATGATAATTCAATGAGTAGAGATACTCTCATTTGTTCAATGCAACAAGCTTAACGCATTGATTCAATCAAACAAATTCCACACATTTAGTTCATGAAGCAAACTGCATTTGTCAATTCAATGAATACAGCTACGCATTCATTCAATGTCACAAGCTTCACGCAATGTCTCAATCAAACTGCACACATTCACTCCATGGATCAAACTGCACGCGTTAATTCAATGAGTAAAGCTTCTCTCATTCATTCAATGTGTCAAGCTCAACGCTTCCATTCAATTAGTTAAACTGCATTCGTTGAATCATTGAATCAAACTACGATTATGGATTCAATGAATCAAACCATATTCCTTGATTCAATGGAACAAACGTAACTCACTTATTTAGTGAATCCTACTGAACTCATTCATTCAATGAAACAGACTGCACATGATAATTCAATGAGGAGAGATTCTCTCATTCATTCAATGGGTCCAGCTTAACTCTTTCATTCAATGAAACAAACTGCATTCATTGAATCATTTAATCAAACTATGATCATTGATTCAATGAATGAAACCGTATTCCTTGCTTCAATGGAATAATCCTATCTCCATAATTTAGTGAACCAAACTGCATACGTTCATTCAATGAAAGAGGCTGCACTTCTCAATTCAATGAGTAGAGTTACTCTCATTCGTTTAATGGATCAAGCCGAACGCTTTCATTCAATGAAACAAACTGCATTCTTTCAATTATTGAATCAAACTACAATCATTGGTTAAATGAATCAAACTTTATTCCTTGTTTCAATGGCTCCCTTATTCCTACGTTCATTCAATGAAAGAAGCTGCTCACGTTCAAGTCAATGAGTAGATCAACCCTCATTCATTCAATGGCACAAGTTTCACGCATTGTCTCTATCAAACTGCACGCGTTAACTACATGCACCAAACTGCCATTCTTAATTCAATGAGTAGAACTTCTCTCTTTCATTCAATGTGTCAAACTCACCGTTTTCATGAAGGAAACAAACTGCATTCATTGAATCATTGAATCAAACTACAATCATCGATTCAATGAATCAATCCATGTTCCTTATTACAAAGGAACAAACAAACTCACTTATTTAGTGAATCCTACTGCACTCATTCATTCAATGAAACAGACTGCATATGATTATACAATGAGTAGAGGTTCTCTCAAACGTTCAAAGCCACAAGCTTAACGCATTGATTCAATCAATCAAACTGCACACATTTAGACAATGCAATAAACTGCTCGTGTTCATTCAATGAGTACAGCTTTTCTTGTTTATTCAATGTGTCAAGCTGAGCACGTTCATTCAATGAAACCAATTGCATTCATTCAATCATTGAATCAAACTGCAATCATTGAGTCAATGAATCAAACGGTATTAATGGATTCAATCAAACAAACCTAACTCATTTACTTCGTGAATCAAACTGCACCCATTCATTCAATGAAAAACACTGTATGTCTTAATTAAAAGAGTAGAGCTCCTGCCATCCTTTCAATACCACGAGCAAAACACATTCATTCAATGGAGCAAACAGCAATCATTTACTCAATGTTAGACCGCACGTCTGAATAGAATGAGTAGAGCTTCTCTCATTCATTCAATGCGTCAAGCTTAACGCTTTCATTCAATGAAACAAACTGCATTCATTGAGTCATTGAATCGAACTATGAGCATTGATTCAATGAATCAAACATTGTTACAATGGAACAAACCTAACTCCCTTATTTAGTGAACCAAACTGCATACGTTCATTCAATGAAAGAGGCTGCACTTGTCAATTCAATGAGAAGAGCGACTCTCCTTCATTCAATGGGTCAAGCTCAATGCTTTCATTCAATGAAACAAACTGCATTCATTGAATCATTTAATCAAACTATGATCAGTGATTCAATGAATCAAATCGTATTCCTTGCTTCAATGGAATAATCATAACTCCCTTATTTAGTGAACCAAACTGCATACGTTCATTCAAAGAAAGAGGCTGCACTTGTCAATTCAATGAGTAGAGCTAATCTCATTCATTCATTAAATGGCACAAGTTTTACGCATTGGCTCTATCAAACAGCACACGTTCACGACATGAACCAAACTGCCCGTCTTAATTCAATGAGTAGAGCTTCTCTCATTCATTCAATGTGTCAAGCTCACCATTTTCATTTAATGAAACATTCTGCATTCCATGAATCATTAAATCAAACCTTATTTAGTGAATCCTACTGAACTCATTCATTCATGAAACAGGCTGCACATGATAACTCAATGAGGAGAGAATCTCTCATTCATTCAATGGGTACAGCTTAACTCTTTCATTCAATGAAACAAACTGCATTCATTGAATCATTGAATCAAACTATGATAATTGATTCAATGAATCAAACCTTATTCCTTACTTCAATGGAATAAACCTTTCTCCCTTATTTAGTGAACCAAACTGCATACGTTCATTCAATGAAATAGGCTGCAATTGTCAATTCAATGAGTAGAGTTACTCTCATCCGTTTAAAGGGTCAAGCTGAACACTTTGATTCAATGAAACAAACTGCATTCATTCAATCATTGAATCAAACCTTATTGCTTGATTCAATGGAACAAACGTAACTCACTTATTTTGTGAATCCTACTGCACTCATTCATTCAATGAAACAGACTGCACATGATAACTCAATGAGGAGAGATTCTTTCATTCATTCAATGCGTCCAGCTTAACTCTTTCATTCAATGAAATAAACTGCATTCATTGAATCATTGAATCAAACTATGATCATTGATTCAATGAATCAAACCTTATTCCTTGCTTCAATGGAATAATCCTAACTCCCTTATTTAGTGAAACAAACTGCATACATTCATTCAATGAAAGAGGCTGCACTTGTCAATTCAATTAGTCTTACTCTCATCCGTTTAATGTATCAAGCTCACCGTTTTCATTTAAGGAAACAAACTGCATTCATTGAATCATTGAATCAAACTACTATCATCGATTCAATGAATCAATCCATGTTCCTTATTACAAAGGATCAAACAAACTCACTTTTTTAGTGAATCCTACTGCACTCATTCATTCAATGAAACAGACTGTATATGATTATACAATGAGTAGAGGTTCTCTCAAACGTTCAAAGCCACAAGCTTAATGCATTGATTCAATCAAACAAATTGCACACATTTAGTCAATGCAATAAACTGCTCGTGTTCATTCAATGATTACAGCTTTTCTTGTTTATTCAATATGTCAAGCTGAGCACGTTCATTCAATGAAACCAACTGCATTCATTCAATCATTGAATCAAACTGCAATCATTGAGTCAATGAATCAAACAGTATTAATGGATTCAATCAAACAAACCTAACTCATTTACTTCGTGAATCAAACTGCACCCATTCATTCAATGAAAAACACTGTATGTCTTAATTAAAAGAGTAGAGCTCCTGCCATCCTTTCAATACCACGAGCAAAACACATTCATTCAATGGAGCAAACAACAATCATTTACTCAATGTTAGACTGCACGTCTGAATAGAATGAGTAGAGCTTCTCTCATTCATTCAATGCGTCAAGCTTAACGCTTTCATTCAATGAAACAAACTGCATTCATTGAATCATTGAATCGAACTACGAGCATTAATTCAATGAACCAAATATTGTTACAATGGAACTACGAGCATTAATTCAATGAACCAAATATTGTTACAATGGAACTACGAGCATTAATTCAATGAACCAAATATTGTTACAATGGAACTACGAGCATTAATTCAATGAACCAAATATTGTTACAATGGAACTACGAGCATTGATTCAATGAATCAAACATAGTTTCAATGGAACAAACCTAACTCCCTTATTTAGTGAACCAAACTGCATACGTTCATTCAATGAAAGAGACTGCACTTGTCACTTCAATGAGTAGAGCTACTCTCATTCATTAAGTGGCACATGTTTCACGCATTGTCTCTATCAAACTGCACACGTTCACGACATGAACCAATCTGACCGTCTGAATTCAATGAGTAGAGCTTCTCTCATTCATTCAATGTGTCAAGCTTGCCATTTTCATTTTATAAAAAAATAGCATTCCATGAATCATTGAATCAAACCTTATTCCTTGTCTCAATGGAACAAACCTAACTCACTTATTTAGTGAATCTTTCTACACTCGTCCATTGAATAAAACAGACAGCACATGATAATTCAATGAGTAGAGATACTCACATTTGTTCAATGCAACAAGCTTAACGCATTGATTCAATCAAACAAATTCCACACATTTAGTTCATGAAGCTAACTGCATTTGTCAATTCATTGAACACAGCTACGCATTCATTCAATGTCACAAGCTTCACGCAATGTCTCAATCGAGCTGCACACATTCACTCCATGGATCAATCTGCACGTGTTAATTCAATGAGTAAAGCTTCTCTCATTCATTCAATGTGTCAAGTTCAACGCTTCCATTCAATTATACAAACTGCATTCATTGAATCATTGAATCAAACTGCGATTATGGATTCAATGAATCAAACCATATTCCTTGATTCAATGGAACAAACGTAACTCACTTATTTAGTGAATCCTACTGTACTCCTTTAAGTGGGACATGGCTCCAAAACTAGCTGTGCCCTGATTTGAACTGTTCCAGTACAGTTACAATACTAGCAAACTCCTGAAAATATAGGAATTTAAGCAGATAAATCTTACAAAAAATACAACAAAGCAAATCCAAATAATTAACACCCCATCAGTCTAATCACAATTAATAGTGACATGGTGGAAAGTGACCAAGCTTCCCTCCCTCAGCAATAACTTGTTCACTGGTGTTCAGTTGTGCAGGGTTGCTCAGCACCAGACCTCATAACAAATATTATCCAAACAAGGATAAAAGAGCTGACCTCCTGTGGTGAGGTGAGAGAGACTGTACTTGACATCAAAGCTGTAAGTGACCAAGTCTGACCTTAAGGAAGCCTAAAATAATGCTAAATAAGATGAAAGTCTCATTGGTTGTGGTCATTCCTGGCACATTGGAGGATGGGTGTGGTTGTTGGAGGTCAGCCACCTCAGCTCCAGGAAATCTCTGCAGGAGTTCCTCAGGGAAGTGTCCCAGGCTCAGCTGCTTCATCATGGACAATCCCTCCATCATAAGGTCATAATTCAGGATGTTTGTTGATAGTTCCACAAAGTTTAATACTGTTCCTTACTCGCCAGGCATGACATCCATCTATACCAACATAGAGTCACAGACAAGTGCAGCAGGAAACAGACTGTTCAGTCAAACCCGTCCATGCCGAGCAGTTACCCTAACCTAATCTAGTCCCATTAGCCAGCACTTGGCCCATTTCCTTCTAAACCCTTTCTATTCATCTACCCATCCAGATGCCTTGTAAATGCTGTAATTGTGCCAGCTCCCACTCCTCCCTCTGGCAGCTCATTCCATACACGCACCACCCTCTGCATGAAAAGGTTGCCCCTTAGGTCCCTTTTATATCTTTAACCTTTCATCCTAAACCTGTGCCCTCTAGTTCTGGACTCCCCTACCGCAGGAAAAAGACTTTGTCTACTGATCCTATCCATGCCCCTCATGATTTTATAAACCTCCATGCGGTCACTTGTCAGCCTCCGATGCTCCAGGGAAAACAGCCCCAGCCTATTCAGCCTCTCCCTATAGCTCAAATCCCCTAAACCTGGAAACATCCATTTTGGAATATTATTTTTAAAGGCATTTTGTTGAATTCGCATGGTTTCAGTGAAATGCTGGAGACATTTGTTGTTTTCTGACTAGACAGAGCTATTGTCTTGTTTGAACACTATTTTGAGTACAGTGGAGATGGTCTTTGTTTACAGGTGAGGAACGGCAGGTTGGGAAAACAGCTGCTTAGGGAAATCCTGTTCGAGTTTGCAGGATTCTTTAAGGTGTGGGGCGGTGGGGGGGGGGGGGGGGGGGTGGCGGGAGAGCAGCTAGAAGTCGTTGTCCACATGAGTACCGATTATATCAGTAGCGAAAGGGATGAGGACCTTAAAAGTGAATACAGGGAATTAGGTTGAAAGGCAGGACAAGCAGAGTAATAATATCAGGATTGCTGCCAGTGCCAAAGGCTCAAGAGGTTGGGAACAGACGGCAAGTGCAGCTGAACATGTGGCTGCAGAGCTGGTGTAGGAGGAAGGGCTTTAGAAATGTGGATCATTGGGATACGTTCTGGGGAATGTCAGAGGATGGCGTGCATCTGAACTGGAGAAACATCAACATCTGGGTTGGGAGGTTTGCTAGAGCTCTTCGGGAGGGTTTAAACTAGTTTGGCAGTGAGATGGGAACCAGAGCTACAGATCAGAGGATGGGCTCGCTGGTGAACAGGCAGACACAGCGTGCAGAGAGTCTGCGAGGAGGCATAGACAGTTGGTCGGTAAAGTTGCAGTCGGTGTGATGGGTTGAAGTGTGTCTATTTTATAACAAGAAGTGTCTGGATGAACTTAGAGCATGGATCAGTACTTGGAGCTGTGATGTTGTGGTCATTACGGAGACTTGGATATCACAGGCAGGAATGGTTGTTGGATGTTCCGGGGATTTAGATATTTCAAAAGGAATTGGAACGAGGTAAAGTGGGTGATGGAGTAGCATTACTAATCAGGGATAGTATCACAGCTACAGAAAGGGAGGCCATCGAGGAGAGTTGGTCTATTGAGTTTGGATGAATGAAAAAGGAGCAGTCACTTTCTCGGGAGTTTTCTACAGGCTCCTCAATAGCAACAGAGACACGGAGGAGCAGATTGGGAGGCAAATTCTGGAAAGGTGCAGAAGTAACAGGGCTGTTGTCATGGGTGACTATAACTTCCCTAATATTGATGGAACGTACTTAGTTCAAATAATTTTGTTGGAGCAGTTTTTGTCAGGTATGTTCAGAAAGGGTTCCTGATGCACTATATAGATAAGCTAACTAGAGGGGAGGCCATGTTGGATTTGGTGCTTAGCAACGAACCATGCCAGGTGTCAGATCTCTTGGTAGGAGACCATTTGGGTGATAGTGATCACAACTCCCTGACCTTGACTGTAGACATGGAACGGGATAGGAGGAGGCAGTATGGGAAAGCAATTAATTAGGGGAGGGGGAAATTTCAATGCTATTAGGCAGGGACTGTGGAACAGATATTGGGAGCAGATATTCTCAGGAAATGCATGACAGAAATATGGAGGTCGTTTAGGGAGCACTTGCTGTAAGTGCTGGATAGGTTTGTCCAGTTGAGGCAAGGAAGGGATGGTAGGGAGAAGGATGACAAGCAATGTGTAGCATCTATCAAGAGGAATAAGGAAGCTTACTGAAGGTTAAAGTTAAAAATCACACAACACCAGGTCATAGTCCAACAGGTTTAATTGGAAGCAAATTAACTTTCGGAGTGATTTTCCTTCATCAGATGGTAGTGGAGGGCTCAATCCTAACACACAGAATTTATAGCAAAAATTTACAGTGTAATGTAACTGAAATTATACATTGAAAAATTAATTGTCTGTGAAGCCTTTCAGCTGTTAGAATATAGTGATAGTTTCACTTCTTTCATGTGGAAATCACAAAACCTTTTTTTAAAAAAGTTGCATTCTCGAGTTAGCTGTTAACAATGGTGATAGCTAGACAATATGTTGAAGGTGTTAGACCCCTGTGTTCTCTGTCTGTGACCTGATATTTAGATTGATTCTGATCTTAAAAAGTGAGATAACGGAGTTTTACATAAATTCATACAGTTTTTGAGCTCAGAGTTCGACATGAATGCATGCAGCTTTTGAGCAGGTACAATGTAACCCTGTAAGTACACATTCACCCCACAAAATATATGTGTGCATGTGGGTCTTTGTCTGTCTGTGTGTGTGTATCTGTCTGGCTTGGGGGTTGTGAGTGTGAGAAAGTGTATGTGTGTGTAGTGAGTGCAGAGTGTCTTAAGTCTGTGAGGGGGTGCATGTGTGAGTGTGGGAGTGTGTGTGTCTGTAAGGTGCGTCTGTGTGTATGTGTGTCCGTGTGTATGTGTGTATAGGAGTGCCTGTGTGTGTGTGAGAATGTGTGTGTGTAGGAGTATCTGTGTATGTGTGTATAGTGCAATGGTGATCACCTGTAATGTGACATGAACCCAAGTTCCCGGTTGATGCCCTCCCTATGGGTGCCGAATTTAGCTATCAGCCTCTGCTCGGCCACTTTTCTCTGCTGCCTGTCCTGGAGGCCACCTTGGAGCATGGTCACCCGAAGGTCTGAGGCTGAATGTCCTGGACCACTGAAGTGTTCCCCAACTGGGAGGGAACCCTCCTCTCTGTTGATTGTTGTGCGGTGCCCATTCATCCGTTGTCGTAGCCTTTGCTCTGTTTCCCCAGTGTACCATGCCTCAGGGCATCCCTGCCTGCAACGTATAAGATAGACAACATTGGCTGAGTCACATGAGTACCTGCCATGTACACGGTGGGAGGTGTTCCCACGCGTAATGGTGGTATCTATGTCCATACTCTGACACGTCTTGCAGCGCCTACCGTGACAGGGTTGTATGGAGTTGTCCTGAGAGCCGGCAGCTTGCTACAAACAACGATCTGTTTGAGGTTTGGTGGTTGTTCAAAGGCAAGTAGTGGAGCCTTGTCACTCTGGGACAAACTGGTCCAACCCTCCTCCATTCCCAAAAGTTCTCCACACCCCATGGCACCTTCACCTGCAACACGAGTCCCTTTACTCCCTCCGTCCTCACTCTCCAAGGCTCCAAGGCAAATCATGACGACTGAAGGTTAAGGAAGCAAGAGTCAGACAGTGCTTTAGAAGGTGACATGGTAGCCAGGAAGGAACTGAAGAATGGACTTGGGAGAGCGAGAGGGGGGCATGATAAAGCCTTGATGGGTACGATTAAGGAAAATCCCAAGGCATTCTACGCTTATGTGAGGAACAAGAGGATGGTCAGAGTGAGCGCAGGGCCAATCAAGGATAGTGCAGGGAGGAGGTAGGGGAGGTCCTTAATGAATACATTGCTTCAGTATTTGTTAGCGAAAGGGACAGCCTGAAACAGGCTGATATGCTCAAATAGGCTGATCTTAAGAAGGAGGATGTACTGGAAATTTTTAAAACGATGAGGATACAAAAGTCCCTTGGGCCAGATGGCATATTCCCACGTTTACTACAGGAAGTGAGGGAAGAGATTGCTGCACCTTTGGTGATGATCTTCACATCCTCACTGCCCCTGGGGTCGTACCAGATGATTGGAAAGTGTCAAATGTTGTTTCCTTGTTGAAGAAAGAGACTAGGGATAATCCTGGGAATTACAGACCAGTCAGTCTTATGTCGGTAGTAGCCAAATTGTTGGAGAGGATTCTGAGAAATATGATTTATGATTATTTGGAAAAGCGTAGCTTGACTCGAGATAGTCAGCATGGCTTTGTGAGGGGCAGGTGTTGCCTCACAATTCTTATTGAATTCTTAGAGGATGTGACAAAACCTCCCACAACACTGATAGAGACCCCCTTGTCCTCACCTACCGCCCATCCAGCATCCACAGTCAGAGGATAATTAGCTGCCATTTCCACCCCCTCTAGCGGATACCACTGCCAGACACTTTTTCCCTTTCTCTCCCTTCTCAGCCTTCCACAGGGACAATTCACTCTGGGAGAAACTGGTCCAACCCTCCTCCACTCCCAAAACTTCCCCGCACCCACATGGCACCTTCCCCTGCAACACTAGTCCCTTTATTCCCTCAGTCCTCACTCTCCAAAGCCCCATACCCACCTTCAAGGTGAAGCAGCACTTCACTCAATTTATTCGCTGCTCACAATGTGGTCTCCTCTACACTGGGGAGATGAAGCATGGACTGGTTCACAACTTCACAGAACACCCACATGCTGTCCACAGAAATGGCCCTGCGCTTTCTGCCACTTTTTCACACCACCACATTTCCCTGGCCAACACGTGTATCCTGGGCTTGCTGCGGTGCTTCGGTGAAGCTCAGTGTGAACTGGGAGAACACATTTCTGCTTGGGGACCCTGCAGCTTTCTGGACTCTGTACTGAGTTCAACAAATTTCGGACTTGAGCATTTTCTCCAATGTCCTTATCCAAACACCCAACACATTGGGCTCTGTCATCACATGGGCTGTATTTATGTTGGGGCATCCCATTGTCAGAGATGGCACAAAATGTCTGTCCGTCGGTATAAATATGGCTGCAATACCATAGTTAGCTTGCCTGGTCCAGCATTAAAGTGAGGTCATAGTGAAGCACAGAGATACTTTTGAGAAGGAGGTAACTCAAAGTAACAGGGTCTGTGCTGTAGAAAGAATCTTACAAATTAACTTGCAGGGAGTTCTGGAAACATAACAACTGCAGATATCTGTAAGAGACAGCTTGAAGATTTTAACAAGCATAAGAAAGAAAAACATGACCCCACATTGATGGAGTGTGATTGAGTTTGTCGTCTTATTAATGACATAAATGTTGCCTTCTTAGGTAAAAGAGTTAGAGTCGAAATATTTAGAGTAGGGTCAGTAAATTCCTTCCCAGATGACAGGATGTGACTAGAATGAGCTATAGTGCCGCTGTAAGAGAGAGGGGCCATGTTTATCGGGCCATCCAAGATCAAGTGGGTCAGAAACTGCTCACAACCCAATGGCGAAAGAATTCCAGCACTACGTCTAACCAAATAACTTTATTGGAAATGATAGTACAACTTTTAGAACAATTAATAAGAAATAATATCCTTTTGTTTGTCAAGTAATCAGGTTAGTAAACTGTATAGCAGAATTTAAAAGGTGCTTAAGTGATAGGCAATTATAACATGGAGAGAGAGAGAAACTGCTCAACACGTATTAGCGAAGGAATTCTAACAACAGGTGAGAGCATACAACTTCACATCTAACTAAATGTATACTAGAACTAATATTATGAATCTTACAGCAATTAGTAGGAACTAACATTTCTTTGTATCTCTGGTGGTGAAGCTGGGGGGAAATACAAGATGAGGAACAGAACTTAATAGGGATGTCAATGACTACAATAAATAACAGAACTCGAGGCGCCCTTTGAGATATGCAAGTCTGGGATATGTCTGAGAAAGACTATAACCGTTAACTTTGGAATGGAGATCAATGGGGTATGATGTGAGAACCCAAAGCCTGATGATAACGATGTCCGGTAAATATCTTGAGATCTTGTGAACCTAGGGCTGTCCATTGAGATGTCCATCATTGATCAGGTGTTTCACAGGATTGGAAGTATAGATTAAGGGAGAAGGAACACTGACATCAACGTTGCTTGTAATTATTGCAACACGAAAAGTATGAAAATGTTGTATCTCACTGGGGAAGCCGGAGTATCATTAACATTGCCTCCAAACTGAGCTGGGCAAATGGGTGACTGGCCCACACAAAAGCAAGGTTTGGAACAGTCTTTGGCTGATCCTCTTTGGCATCGCTTCCCAACAGGATACGACCACATGCAACCCAGTGTCAGCCTGTCATGATCCCCATTAGCAGCTATCCACTCTCCCAGACTGACTTTTACACAGATCTTTGATTGCTTTCTCTCTTTCCGTCTCTCTCTCTCTCTCTCTTTCTCTCTCTCTCCCTCCATGGGCCCTATCACAGCTCCCTACCCAGCCCACCTTCAGCATAAATATGAACCTTTTGTCATCAGCAATCAGTTTTTAAGAATGGTCATTCACCCAAAACGATGATTCTGTTTTCACCCCACAGATGCAGCCAGACCTGCTGAGTTTTTTCCAGCCATTTCTGCTTTTGTTTCTGATTCCCAGCGTCTGCAGTGCTTATCTTTTTTTTAATTGAACACCATCCCATAAAACAGATACATTGATGTTAAGTTAGAAGTTTGGTGGGACATTAGTGGGACTTAACATTGCACATACGCACACAGATAGACTTGAGGAGCCAAATAGTCTATATTTGCTCCAATTTCATATGTTTATATGTAAGTTAGGATTGTCAATTGGGCTCACAGTGTAGGATACTTGTGCATACTGGAAGATACAATGTTTAATACACAGAAACCTGTCCTTTGCAGATGAAAAGAATAGAAACATTCATTAACTCTGTTCGAATTCAGCAAAAAGCACACAGCCATTCCCAGTCTCTTTATTTATAGAGCAATGCTGTAATTAATCAGAGTCAATCTACTTGGTTTAAAATTTAAACAAACCCCGGGGGTCAACTATCAATCATCAGTGATTGGTACATTTTGACAGCAATGTCTCCATTAGAGTCTACTTGCCAAGCAATCAGCACTCTTCCCTTGGAGAGTATCAATGTTCCTGTTCAACTGTATTCTTGCAAATTATCTTAATGTGTGTAAAACAATAAGCTCTGACAAAATGTCTTTTCCAGCAATGCTCAAGTTCTGTAATAGCAAATGACTATCAAATAATATTTCACCAAGTACTTGCTCTTATTTTATCAGGTATTATTTGTGGTACACGAAGTTTAAAACATGGAACTGAATATCACTATGATGCCTTATATCAGTTTTTATCTGTGTCAATTCTTCAAGAATGTTTTCACAGACATTCATTCACACAATGTGGGTATCATCGGGAAAGTCAGCATTTGCTGCTGATGCTGAATTGCCTCTGAGAAGGGAGGAGCGAGTTCAAATGGGGTCACATCAGTGACTGTCATCCCTGTCTTTTAAATATTACACAGAGTGAGCAGTTTAAATGTTCTTTGCTGTGAGCACGTTAAACAATATTTGCTACAATTATTTCAGTAACATTTGCTGTCACCAATTTATCATAATTTTGCTTTTTGTTATGCACTGTAATCACGTAAAGTTTCATCCGTGTTGACAATTATAGAGATATTTGCTGGATTATTTTAAGTGCTGTTCAGGATCTTTGCACAGGGATATCTGCTGTTGAGTGTGGGACGTTATATTGATTGTGTACAGGATGTTGGTGAGGTCCCTTCTGGAGGGCTGTGTGCAGTTCCTGTTGCCTTGTTGCAGGAAGGATATTGTTAAACTGGAGAGGGTTCAGTAATGATTTACCAGGGTGTTGCCGGGAATGGAGTGTTTGAGATATCAAAGTAGACTGGAGAGACGGAGACCTTTCTTCACTGGAGCACAGGAGGTTGATGCGTGACGTTATTGAGGTCTATAAAATCATGAGGGACCTAGACAAGGTGAATGAAAATGGACTTTTCTTGGGGGGAGATCAAAATTAGGGGGCATCCTTTTAAGGTGTGAGGAGAAAGATTTCAAAAGGACATGAGGGGTAACTTTTTTACACAGAGTGTGGTTCATGTGTTGAATGAACTGCCAGAGACAGCAGTGGGTGGAGGTACAGTTACAAGGTTTAAAAGACATTCCGATATGTACATGAATATGAAAGGTTTGGAGGGATATCAGCTAAGTGCAGGCAGGTGTGAATATTTTAGCTTGGGAAGATGGTTGGCATGGATGAGTTAGACTGAAGGGTCTGTTTCCATTTTATATGACTCTTATTCAACATAAGGAGTGATGCCCAGTGTCTATAGGAGCCAACGTTTGTCATTTACCCAGGGAAAGCATTGTGTTTGTCTCACTGATCCAGGAAGGTCTGATCGATTGCACTGTGTCTGTTTCAAGGATCATGGGGAGTGTTGACTGAACCTACTGTGTGTGTCTCATAGACGTCAGGGAGAGCAGACTGACCTCACTGTGTCTTTATCACCTACCCAAGGGGCCTGGATTGTTCAATTGTGATCCCAGAATGCATCAATCCATCTCATCGTTTCATAAATATTACTAAATGAGCAAAAGGCTGTTTTACCAAATTCTTCAGCTGTTCTCTGAACTTAGTCTGGGTCACGGCATATATACACGTGTTTGTGCAGCAAGTCAGGAGCTGAAGAATGAATCCTATATCTCGTAAAAAGTAATGTAAAAATACAGCCTTATAACCCAACCGATACAATCGTCTCCATGTAGAATACACCAGAAACATTGACCATAACAGGATGAAATTCCCTGAGATAACAACCATTAAAATGATGGATTTCCTTCGGCTCTCCAAGTGTCGGTCCTTGGAATGCTGCCCCCTGCTGTCAGACTGGAGTCTCCTGCGGGCTCTGCTGGCCACTAAAATGTACCTCCCAGTGAAAGCATTGAGCAGCAGAACCAGAACAAATGGGAGCACTGGGGTCAGAATGTAGTGAATAAGCTCAATCGATCCCCAGACTCGCGATAACATAACATACCTTTTCACCAAACAAAACCAGGGCTGGTTCCTCAGCTTGTACCAAGGTGTTAACATAAAATACCAGGAAATGTTCTTTAAACAGCTGAGCACAGTTATTGTTCCCAGAACCACGGCTGCTGTTTTCTCAGTGCAATAATTGCCTCTCATCTTTTGACAACAAATGGCCACAAATCGATCAAAGGTGAAAGCGACCGTGAACCAGACAGAGCAGTCCATAGCTGCAAAAACCAGGACCGCGTGGATGTTACACACGGGGATGGTCTTCAGAAAATTAAATTCATTTCTATAAATAATTGGAATGTGTCTCAACATCAGATCAATGATTATGAGCAGGGAGTCCACTGCTGCCATGGTCACCAGGTAGTGAGTGATACATTTAGAAAGATCACACTTTCTCTGAGACAGAATCACTATTGTCACTGTGTTAACTATGAGAAAGGATAATAAACAAGAACACGTTATGTTAAGCCTAACATAAAGTTACACCTCATTACAGATACAGTTAATAAGTTCCATTATGTATTGAGATTTTCAAATGTGTTATTGTATCCAGTAATGACATCATAATGGGACATAAAGAAACAGTGGATTCATCGAACATATATTTTGTGCCTGTCTTTCGAATAACATTCGAGAAATGAGTATGAATAACAAGTTGAAAGGAAGGAATGAGTTAGACACAATTACAATCATGATGAAATGTTGCTCAGAAAATTCTTACAATCAATGGCTGACATGTCCCAGGTTCAGATGAAATACATCCAACACTTGTCAAAAGAATACTGGATGAGATAACAGTTGTGCGATTTATCATGTTACGAAAGTAAACAGAAGCTGGTGAGCTTCTGTGAGGGAATCTCTGTGAGGGAAGTTGTCCTGAGGACTAGGAGCAGGTGGATGGAGGACAGCTCTGGTAGGGAGAGTCAGAATGAGGAGCCAAGTCAGTCACTGCAGACAGGTCAAGGGGTGGTGTAGGGGCAAGTGGGAAACTGTAAGGAACCTGGGAGGAGACAATGAGGCCATGAGGGGACTGGATGTTATGGAGGGGCCACAACGGGGCTATGGGGACACTGGGAAACCAGTGGGATTGGGAACATGGAGAGGTCAGAAGAGAAGAGGTTAGACAGGAAGGAGGGGGTTGGAAGCAAGAGATCGACACGGCAAGACAGTGGGAGGGAGAGAGAGAGATTGAGAGAGTGAGAGAGAGAGGCAGAGAGATAGAGAGAGAGAGAGCAAGATTGTAAGAGAGAGAGAGGAAGAGATTAAAAACTACAAGAGTGTGATCGAGAGAGAGGTTGCAAGTGAAATAGGGGACAGAGATTGGATTCAGATCTGTTAACAAAAGAAACCGCCACTGACTAGAAATGAGGGAAAGATGAAATCACTGAGCTGAAGAATTACTTGTAATGAACTTTGTATTTCTAGCTTTCGTCCCTGAGTGTATGTGGCCTTCTCTTTGGGAGAATCTCAGTAGATGCTATAGTCATGCAGATGGAGCCAATTGTTATATTTAAATCAGAAATTGACATCTGATATTTTTATTTGATTGAATAATAAATAAACAAATAAATATTTATGTTCTCACATCTCAGTAAAAGTAGGTAGCAACAAACTGGTTTAAAAACTGTTCCAACTTTGTGACTATGTGTGGAAACACATGAACGGTCACTCCTTCAGTCTGCAGGAAGCATGTTTATTGTTGTAGCTTTTTGTGTCCCGTGAATTATGTGTCACTTATTTTGGGGAAAAACATTTTGCAAACTTATGCCTTTTGTTTAGTGTCAATTTGACTACAGCACCCATCCAGGAAATGAATGTTTTCCCGAAATATTGTGGCTTTATTGTGGGTTAACACTGTGGTTATTGATAATATTAATAAGTTTCCTGAGATCTGTTTATGAATGAAAATATCCATGAAGACAAACACAGAAGGTAATGCCACATGGTGACTGCATCAATTAATAAAGGAGTTAGCGAGGATGGAAGGGCAGCCCTGAAAACCAAAAGGGAACACTCAGGAGGAGCTGAAAAACAGAAATATTTTGTGCTTTGAGACGCACATCTCTCTGATATGGATCAAATTAACTATACAGCTCTTGAAGGTCTTTTTCATTCAAAGCAGAAACACTGCCCTCATGTTAACATCAGACACACTACTTTCTCAATTTAAAAGCAACTTTTCCACAACTTGACTAAAAGGCACTTTGCAGCATTCCCTTTCAGAGAGCAGAAGTGAAGTGGCACATTCTGTGAGACACCATCATCTATAAAACCACATCCTGAACAGACAAGGAGCAACAGTAAAACATCACAGACTGGTTTGAGGCTAACATTACTGTGATAGAGCCTGTCAGTGAAGGCAAGAGTTCCACTCTCATCGATTACAAGAGAAATCTGAGTGAGGAATCTCTGAATGCAGGAAGAGCCATTTGAAGTCAAGTCCAAGAGAATGCTGAGCAACGATCCAATAATAACATTCCTAACCTTGCAGAAATATCCACAGCTACTCCATCACAGGGAAATGTACGGATGAAGGGATGGGAAAGGGGAAAGATGCATGAGGAAAAGAAACAGCTCGACTGAAACAAAGGCAGGAGAGATCATCACACTCTGTAACAAATAGTTGGAGAGATGGGGAGATCCTCGCCTTGAGCTATAACACAGGGAGAACATTGTCACTGAGGAAGCTCTAGGTACCATTAAAAAGCCTCCCTGTTATGGCAGAGCTGGGAATCAAACCCACAGTGGAGGGCTTTAGCAAAGCTATTGACACACACTCATGGGTCAAGCTCCAGTCACATTTGACTGTCCTCATCAAGCACAGAAACCCCCACTCCTGCAGCTTCTGCACTAACCTCTCTGTTTCTTCTGGAGGAGTGGACATTTCCACAGGGAGTGTGTGATGCAAGGATTGTGACCCTGTACATGAACAAGAGCAACTGCAGAGATTGCCATAACTGTCGAGGTGTCTCCCTGCTAAGCCTCCCTGCATTGGAAAAGGATTTCCCCATGTGGCCTTGTCAGGCTGCAGACACTGGCTTAAGGCATCTGCCCCCAATTCCCAACGTGGTTTCAGAACAGCAAGCTCGACAATCTCGGTTCCCTTTCAGTCTCGCAGCTGCAAGAGAAATACATCAACAAAGGAGACCAAAAGGACAGGGCAGGGAGACTATACCTGCACCTGAAGAGAGAATAATTACTCAGACACAGGGTTTGTTACAGAAAGTTTGTGCTTGATAACTGCTGAATTCTTTGAGGAGGTAACCTGGTGTGTTGACGAGGGCAGTGCATATGACATGGTCTACATGGACTTCAGCAAGACTTTTGGCAAAGTCCCTCATGCAGATTGGTGAAGACAGTGAGGGCCAATGGGATCCCAGGTAAGTGGCATGTTGGATCGAAAACTGGCTGAGAGGCAGGAAGGAGAGGGGAATGGTTGAGGGATGTTTCTGTGACAGGAAGTCTGTTTCCTCTGGGGTTTCACAGAGCTTGCTGTCTGTTGTGTCGATGAATCATTTAGACTTAAATTCAGGGAATATGATAAAGAAGTTCACAGACGGCATGAAACTTGGCAGGGTGGTAAAAAGTGAGGAGGGTATCTGTAACCTGCAGGAGGATAGCGATGGCCTGGGCAGCTGGGCAGAGCAGGGACAACAGGAACTCAACCTGGAAAAAGGGTTACTTTCCCTTCATCAGTATTCACATTGGAAAAGGTCAATGTCAGTGGGAATATCGCGATACCGTCTCTTAGATTCGATAGGATTGCAGTTGGCAAAGAGGAGGTTTTTATCATTTTGGAAGATCTGAAAATAGCCAAGCCCCCTGGGCTGGATGGGATTTACCCCCAGATTCTCTGGGAAGCCAGGGAGGACATTGCAGGGCCTTTGGCATTGACCTTTATGTCATCAATGTCAACAGGAGTACTGCCATAAGACTGGAGGATAGCAAATGTTGTTCCCTTCTTTAAGAAGAGGATTTGGGCCAACCCTGGTAATTATAGACCAATGAGCCTTAATTCAGTTGTGGGTAAGGTCTTGGAAAAGGTTACGAGGGATTGGACGTCAGTAAGCCTTTTGATAAGGCTCCATATGGTTGGCTATCGTACAAAATATGGAATTTCAGGACTGAAGTTGATTCAGCGGTTTGAATCAGAAGTTGGCGAGCTGAATGAAGACAGAGGGTAGTGGCAAATGGGAAATATTCATACTGGAGCTCAGTTACCAGCAGTGTGCTGCAAGCTTCTGTTTTGGAGCCACTGCTGTTTGTCATTTTTATAAATGATCTGGATGTGGACGTAGAAGGATTGGTTAGTAAATTTGCAGATGACACTGAGGTAGGTAGCTTTGCAGATATTGCCAAAAGACAAGATTCCATACAGCGTGGAAACATGTCCTTCGGCCCAACAAGTCCATACCGACCCTCTGAAGAATAACCAACCCAGACCCATTTCCTTACATTTACTCCTGACTGATGTACCTAACCCTATGTGCAATTTAGCATGTCTAATTCATCTGAGCTGCACATCTTTGGATTGTGGGTGGAAACCCACACAGACATGGGAAGGATGTGCAAACTCCATACAGACTTTCGCCTGAGGCTGGAATCAAAACCAGGTCGCTGGCGCTGTGAGGCAGCAGTGATAACAACTGAGCCACCATGCAGCCCCTGTTGTGGGCTACCGAGGGACATAGATAAGATGCAGAGCTGGGCTGAGAAGAGCTGGGCTGAGAAGCTGGGCAAGAGAAATACACCAACAAAGGAGACCAAAAGGGCAGGGCAGGGAGACTATATCTGCACTTGAAGAGAGAATAATTACTCAGACCCAGGATTTGTTACAGGAAGTTTGTGTTTGATAACCTTTTGAGGTGGTAACCTGGCGTGTTGATGAAGGCAGTGCATTTGATGTGGTCTACATGGACTTCAGCAAGGCTTTTGGTAAAGTCCCTCATGCAGATTGGTCAAGACAGTAAGAGCCAATGGGATCCCAGGTAAAGTGATCTATTGGATGGAAAACTGGCTGAGAGGCAGGAGGGAGAGGGGAATAGTTAAGGAATGTTTCTCTAACACAAAGTCTGATATCAGTGGGGTTTCACAGAGCACGGTGCTTGGAGCTTGCTGTCTGTTTTGTAGATGAATGATTTAGACTTAAATTCAGGGGAGTATGATAAAGAAGTTCACAGGTGGCATGAAACTCGGAAGGCTGGTAAAAAGTGAGGAGGGTATCTGTAACCTGCAGGAGGATATCAATGGACTGGGCAGTTGGGCAGAGCAGGGACAACAGGAACTCAACCTGGAAATGTTTCCAAAGTTAAAAATCACACATCACCAGGTTATAATCCAACAGGTTTCCTTGGACGTACTAGCTTTCGAAGCGCTGCTCCTTCATCAGGTGGTTATGGAGCAGGACTATAAGATTCAGAAATTTTCGCAAAAGGTTGCAGTGTCATGCGGCTTGAATATATTAATCAATCTCAGATTAAGCCTTTCATTTTTTTAGAATGGGTTTCCTAATTTCAATTCATTAATAGGTAAATCCCAGAACTCCTTTTAAGTCACATTCTCAAGATAAATTCAGATTCTCCAACAAAAGGTGTCATCTCAGCTCAGACAATGCATTAAAGGTGTGAGGTCAAAGTCTGTCAGCGTCCCAATATGGCTGTAGGACTGGTTCTCATTCTAAAGTGATATTTACAGCATCTTACATGGATTGACTGTAGGTTATGCACTTTTTGAGCAAAATAAAATATAATTCTGCAATACAGATTCACTCCATAAACTGAAAGGTGTGCTTGCAGGAAAGGCAGAGTGAGTGTGTGCATGTCAGTGTAGGAAACCCATTCTAAAAGATGAAAGTTGGGGAATAGGAAATGAGAAGAATTGTAAGAAAGTTAAATCATGATTCACAGAATTACTAGCCAGACAGAGATACTTACTAGGAATGCCAACAGTAGCGAGAGTCGGATAGTAAACGTGTTGAATAATCCAAAGTATGTATCGGATCCGACGTTCCAAATACATTTGGTGATAATTTGCAGAAAAATAGTCAATTGTCCCAGAGAGACTCCTGCCCATTGTGGTAACATTGCAGTCTGCTCTCCTCAGATTCTGCTCTGTCATCTCTCCCTGTTTCGAGGAATGTTGCAGCTGAGACTCATTTATTAATAGAAGGAGGAATCCACCCAGAGACTCGATTAGAGCCCACAGAGATTGACATTAATCACAGTCACTGAACAAACAGGTTCATTGAACTCCTTTCAATCCAGTGCCTTTGTCCCAGAATAAAGTTAAGCTTTTCCCTGGTCTGGATAGAATGTGTGAGGGTTGCTGAGTCAAGGAACAATGAAAGTATGGGATTGGCCAAGAGGCACAAAAGTTTGCAAATAGTGCAGCCTGATGGTCCAAGATAAATTGTGGCTTTGTTCTTTGAAGAAGAATTTAACAAATGACAGGTATTAAAGACTTGATGGAGTTCTTGGATAAAGTAACTGGAATTAGCTGAGTTTCACATATTTCATGTTATATATGTAGACTTTCAAAAAGCTGAGATGCTATTTAATTAACTTATTTAGGAAAATGTAAACATGCGATTGAAGGTGGAATGCCATTGGCTGAGGGACAGACCTCAGAGAGAAATGCTGTGCACGTAATGATTAGCTGCAGGGAGAGGGCTCTTCTGGTGCAGTGATCTTATCCCAGGCAAGAGATCCTGGGTTCAAATCCCGACTGTTCCAGAGATGAGTAATAACATCCCTGAGACAGGTTGATGAGAAGGTAGATAGACTGCAGGAAGATACATTATTCTTCTTCCCTCATGGCTAGTGTTAGGACCACTGATCTTTGTAATACATGCATAAATGACATAGACAAATATGTTACATAGGAAGGAGAAGATTTCAAGGTTAGACAGAAAGACAGTGAACGGTGAGGAGGATAGGATCAGACATCAGAAGTTCAGTTAAAACAAAATATTGCTCATGCTGCAAAACTGAAAGAAACACAGAATGCTGCAGAGACTCAGCAGATCAAGCAGCATCCTTGTCGAGGGAAACAGAGATAATGCTTCAACTCAGAGCTGAATGGGGCATGAAAATGGGTTATTTTACTGTTTTGACAGAGGGAGAAGATGGGGGAGATATTGCTGAGACCCCATGTAAAAGACAAGACCATTATTAATGGTGTTGAATGAGGAAAAGAAAAGGTGTAAAATGCATCGAAATTAAAGTGTGAAAATAAGTGGGTGGTTCCACTCTACTCAGAGCAACACACATAAGACACAAACAAGAAAGCTGTGTGCCTAATGCAGCTGAGAATGTGAGAAAATGTAAGAGATTGCAGTAATTAAAGAAAAATGCAGAAGAGACATGATCAGATAGATTAGATTCCCTACAGTGTGGAAACAGGCCCATCGGCCCAACAAGTCCACACCGACCCTCCGAAGAGTAACCTACCCAGACCCATCATAAAGTCAAGGTCTGAGTTGTGGAAATCAGTATTGAGTCCTTAAGGCGGTAAAGAGGAAAGTGAGGGTTTGTTCCTCAAGCTTGTGCTGTGCTTTTCTCCCACTCTCCCGTGAACTGCATTGTTGGTTTCAATCAGAGCACACCATTTCCAACCAGTGGCCATGACACTGTCACTCTCTCTCTCTCTATGTCTTGCAGGTAAAGCCAGCCTCTCTGTGGGGCCTGCAGAGACAGGCCCAGCTCCTGTAGAAGCCACCACCTTGCCCCCTGAGGGCTCAGAGAAACGGTCACCAAGGCTGCCTTTTGTAAACCCCACAGGCTCTGACCCTGAGATCTCGGTGGGAAGGTTAGCCTTAGAGAGTGTGGGAGCACAAGCTGGTGAGCACCTCACTGCCACAGCTCCGCAGCTGGCTGAGGAAGAAATGCCCCAGGACGCTGGCACTCGGAGGGACCGGCAGAGCCCAGGCAGCTGCTCAGGCAGGAGAGGAGCCCGTGGTGTCACCAATCAGGACCCACACCTGAATGTACAGGGAGGAGCGGCAGATGGGGAAATGGGACACAATGGGCCCCATTACCCAAAGGCTGCAGCAAGGCAGTGAATCCTGAGGGTATTTGATAAGGTGTCACATCAAAGTTATGGCAGAAAAGAAAAGCTCATGGCATTGTGGGTAACATAGTGAGGTGGATAGAAGATTGGCTGGTGAACAGGAGCAGACAGTAGGAATAAGTGGGTCTTTTTCAGTCTGACAGGATGTGACAGCAGTATGTCACAGGGGTCAGTGCTGGGCTGTCAACTCTTTCCAGTTTACAGAAATGATTTGGATGGAGGGATCGAATGTATGGAGCTAAATTTACTGATAACACAAAGATAGACAGGGAAGCGAGTTCTGAAGAGTACATAAGGAGCCTACAAAATGATATCAGGGGTTAAGTGGCAAAGATCTGGCAAATGGATACAATGTGGGACATTGGGAAATTGTCCATTTCGGAAGAAAGAATTAAAAACAACCTAATGATCTAAATGGGGAGTGGGTGGACAGCTCTGAGATCCACAGGGATCTGGGTGGTTTCTTAGTGAATCCCTAGATCCCATTATTGTCCATGTAAGAGGAGTCTGGGAATGAGTTGTGTAAAAGGACTCAATGCCTGTTCAGAAAAGAATGAGTGAATGGGTCAGGAGAGCAGCACAATATCACTCTCTTGCACAGTTGCACTTCCCCAGCTGAGCAGTTCCCCTCCTCTCCAGCCAACTCCAGCTCATTTTCCTCAAATGGGGAGAGGATCCCCATCCCCACCACCCAGCACTGGCCACCTGGCCATGAGAGATCTCATTCCTGCCAATGGGACAAAGGGAGGATTGGGCCTGATGGAAGTGAAGGTACGAGCAGTTCATGGTGATGCATGAGCAGGAGAGATGGTGAGGTGTCCCCAGTGAGTGAGTAGGAAGCACAGAGGGTGGGAATAATGTATAGTCTGGGAGGATGCGGTGGGTAAGAGTCGATGAGTGGCCATGATACATACAACAGTGAGAGTTGTCGTCCATGAGTCTTGGTGAGAGGCATGTTCAATGGTACAGTTAGAGGGAGTGCTGACCCTGACCTGTGAGTGTGAGGTAGCAGAGAGAAGATAGTGGTACTTACACTTGCAGAGCACAGTCTGTCACTGACCTTCTCCATGCACTGTTAGACATTTCCTTCAGCTCAGGTGTTATGGCCCAGGCCAGACCCGCTCAAAACAGTTCAAGTAAGTAATCCAGACTCTGTCTTTTACCAGTTGCTTTAAGCAAGTGTAACGTGGATATTCCAGGAGGGATGCAGCTGACCCAACCACTTAGATTTAAAGAAAACAGACTTTATTTACAAGATTGCCAAATAAAACACAAACAAAAAAATAGAATACTGACTAATAACTGAACCAAAAAGCCACTACATCATCCCAACATAATGATGCTGTTGCAAATACTTATAACAAATCCCCGAAACACCCCTGGGCACAAAAGATAAAATCCAACATAGGATCTTCCAGGAGAGAAATCAGAGAGAGAAGGTCAGCATGGAGCTGCTTCTCTTGGGTCCAGCAGCTTCACAACGTTACTGCTTACTGACCCAACCAAACCAGGGGTCTGCTGAGCTGGGAGAACTCGCTACATCCCTTTCACTGTACAAGTGTTTTTTATAAACCTGAAAGCCTTTTGCCTGAGACAGTATCTGTTAGGTATCATCAAACTGGCCCTAAAACCCAAATGAGCTGAGACTTTTGGAAACCTGTGCTTTTCAAAACCTCTCAAAAAGAAACTAAGAACAACATAGTCTTGTTAAACGAGCAGCCTCATTACAGCATTCCCCCCCCCCTTAAAGAAAAATGAACCATCCATATCCAAAGGTGGCTTTACTTTAAAGCATCCTTAATGCTAAACCGCTTATACTCGTATACATTCCACAGACAGTAACCACACAAACTGCATGACTACAGTCTGTTTGAGTATGTTTTACTCCTGCCACCGAACCCCTCCATTTCTCATTCACCTCTCAGCAATGCGTCGGTAATCATGTTTGCTAGTCCTGTCACCTGCACCATTTTGAAATTGAATGGCTGTGCCAACAATCTCCATCTAAACAGTCACACATCTTTGTCCATATATTTCTCCACAAAGTTCAGTGGGTTATGATCAGCGTATATGATTATATCAGACACGTTATTGTAACACAAACATTGAAATGTTGTCACTCCAGCACCAAGCTCAAAGTCTCTTTCGCAAATGTCGAATATTTCTTCTGAGGAATGTTCAATTCCCTGAACAAAGTTCATTATCACAGAAAACCAGGTTATAGTCCAACAGATTTATTTGTAAGTACTAGCTTTCAGAACACTGCTCCTTCATCAGGAAGCTGTGGAGCTGCGAGAGCAATGCCCGATATGTTTTTCTATCTACTTGTCGTCTTGTTGCAAGAGCACAGCACTGATCACTGCACCACTTTCACTGATAGCCATCTTGAGTGACTTTGCATGATTAGCTGTGAAAAATACCAGGACAGTCGTTCACTCGGCTTTCAAAGCTGTCAAATACCTCTGATAGTCCGCTGTTCACTGAAACGTCTTGCTTTTCTTTAGCAATTCATTGAGTGGAGCTGCCACACTGCTAAAATTTGGTATGAAATTTCAATAAAAACCACTCAATCCCAGGAACCGGAATACTGCTCTATTTGTTCAGGTGTGGGAAACTCCCTAATTAACCTTGTTTTTGTATTCCATGGGGCCATGTGTCACTGTCCAATAAAACGGTATTGGAAAGTTACTTGGGCTTTGGCAAATTCACTTTTCACCAAATCTAACACCAGGTCTGCCTTCCGCAGTCAATTGAACAAGTCTGATAAATGTTGGAAATGTTCCTTCCATCTATGACTAAAAATCACCAGGTCATCTATATATATGACACAATTGGATAATCCAGCAATGACCTTATCAGTTGGAATCTGAAATGTGGCTGGTGCATTTTTCACACCAAATGGTGTGACTGTAAACTGATACAGTCCAAAAGCGTTATGAAAGCTAAAATTGCCTTCGCTCTTTCTGATAAAGTTAACTGCCAGTATCCTCTGAGCAAGTCCAAATTAGTCAGCTGCCCCATATTTTCAACAGAATCTTCCAAACATGGAATCGGAAATTCTTCAGTCTTTGTAACTACATTGACTTGGCAATAGTCCACACCTGACCATTGGGTACCATCTGGCTTTGGCACCATTAACCTGGGTGAGCTCCAGTTATAGAGTCATAGAGATGTACAGCATGGAAACAGACCCTTCGGTCAAATCTGTCCAATACAATATCCCAATATCCCAAACCAATCTAGTCCCACCTGCCAGCACCCAGCCCATATCCCTCCAAACCTTTCCTATTCATATACCCATCCAAATGCCTCTAAAATGTTGCAATTGCACCAGCGTCCACCACATCCTCTGGCAGCTCATTCCATACACGTATCACCCTCTGCGTGAAAACGTTGCCCCTTAGGTCTCTTTTATATCTTTCCCCTCTCACCCTAAACCTATGCCCTCTACTTCTGGACTCCCTGACCCCATGGAAAAGGCTTTCTCTATTTATCCTATCCATGCCACTCATAATTTTATAAACCTCTATAAGGTCACCTCTCAGCCTCCGACACTCCAGGGAAAACAGCCCCAGCCTGTTCAGCCTCTCCCTATAGCTCAAATCCTCCAACCCTGGCAACATCCTTGTAAATCTTTTCTGAACTTTTTCAAGTTTCACAACATCTTTCCAATATGAAGGAGACCAGAATTGCACGCAATATTCCAACAGTGGCCGAACCAATGTCCTGTACAGCTGCAATGTGACCTCCCAACTCCTGTACTCAATACTCTGACCAATAAAGGAAAGCATACCAAACACCTTCTTCACTATCCTATCTACCTGCGACTCCACTTTCAAGGAGTAATGAACCTGCACTCCAAGGTCTCTTTGTTCAGCAACACTCCCTAGGACCTTATCATTAAGTGTATAAGTCCTGCTAAGATTTGCTTTCCCAAAATGCAGCACCTCACATTTATCTGAATTAAACTCCATCTGCCACTTCTCAGCCCATTGGCCCATCTGGTCCAGATCCTGTTGTAATCTGAGGTAACCCTCTTCGCTGTCCACTACACATTCAATTTTGGTGTCGTCTGCAAACTTACTAACTGTACCTCTTATGTTCACATCCAAATCATTTATGTTAATGACAAAAAATAGAGGACCTAGCACCGATCCTTGTGGCACTCCACTGGTCACAGGCCTCCAGTCTGAAAAACAACCGTCCACCACCACCCTCTGTCTCCGAACTTAACTCACTTTGATGATGTCATTTTGCAGCATGCGTTCAACCTCTTTTTGAACCTGTGCCAACTTTAGAGGGTTATGTTCATAAGGATGTTGCTTAATCAGAGCAGCATTTTCTATATCTACCTCATTCTTAATTTGGTTTGTATTTCCCAGCTTATGTCCACATATCTCCCCATGCGATGATAATAACTCTTTTAGATCATTTTGATTTTCCTCTGGAAGGTAACTCAGCTCCTTTGGCTTTCCTTCCCCCTGTCAAAATGCCGTTTGGGAATATTCACAGGACACACTCTGTCAGATTTCTGTCTGGAGTCATTATCAAATAGTTCATCTCACTCAATTTACATTCAACTTGATAAAGTCCATTAAAACTTGCTTTGAATGTTTCACCTTTCACTTGAAGTAACATGAACAATGTATATTCCTGACAGTAAAATTGTGAGGATTTGATTTCTTATCTGCCTTCTGTTTCAGTGTATGCTGCGATACTTTTAAATGCTGTCTAGCCAACTCCCCAGTGCTATTTAATCGATCCTGAAAATTTGACGCATAGTCCTAATATGAATTCTGATTTACTAATTTCTCCTTGATCAATTTTAGTGGTCCTCTCACTTCATACTCAAAAACAAATCCAAATGGACTGAATTTGGTCAATTCATTTGGTGCATCTCTGATCACAAAAAGCACAAATGTAATTCCCTTATCCCAATCATCTGGATAGTCTTGACTATAAGCCCTCAACATGGTCTTTACTGTCTGATGGCACCTTTATTTGAATTGCTTTATTTCTCAGCTGTCCATAATTTCCTTGAAACATTTTGATGTAAAAATTAACCCTTGATCTGATTGTATCTCTTCGGATAGTCCGAGAGAGTAACTCCTCTCCAATCCTTTTATTTGTGATATTGCATCATGGAATGGTCTCTGGAAATCTAGTGGATACATCCGTTATTGTTAACAAATACTGATTCCCTCTTTTTGTTTTAGATAGTAGTCCTACGAAATCAATTAAGACTCTTGTAAAAGTTTCCCCAAATGTTGGAACAGGTATTAAAGGTGCAGGTTTTATTACTGACTGTAGTTTTCCAATTACGTGACATGTATGTTATTTCTGGCAAAATTCAACAACATCCTTGTGCAGCCCAGGCCAGTAGAAATGATTTTGTATTTTAGCCTGAGATTTTCTCATTCCTAAATCCCCCCTCCCGCCGCCCGCCCGCGAGAGGGAGTCATGCACCACTCGCAGCACCTCTTTCTCTTCACCCACTGGCAATACAACTCAATGAACTTCTGCCCATTTCTCATCTGCCTGAATAACAGAATGCGAAAATGACATGATGCAAGATTGCAACGCAATCATGCAGCAAGGATAGAATGCAAGAATGTTGGAATGGCAGAGTGCAAGGATGACAATTAATAACGCAAGCATGCACGGACTTCCAAAGGAGAGAATGGAAGAACAACAGAATGCAAGATCCAAATGAGAGAATAGAAGAACAGAATGCAAGAACGCAAGAATGATAGAATGTGAGAATGCAAGCTTGCAAAGATGCAAGAGTGACAGAATGAAAGAAAATGCAATAACACAAAAATGACATGATGGAAGATTGCAAGAATGCAACAACGCATTCCATTTCCTCATTAAGACAGCATTTTTATGATAGTGACACTCAGGGATAAATTTGGATTCTTTAACGGCGAATGCCTTTTGATACAATTGCTTTAATTTTCATCTTTCGGCTGTAACTCCATTAATTTATCTGAGCACAAGATATTTACATTGTGATCAAACTGTTCCTTGTTTGTGACAACCATCTGATCCAGAATCATAGAATCCCTCCAGTGTGGAAACAGGCCCTCCGGCCCAGCAAGTCCACACTGACCCTCCGAAGGATAATCCACCCAGACCCAGTCCTCAACATTTACCCCTGACTGATGCACATAACCTGCACATCCCTGAACACTGTGGGGCAACTTGGCATGGCCAATGCACCCAGCCTGGATTGAGGGAGGAAACCAGAACCCACGCAGACACAGGGGAAACATGCAAACTCCATATATACAGCCACACGAGGGTAGAATTGAACCCAGGTCCCTGGTGCTGTGAGGCAGCAGTGTTAACCACTGAGCCACCGTGCCACCCCAACCAGGGTCTCTGCTAATTCCACTTCAACTTTCTTATCTGAACTCCTTGATCTCTCCTGTTTCAACTGGTGACTCTGTGACCTTGTTACCACATAGTCAGGTAAAATCCCAGGATACGTGTCCTGCAATAGCTCAGTTGCCTGAGATTCCACTGGCTTTTCAACCACTGTAGGCAGCACTCTTACCTGTGACACAGCTATATCATTAGGAAGGACAAATTATATTGCTGGAGCTGAGAGTTTGTTCAGTACTCCCACCACAACATCTCCACTCTTCACTGGACACACGAACCTCACTTTACATAACTGAGTGCTCCTTGTCTCACTGTGAATTCCTGTTACTCGTTCCTTTCCTGGTAATATTCCTTCAGTGGTACATATCTACTCATCTTTCATCATCACAGACTGAGAGGATCCTGTATCTCTGAACATTGTAACCTCTTTACCTGCTGCTCCTGCCCTATGTGAGTAAACTTTACCTTCACGGCTACATGGTAGAAGAAGATCTGGCACTTCCTCCTTTACCAACCTCTGAGCAGCTTGTAAGTTCCTGGTGCAGCTTTCTATCCTCCACTGTGCTTTTCATTATCACTCCAACAAAACTCAGTGGCTTATCCTGTTTTCCAACATCAGGCTTCCCAGTGCTTTTCCTCACCCACCAACACTGTGGTATCATGTGGCCTGCTTTATTGCAGTGAAAATACTGGGGCTTTTTAATTTCTCCTTCCTCTTCAAGGGTTCCCTTTTTACCCTGTGGGTAAATTATCCTTCTGAGATCGATCTGTACTGAGGTCTACCTTTCCCTTTCCACGTGAGGATTTCTCTTTTCCCCAATTTCTATCCCTCATGGATTGAAATTGATTTTGGAATCCAAACTTTGATTTATGGACCAACTCATAACCATCAGTCATTTCACCTGCAAATTTTGCCATTTTAGCTCTCTGCTCTTCCACATGAGTGTGCACTGCTTCAGAAAGGGAAGGTTTGAACTCCTGCCTCAGTGCCAATTTCTGAAGTTCAAACTCCCTCTCTTTCTCTCTTTCCTCTGTCTCTCTTTCTTTTTGTTCTGTAAAAGCAATTTGTTCTTTTTCTCTTTCCTCTACTTTCAATTCTAATTTAAACTGTTTCATTTCTGTTGCCCTTTCCTAGTCTTTTGCCTCTAACCCAAGCTGCTTCATTTTCAAAAGAATTTTAGCCATCTCTAAAGATTGTGACAGTGTTTCCAGCAAATTGAAATGCTGAGGTATTGCTGTAACTATCTGTCCTTTCCTCACGGAAGGGGGCAGCTCCAACCCCAGCTTGTCTGCTAATTCCAGCAGCTTGGCCTTAATCACCTTTTGTAAAACCCCAAAGGTCACTTCTTCCATCCCCAGAAAACTCTCGGTGACTGGAAGGGCCATTGCTATCCCAAGTACTGTTTAAACCAACTGAATACAACACCCGAAACAAAAGACACAAACACCTACCAGTCACTGCCTTCGAGTCCAACAACCTCAATCCCAATTTGGAACTATAGAACAAATCCCACAAAGAGACCCATTCTGTTCTGGACCAGGCCAGACCCCCTCAAAACATTTCAAGAAAGTAGCCCAAACCCTAACTTTGCCCGTTTTTTAAAGGAGGTGTAACATGGATATTCCAGGAGGGATGCAGCTGGTTAAACCACATCGCTTTAAACAGTACTTTTTTTTTACATGATTACCAAATGAAACACAAATAAAAGGGAACAAAATACCGCATAACAACTTATCGAAAAACCCAAAAGATCATCCCAATGTAATGATGCTATTCCAAATATTTGCAACAAATCCCCTAAGCAGCTGTGGGCACAAAAGGTAAAATCCAACACAGTGTCTTACAGGAGAGAAGTTAGAGAGAGAGAGACAGAGAGAGAGGGTCAGCATGGAGCTGCTTCTCTTGGGTCCAGCAGCTTCCCAACACTACTGCTTACTGACCCAACCAAACCAGAGATCAGCTGAGTTGGGAGAACTCACCTCTCCTCTGTTATTGTATTATTTTCTTTTAATCTTAAAAGCCTTTTGCCTGAGGCAGTGTCTGTCAGCTACAATCAAACTGGCCCAAAAACCCATTCAAGCCCAGACTTTTGGAACCTATGTTTTTATGACCTCCTGAAAATAAAGCCAATCACAAACTCGCCTTGTTAAAAGAGCAACAACGTCACACAGGAACCACACTGACACAGGCCTCGGCCTCTGTCTCTGTCCAGGATGGTCGCTTCTACATTTCTAGTCAAACACCCTGTCCATCAGCTCCTCCAGGACTTGGTCAGCACAGTGATGAGTTACTGTGCTTTCTGGGCCTTGCTCTATGGGATAAGGGCAGTTCCTGGCCTGTAACGTGTGACGATTTGTAGAGATGAGGTTTAACTATGGGATCAGCTGCATAAACGGAATAACATCCTGGCAACGACAAGCACAGCACCCTCTCGTGCTGCACAATTCCATAAAGACCGGCTCCAATATTAACATGATGGCATGGTGGCTCAGCGGTTAGCACTGCTGTCTCACAGTGCCAGGGAACTGGGTATAATTCCAGCCTTGGGTGATTGTGTTAGTGTGGAGTATACACAGCCTGCCAGTGTCTGCGTGAGTTTCTCTCAGGTACTCCAGTTTCCTGCCACAGTCCAAAATGTTCCGGTTAGGTGGATTGGCTGTGCCACATTGTGCTGTGGTGTCCAGGGATGTGCCGGCTGGGTGGGTTAGCTGTAGGAAATGCAGGACTATGGTTTAGGGTGGGGGGTGACTGGTGGGTAGGTGAGCAAGATCTGGGTGGGATGGTCTTTCAAGGGTTATTGCAGATTTAATGGGCCAAATGGCCTCTTTCTGCATGAAAGGCATTCTGTTCTATTCGTGTACAGATGGCAGTGCAGAAAAACACTGGGCTGTGGTGGACGAAGTACCAAAAATATCACTGAAACAAAAATACACTTTGTCAACAACTTGGAAATTCAGTCCATAGTCAGCATTCGAAGCACTGTTCTCTTGATATATGCCGATACAAATAAAAAATGTTAAAATCTATCTCAAGGAGATAATTTGAGCATAACAGAGAGCATGAAATTCAGTGAGGAGGATATGATTAGACTTCAGGGGAACATTGTCAAAGAGTGTGGTGCTGCAAAAGCACAGCGGTCAGGCAGCATCCGAGGAGCAGGAGAATCGACGTTTTGAGCAGAAGGTCTTCATCAGGAATGAGGGGGAGGCCCAAGGGGGCTGAGAGATAAATGGGATGGGGTGGTGAGAATTGGGGGGAAGATAGCTGGGAATGTGGTAGCTATATGAAGGTTGGGGTGAAGGTGATTGGATGGAGAAAGGGGTGTACCGGATGGGTGGGAAGGTAGATAGTTGGGTATGACAGTTCAACAGGGCGGTGCTGAGTTGGAGATTTGGATCTGGGGTAAGGTAGGGGAAGGGAGATGAGGAAACTGGTGAAATCCACATTGATGCCGTGTAGTTGGATGGTCCCAAGAAAGATGTGGCGTACTTCGTCCAGGCGTCTGGTGGCTAGAGTTTGGTGGTGGAGGAGGCCCAGGATTTGCATGTCCTTGGCAGAGTGGGAGGAAGAGGTAAAGCATTCGGCCACCGGGCGGTGGGCTTGTTTAGAGCGTGTGTCCCAGAGATGTTCTCTGAAATGTTCTGCAAGGAGGTGTCCTGTCTCCCCAGTGTAGAGGAGACACAAACAAGCTTTGGTGAAATAACAAATAAAATGTAAGACAGAGAAGCAGGGAAGTGATCCAGAGTTTTGGTCAGGATAATGAAGGGATTGAATATATAATGAGCTGCACCATTTAGAAGGTTACACAGGACCAAAGAGATTCCACACAGAAACATTGTTAAAAACAGCAATATGTTGTCAAAGCTTTTGGTCTTCCAATAATCGGGAGAAATGCAAGAAAACCAATTTTCTAACCATCAGAACAATGTAACCCAGTGGGGAGAAAGACTGCTGATTGGTTGATAAGTCTGTGCTAATTGATTTGAGGTGTTAGATGTGGAACACAATGCAGAACATTTGATTTTCAAATTTCGAAGGTAATTTGTTTAAAAAAGATGCAAGTTTTGAACTCAGATCTTATGTTTGCAGAGGATCAATTCCCTATATGCCAGATACTGAGCTGGAGAATGCGCTCGGTGTATTATCTTAAATCGGTTGTTGGTGTAGATACTAGCACACTTTGGATTGTTCAGCAAGTCATGTCCAAACACAATCACATCTGCTGAAAGTGACTTGCACATCAGCTAGTGCTGGTACAGGTGGGAAAAGAGGGTGAGGTGTCCTGAGTAAGAGATTAAGCAGTGCAGAGGGCTGTTGAGCTAGTAGTCTGGGTGGCATAGGGCCTGGGATGCAGTTTAGTTAGATTTGGGTGAAACTATTTGAGGGAAGATTCTGCATGCACCAGTAAGAGCTGATGATCATTAGTCTTGGTGGGATGCATTAGCAGAGTTCGAATGAGTGTGAGGTAGCAGAGAGAGCATAGTGACACTTACCCTTGCTGAGTCCAGAAGCTCCTGAAACATCTACCCTCACCACTAGGTGTTCCTCAGGACCATGGATATTGCACTGACCCAACTGGCAACTTAAAGCAAAGTTGGCAGATCCTGGTCCCACGGTCTCCACTGTTATCCCTGAAGAAAAAGCACAGTCCATCTCTCCCACGCCCTGGCAATCAGGACATCCAGGTCCACAAGAAGTCAGGTCGCATCTGCCTCTGTTGGCCAATGGTAGGCCAAACCTTCTGACACTACAACTCTGAAGGGCAGTCCCTGGCTTATAGAAATCCTCCTGGTGTACAGCTGGCAATTCAATGTGATGCTCCGGGTCGCGGGTATCAGAGAGTGTCTCAATAATAGTACCTACTATTATGGCTGGTGAATGTGGCAAACATGTTTCTTACTGTTTTCTGTATTTTTCATTGTGGACTGGAGTTAAAAACAAAGAACAGTTGATAAACCAAAGGATTTCAGGAGGATTGACACATGTTTTGAAAGCCAGTTATCTGACATTCATTGTGAGCAATGTTTACACAGCTGCTTGATTGAGCAGTGGTTAATGTGTCATTGCAGATGAACTGGAGTGAAGGGGTTACATACGGATGGAACTTTAGACTGTACATGTAGCTGACTAGTCAGTGCCCTAGCAATTAGGTATGTACAGTACAGGCCTCCTGCCTCACAACCAGCATGTGTCTGTTTCTCAGTTATCCAAACAGCCTGAGGTTGTGAAGAGGTTCGGGAGAAGCTTTTCAGATGCGGTAGAACTCAGGAGCTCTCTCTATTCTCTGCCATGAAAAACACTTTAAGCCTGAACAAAACCAATTCATTTCCTCTCCAACAGTTGCTATAAGTTGTGACTTTCAATAACTAAGTCTGAGATCTTCTCGACATGACCCAGCCACACTGTGCTCTTTGAGGAAAAAGTGAGGTCTGCAGATGCTGGAGATCAGAGCTGAAAATGTGTTGCTGGAAAAGCGCAGCAGGTCAGGCAGCATCCAGGGAACAGGAGAATCGACGTTTCGGGCATAAGCCAGCAACACATTTTCAACACTGTGCTCTTTGCAAACCAGTGGAAACATCTGGAGAAAGAAGACTGAGAAGCAGCGTTCTGACCAGCACAAGAACCATTTCAGCATATCCCATGAACAGAAAACACTCAACTGCTTTCCCAGTTTTCCCTCCATCCTTAACACCCATGTTATTTCCTGTCCGTCTGTCTATGTGTAAGGGACAGTTTTTAAGAGATTAGAATTAGAACATTGTCAATTGTCACATGTACTCAACTTCACAAGTACAAGAGCACAGTGAAAGGTTTGCAATGGCACCATCTTCGGGACAAACTACCTCGGGACAGTTTTTAGATAAAAAATAGAGAAATAAAGGGGAATAAAAGGAAAAATGTTACATTACTTACACTTATTCACAGTATCAGTTGGAAAAAAATGAAATAAAGTTAACAAGATAATCATGACGGTAAAAACAATGGCTGCAGATGCTGGAAACCAGATTCTGGATCAGTGGTGCTGGAAGAGCACAGCAATTCAGGCAGCATCCGAAAAGCTTCGAAATCGACGTTTCGGGCAAAAGCCCTTCATCAGGAATAAAGGCAGAGAGCCTGAAGCGTGGAGAGATAAGCTAGAGGAGGGTGGGGGTGGGGATAGAGTAGCATAGAGTACAATAGGTCAGTGGGGGAGGAGATGAAGGTGATAGGTCAGGGAGGAGAGGGTGGAGTGGATAGGTGGAAAAGGAGCTGGGCAGGTCGGACAAGTCCAGACAAGTCAAGGGGATCGTGTTAGCCTTTCTACAAAGGGCTACAGTAGATCAATGCAGGGACTTCCACACGTGGTCTGACCGGACTCACAAACCTCTGACCACCCGCACCATTCCCCAGTATAACATCCATCCTGCTTCCCTCTGGCATCTCACCCACTGGCCGTCCCCACTCCCCTTGGGCATCTCATCCAGGCTGTCCCCACTGCCAACTCACCGGGTGTCCCAGCTCCCCTCGTGCCTACAGCCTGCTCTACATCAGGCAAAAACACCGAAATGGGGAAAAGGGGAAAAGAAAAAGGACCAGAAAAAGTGAAATAAACTGATGGATTGGAGCAGCTCCGGTTGGAGCGTCCCACTCCACCTCCATCTTGTCGTCTTACTGGAGTGTGAGCTACACTGTAGTAGAGTTATATGCTGACTGTTCCTCTTTGTTTACCTGAGACTCCAGTATTACCTGAAACAAGCTGTAATTCATGTTCAGTGGCAGAAACCAAGTTTCTGACAATCAGGGTCTGAAAGGAATGTGATTTTGGGAATTTTGGATATCTTTTAAAATGAATAATTTGGACAATAAGTACAGAAATAGTGGGGCTTGATTAACAGTGTATTATCTTTGTGAGCTATAACAATGTTTGGGCACACGTGTGAGATCGATTTGATAAAGAATCAATAAGGGTTTGGGAATGGTATATGTGTTGGTGATGGAAAGCATCAGGTTCTGTATTACCTTACAGCGATGGCACTTGTTAAAACAAAGAATTTCCTGCAGCGGGCAGAGTTGTCCCTCACAGTTTTCAGGGAAATTACAAAGACCATGTTGCTTGACTTGGTGGGTGACCTCGAGGTGGCATTGCCTGGCAGAGTGAGGAATGCAGCGATAATTGAAATACTGGCACAGCACTTGGGTTGAGAGGAAATACAAGAAAGGCTGGGTCCTCCAGGGAGTGAAATATCAAATCAGGTCGTGCTCAGTAACAGTCATAGCAGCTTCAGTGAGAGGAGACAATGGGATAACTAGCGATGGCAGAACATGGAAAGGACAGAGCAGAAAAATACAGAGATGAGCAACAGAAAAGAATAAAGAAAAGAGCAGGGAAAGATAAGGAAAGGGAAACGGTGTTGGAAAGAGTGGAATGGGTAAAGGTGAATTAGAACTGCAGAGAGAGACAATGTGAGAGAATATGTCTATCAGGTTAAAATGATACCGTCAAACCAGAGCCTTCAGGCAGAGAATCTGAATAATTTGAACAATTTGAAGGCTGGCGCAGAAATGTTTATCCTTGTTGAAGCCCTACCAAGACTGTCCTCCTCCTGAGTACAGCCGTGATATTCTCCCCAATCAAATACACAACTCCCACTCCACTCTTGCCTCCCCTTCCCTCCTTCTGGTAACATCTGTACCCCGGAATATTGAGCTGCCAGTCCTACTTTAACAGGAGATCTATCAGCACAGGGTCAGGATTTAAGGACACAGCCTGGACAAACCTGTATTGAATGCAAAAGTGTTCAGCAAAGCAATTGTGACAGGTGCATCCGAGCATTAGGAGAATTTAAATATTCACGAACATCCCACGGTGAGGACCAAAGGCTAGTAACTGATCGCCAGGCAGAAGTAAGGGCCAATGATTCAGAGCTAATCCATAAAATTAAACCTTTCTTCAGTCACGCTCACAACTTCAAAACAGCTAAAAATTGGCACAGGAAAATGAAGGCAATGGCCAAGGTAAGGAACAGAGAGCTGGAAATGCCCCAAGATCCCCTGCACAGATCAGAAGCCAAATTATTGAGGGTGAAGGTGAAAATTGGGAGCCAAGGTGTACCCGTTGTTCCAAAACGAGGCACTATTGCTCAGAATGTAGGAAACTGAGAAGGAAACCCATGGGGCACATTGGAATTCATAAGAATGAGGCTGAAAAGGAATTGAATAAAATAAATACCACGGATCAGATTGTAACATTAATGACAAAGGACAATCTGGTGGAGACACTCCTGTGAATGCAGAAGGATTGCATACAGTAGACGAGAGAAATGAATGTCTTTTTTTCTCTAAGAAAATAACTCCAATTTCTTCAAAGGCAGCATAACTATACGAAACCATGCAGGAGTGACACAAACTCTCCTGATGGAGAAGCAGTTACTTTTCACCACAGAGAGGTTACTGAAGCCAGTCTGTTAGTAAGTAGGATGGATGGAAAGTCTCCCCCACTTTCTCTGTTTAAAGTCCAGTTGGAGTGTGACTTGTTAACTGCACCAGTGGTAAAGCAGTTAGCTAAGAAATTTCCTGTGGAAGGAGGTGATTTATTCCTGGGGAATGATTCAGTTGGAATAATAGTTGTACCTTTGCCGAAAATCCAGATGAGCCTAAGGAGGCAAAACAGTTGCAGAAATGGGTTCCGGTATTTTCTATCAGGTATAATGGCCATAGAAATAGATAAACGATGTCCACGCCAGTCCAAACCCGGCTCCTCCACATGATAAACAAAGGACATCACCAGAGAATCGCAGGATCACTGCAAGCAGATGTGAGGGAAGGTGAAACTCTGTTTAAAAATTAAAATGGCTCCAAAGAGGTATTTGGGATGCCCTCGTTAATTGAAGCTCAGGAATTAGATCCAGGGTTAAGTAAGTTAGCACAGGCAGCTCATACTGAAGCTGAGGCTGAAGGAGTTCCAGAGAGTTATGATGTTAGAAACAAAAGATAGATTTATTTCAAGTTCTGTGGAGAAACCTAGATTGGACTGTTTTAAAGATAAAAGAAAGGACACATTGGGTTATTTTTATAAAAATGTTTTTTTTTTGAAAGTGCATACTTTCAACGAAATGCTCGAGTTATTTGATGCAGGGGTCACCGACCTGAGCTTTATGACTACGAAAGAGCTAATATCGAGATTTGCTTTCAGGTGAGGAAAGGCATGCTGGGAAAACATTGCTCAGGTCAGCTCCCTCTCTGTCATTTCTGTTCCAATGATGCCAACAGCGACAAGGAATCCTCGGAATAGTCCACCTTTTCCCTAAACAGAGGATTCCCCGCACAGTGGTTGACAGGGATCTGAGCTGTGTATTTAACCTATCTCCCTCACTTTGGCCCTCACCCCCTCTCTTCCCTCCCACAACACTGATAGGGACCCACTTGTCCTCACCTACCACCCGTCCAGCATCCACATCCAGATGATCATGAGCTGCTATTTCCGCCTCGTCCAGCTGCATGTCATCACAGCCGCTTATTCCCTTCCCCTCTATTAGCCTTCCACAGGAACAATTCACTCTGTGACAAACTGGGTACAACCCTCCTCCATTCACAAAATGTCCGCACACCCACATGGCACCTTCCCCTGCAACACCAGCCCCTTTACTCCCTCAGTCCTAGCTCTCCAAGGCCCCAGACCTACCTTCCAGGTGAAGCAGCACTTCACTCAATCTCGTCTATTGTCTTCACTGCTCACAATGTGGTCTCCTCTCCACGGGGAAGACGAAGCATAGACTGGGTGATCACTTCACAGAACACCGGCATGCTGTCCACAGAAATGGTCCTTCTCTTTCTGCCACTTGTACACACCACCACATTCCCCTGGGCAACATGTCTATCTTGGGCTTGCTGCAGTGTTCCAGTGAAGCTCAGTGCAAGCTGGGAGAACACGTTTCTGCTTGGGGAGCCTGCAGCTTTCTGGACTCAGTACTGAGGTCAACAATTTTAGGGCTGACCACATTCTCAAATGTCCTTATCCCACCCCCTACACATCGGGCATTGCCATCACATGGGCTGTGTTGTTTTTGCAGCATCCCATGGTCAGAGGTGGCACAATATGGCCACCCGTTGGGATAAATATTAGCTTGCCTGGTCCAGCATTAAAGTGAGGTCATAGGGTAGCACAAAGGTGGTTTTGAGAAGGTACATATCATGAGATTATGGGTATCGACACCTGTCCTCAGAGGGGTCCATCACTGATCAGGTATTTCACAAGTTTGGATGTAAAGAATACCAGGGAAGGAACAATGACAATGTTGCATGTAATTATTTTAACGCAAAATGTAAACAAAAAACACATACCCCACTGGGGAAATCAGAGTATCATTGACATATCCTCCAATCTGAGCTGGGAATAAGTGACTGACTGGGCCCCATGTGAAAGCCATACCTGGAGTGGTCTCTGGCCTCTCCCCCACATGTTGTGGAACAGCTCAAATAAAGATTGATTGTGCCACTGAATACCAATCTCAAGGCTCCTCTTCAACATCTCTCCCAACAGGCTGTTACTACACCCAACCCATCATCAGCCTGTAATGGTCACCATGAGCAGCTATTCATTCTCCCAGGCTGACCTTTACCCTGCCCTTTGTTGCTCTATTGATTTTTTCTCTCTCTCTCTCTCTGTGCTCCTCCCTTCTCCACCCCATTTTCAGTATAAATACCAACTCTTGCCCATCTACAGGCAGATCTGAAGAAGGATCACTCGACTCAAAACATTAACTCTGTTTTGTCTCCACAGATGTAACCAGACCGAATGAGCTTTTCCAAGAAATTTCAGACATTGATCCTGATTTCCAGCATTGACAGTTCTTTGGTTTCTTTGAACACCATTCCTCAAAGCTGCATAACTTCGATGTTAATGTTAGAGATTTGGTGGAATGTCCAAGATTGTCTGTTCCTTCAGTTCTCATAAGAAACACACAGATACTTGTGTATTTGCAGATAAGAATAAACGCGTGCACGCGCGCGCACACATACACACACACACACACACAGTTACACTTGGTCTAAATTTAACCAAAGCCTAGGGATTAGCATCCAATCATCGGTGATTGGCCCATTCCCAATGGCAATGTCTGTACCGATTACAGTTTACTTACCAACCACTCTTCCCTTATCCAGTGTAAATGTTGCTGTTGAACTGTATTCTTGAAAAATTATCCAAATGTAGGTAAGACAAAAATCTAAAATAAGGCATCTTTTTTCCAGCATTGCTCAAGTTCTGTGAAGCCAAATGACTGTCAAATATGACTTTTCCCAAGTCCTGTCTCTCATTTGTATCCGTGATGTCCTGGTGCCAGTGTTGGACTGTGGTGTTTGTGTTTGCTTCAGGGAGAGTATGTGTGAGTGTGGGAGAGTGTGTGTGAGAGAGTGCATGTGGGAAAGAGTTTGTGTGATACACAGATTGTGTCTGTGAGAGAGGATCTGTGTGAGTCTATGGGTGAGTGTGAATGTGTTTGTATGCATGTGAGAGAAGGAGTGTGTAATAAGTAATTCAAAAAAATAATTCTAACTCAGGTAGAATGAACAAAAGTACTTCTCAATGTAATGCTGTTAAAACAGGAGAGTAAGGACGATGTTATAGGTGTACAACCATGTGCTGGGATCACCTGTGGTGTGACACGAACACAAGATCACAGCTGAGGCCAGCTTCATGGGTACAGAACTTGTCTATCAGTCTCTGCTTGGTAAATCTGCATCGTTATGTATCTCCAACTCCATCCTGGAGTAAGCTTACCTGAAGATTGGAGGCTGCATGCCCTTGACCATTGAAGTGTTCCTTGACTGGGAGGGAGTCATGGTGAGGAATCACTAAAACAACTATTGAGTGATATCAACAAGTTTCATCCCACTCTCAGACTTACCATGAACTACTCTTCCAAACCAGTCTCATTCTTGGAGACACATATCTCAGTACCTCACCCTACTGCAACCCCACGGAAATCCTCACAATGCTGCACCTCTCTAGTTTCCACCCTAAACTTGCAAAAGAAGTCATCCTCAACATTCAGTCCCTGTGCATACACAGGATTGGTTCAGATGAGGAGAAATGTGATGGACCTCTGAAGGTTTGGAGGGATGCTCTCATAAGACCAGGATATGATGCTCAACTTATCGATCTCCAGTTCCGACATGACACAGTGAGAAACCACAGTGACCTCCTCAGAAGACAGACACAGGGTAAGACCGATAGAGTACACTTCATTGTCCAGTACGTCCATGGTGTGGAGAAACTACACCATGTTCTTCACCGCCCTCAACATGTCATCAACAATGATCAGCATCTCGGCAAGATCATCCCTACGCCTCTACCTTTCACCTTTAAACGACCGCCAAACCTTAAACAGACCATTGTTTGCAGCAAACTACCCAGCCTTCAGGGCACCTTTGACCAACACCATGGCAACCTCTGCAGGACATGTCAGATCATCGACATGGACACTACCATCACAAGTGGGAACACCACCCGCCATGTACACGGCAGATACCCATGTGACCCAGTCAATGCTGTCTCCCTCATACACTGCAGGCAAGGATGCCCCAAGGCACGGTATATCGGTGAGACCACCCAGACACTACAGCAATGGATGAACAGACACCACACAACAATTGCCAGACAGGAATGTTCCCTCCCAGTCAGGGAACACTTCAGCTCTCAAGGACATTCAGCCTCTGAACTTCAAGGCAGATTTCGAGATACACAACAATGCAAAATCACCGAGCAGAGACTGATAACCAAGTTCCGGACCCATGAAGCCGGCCTCAACCGTATGTCCTGCTACAGGTGACCCCCACAACACAGTCCTGTATCTATAAAACCTTCCTCACTGTCCTGTTGTGACAGTATTACCTTGATCAGTTGCTCTGATCTCTTTACCTTATTATGTTTTGAATTGATAATTACTCTCTCTCACACACACAGAATCACACTGATCCTTGCTCACATGCCCACACTATCTTGCACAAACACACACACAGACCCTCTCTCACACACACACTCTCTCTCACACACACTGTCTCACACAAACACTCAGAGACAATCTCTCACACACACACACTCACACTCACACTGTCTCACACAAACACACATGCAGACCCTGTCTCTCTCTCTCACACACACTCTCTCACACACACTGTCTCATGCAAAACACACACAGACCCTCTCTCACACAAATACACACATTCTCTCTCCCTCACACACACACACACACAATCACACAGACCCTCTCTCACATACACTCTCTCGCATGAACACACACGCACAGAGTTACGCAGAACATCTCTCTCTCACACACTCACAAATCTATTGGGTGAATCATTTCATTCAAGACATTTGTGTATTTGCAGATACATCTTTTTTCAAAAAGCACACAATTTGTAGTAACAGTCAGCCATTGCAATCCTGTAAATTCCAGATTTTGGAATTAAATCTGCTGGATTCCAAGTTAAAACTCTGGACAGATTCTGGATAGGCCCTCTCACCTACAATGCAGTGTCTAACCTGAGGTATCACCTTTTTTATAATCCTATCGCTCTGGCTGGTTGCCATGACAGCAGAGCACTGACATTGACTTTATAAACACTTTACACACTGTCCCACACCCTTGGTCACCTGAAGAGACATATTACCTGATACCTGATATCACTGATACCAGTGGTATGATCTTTTAATCTCTCTGCCCTTGATCTCTCGGCCGATAAACTCTGTGGCTTTGCCCTGCTCACTCCCTGCACCTAATGAAGGAGCAACACGCTGAAAGCTTGTGTGATTTCAAATAAACCTGTTGGACTGTATCTGTGTGTCGTGTGACTTCTGACTTTATTTATATCAAGTATTATTTGTGCTACATGAAGTTTAAAACATGTAAACTGAATTCCATGAAGATGTTTTATATCAGTATTTTTATTTTTGTGAATATTTCAAGGATTTTTACACAGACATTCAGTCACATGACGTGGGCATCATCGGTAAAGACGGTATTTGCTGCTGATGCCGAATTGCCTCTGAGAAGGAAGGAGCGAGTTCAAATGGGGTCACATCAGTGACTGTCATCCCTGTCTTTTAAATATTACACAGAGTGAGCAGTTTAAATGTTCCTTGTTGTGAGCACGTTAAACAATATTTGCTGCAATGATTTAAGCGACATTTGCTGTAACCATTTTATGTAATAGTTGTGCTTTGTTTATGCACTGCAACCAGCGAAAGTTACATCTGTGGTGACTATTTATAAATATCTGATGGAAGCCTTTTTTAAAGTGCTCTTCAGAAGATTTCCACAACATGAGGAGTGATGGACAGTGTCGATAAGGGCTAATTTGTGCACCTTAACAAAGTGAAACATTGTGTTTGTCTCACTGATCCAGGAAGGACTGATCGAGTGCACTGTGTCTGTTTAAAGGATCATGGGGAGTGTTGAATGAACCGACTGTGTGTCTCTCACAGACATCAGGGAGAGCAGACTGACCTCACTGTGTCTTTATCACTGACCCAAGGAACCTGGATTGTTCAATTGTGATCCCAGAATGACTCAATTCACCTCATCATTTCATAAGTTTCACTAATTGAGCAAAAGGGTATGTTACCATGTTCTTCAGCTGTTCTCTGAACTTAGTCTGGGTCACGGCATCTTTACATGTGTTTGTGCAGCAACTGAGAAGCTGAAGAATGAATCCTATATCTCGTGAAAAGTAATGTAAATATACAGCCTTATACCCCAACCGATACATGCGTCTCCACATAGAATACACCAGAAACAATGACCATAACAGGATGAAATTCCCTGAGATAACAAACATTAAAATGATGGATTTCCTTCGGTTCTCCAAGGGTCGGTCCTTGGAATGCTGCCCCCTGCTGTCAGACTGGAGTCTCCTGCGGGCTCTGCTGGCCACTAAAATGTACCTCCCAGTGAGAGCATTGAGCAGCAGGATCAGAACAAATGGGAGCACTGGGGTCAGAATGTAGTGAATAAGCTCAATCGATCCCCAGACTCGCGATAACATAACATACCTTTTCACCAAACAAAACCAGGGCTGGTTCCTCAGCTTATACCGAGGTGTTAACATAAAATACCAGGAAATGTTCTTTAAACAGCTGAGCACAGTTATTGTTCCCAGAACCACGGCTGCTGTTTTCTCAGTGCAATAGTTGTCTTTCATCTTTTGACAACAAATGGCCACAAATCGATCAAAGGTGAAAGCGACAGTGAACCAGACAGAGCAGTCCATAGCTGCAAAAACCAGGATGGCGTGGATGTTACACACGGGGAAGGTCTGCAGAAATGTAAATTCAGTTTTATAAATAATTCGATGTGTCTCAATATCAGATTAATGACGTTGAGCAGTAAGTCCACTGCTGCCATGGCCACCAGGTAGTGAGTGATACATTTTGAAAGATCACACTTTCTCTGCGACAGAATCACTATTGTCACTATGTTAACTATGAGAAAGGGAGATAAACAAGATCATGTTATGTTAGGCTGAGAACAAACCTTATTACAGTTACAGTCAGTAAGTTACAGTACTTATTGAATTATTCAAAACTGTTATTACATCCAGTAACGATATAATAATGGAACATTAACTGGAATTATTGAATGGATATTTCGTGTCTGTCTCCAGAATGCAAACAACATGCCAGAAATAAGTATGAATAATAAATTGAAAGGAAGGGATAAATTAGACACAATTAGAATCATTGCGAAATGTTGCTCAGAAAATTTTTCAAACCAAAGACTGATGTATCCCGAGTTCTGAGAAATTGCATCTAATGGTTTTCAAAGGAATGCTGGATGCGATAGCAGATGCGCTGGTTTTAATTTTGCAATAGTGCCCAGAAGCTGGTGAGAATGGAGAGCAACTGCTTCTCCAATCACAGGCTGGTTGTCTCCATGCTTTCTGTTGGTAGGTTAATGATGAGGATGTCAGTGACCAATAAGCCACAACTAAATTAAATGGCAGGGTAGGCTCGATGGACTGTATGGTCTCCTCCATTGCCTGTACACCTCCATCCCCCATCACGAAGGACTCAAAGCCCTCCGCTTCTTCCTTTCCCGCCGTACCAACCAGTACCCTTCCACTGACACCCTCCTTCGACTGACTGAACTGGTCCTCACCCTGAACAACTTCTCTTTCCAATCCTCCCACTTCCTCCAAACGAAAGGAGTAGCCATGGGCACCCGCATGGGCCCCAGCTATGCCTGCCTCTTCGTAGGATATGTGGAACAATCCATCTTCCGCAACTACACTGGCTCCACCCCCCACCTTTACCTCTGCGACATCGATGACTGTATCGGCGCCGCCTTGTGCTCCCACGAGGAGATTGAACAGTTCATCCACTTCACCAACACCTTCCACCCCGACCTCAAATTCACCTGGACAGTCTTAGATTCCTCCCTCCCCTTCCTCGACCTTTCTATTTCTATCTCAGGCGACCGAATCAACACGGATATCTACTACAAACCGACCGATTCCCACAGCTACCTGGACAACACCTCCTCCCACCCTGCCCCCTGTAAAAACGCCATCCCATTCCCCCAATTCCTTCGTCTCCGCCGCATCTGCTCCCAGGAGGACCAGTTCCAAAAACATACAACCCAGATGGCCTCCTCCTTCAAGGACCGCAATTTCCCCCCCGACGTGGTCGACGATGCCCTCCACCGCATCTCTTCTACTTCCCGCTCCTCTGCCCTTGAGCCCCAACCGCCACCAGGACAGAACCCTACTGGTCCTCAATTACCACCCCACCAATCTCCATGTACAGCGCATCAATCGCCGTCATTTCCGCCACCTCCAAATGGACCCCACCACCAAGGATATATTTCCCTCCCCTCCCCTATTAGCATTCCGTAAAGACCACTCCCTCCGTGACTCCCTCGTCAGATCCACAACCCCCACCAACCCAAACTCCACTCCCAGCACCTTCCACTGCAACCGCAGGAGGTGCAAGACTTGCGCCCACACCGCCCCCCTCACCTCCCTCCAAGGCCCCAAAGGAAACTTCCATATCCGCCACAGATTCACCTGCACCTCCACACACATCATCTATTGCATCCTCTTCACCCGATGTGGCCTCCTCTATATTGGGGAGACAGGCTGCCTACTTGCGGAGCATTTCAGAGAACACCTCTGGGACACCCGGACCAACCAACCCAACCACCCTGTGGCTCAACACTTCAACTCCCCCTCCCACTCCACCAAGGATATGCAGGTCTTAGGACTCCTCCATCGCCAGACCACAACAACATGACGGTTGGAGGAAGAGCGCCTCACCTTCTGCCTAGGAACCCTCCAACCACAAGGGATGAACTCGGATTTCACCAGTTTCCTCATTTCCCCTCCCCCCACCTTGTCTCAGTCAAATCCCTCGAACTCAGCACCGCTTTCCTAACCTGCAATCTTCTTCCTGACCTCTCGGCCCCCACCCCAGTCTGACCTATCACCCTCACCTTGACCTCTTTCCACCTATCACATTTCCGACGCCCCTCCCCCAAGTCCCTCCTCCCTACCTTTTATCTTAGCCTGCTGGACAAACTTTCCTCATTCCTGAAGAAGGGCTTATGCCCGAAACGTCGATTCTCCTGTTCCCTGGATGCTGCCTGACCTGCTGCGCTTTTCCAGCAACACATTTTCAGCTCCTCCATTGCCTACACCCCTAAAAACTTGTAAAGTCAGTAATCAGAGCACACAGATTTAATATAGTTGGCACAAGAAGTAGAGAATGACATGAATATAATTGCTAAACACAATAAATGATTAGGATTTGGAATTCACAGTCTAATAGAGTGACACAGATAGATTCAATAGTAGATTATAAATATGGAACTGGAGAAATATGTGAGGCAGGAAAAGTTAAAGGACATGGGGAAACAGAGTGTGAGGGAGAGAAGAGTGAGTCCAAGATCAGTGTTGTGAATTTAAGGAAGGGTAGATCTGAGAGCATGAAATTAGGCCGAACTAAAGAGAACAGGGAAATGAGGTTCAGGGAGAACACAGTAGTGGTAGACTTTTTTAAATAAGATTAGATTACTTACAGTGTGGAAACAGGCTCTTTGGCCCAACAAGTCCACACTGGTCCTCTGAAGAGCAACCCACCCAGACCCATTCTCCTACATTAACCCCTTCACCTGACACTACGGGCAATTTAGCATGGCCAATTCACCTAATCTGCACATTTTTGGACTGTGGAAGGATACTGGAACCCTGGAGGAAACTCACTGAGACACGCGGAGAATGTGCAAACTCCACATAGACAGTTGCCTTAGGCGGGAATTGAAACTGGGTCTCTGGCGCTGTGAGGCAGCAGTGCTCACCACTGAGCCACTGATTATAGATAATAATTACATTCAAAATGAGAAAGGAAAATTTCCAAATGGAGCACCCCACCATCTGTGTTAAAAATGGCATCAAACTTCAATAAAAAGCAAATAATTGTGAAAATTTGGCTGGCCGTCAGCAGTTTGAACAAAAAAATAATAGTCTGCTCAGAATGGGTAAAATTTTAACATGAGTGAACAATTAGAGTACAAGAGAAACCTAGCGAGCAATACAGGGGCAAGAACATGGTGGGCTACAGTGAGAGGCCTTTATTGACATTGCTTGCTATTACCCTCATTAACACCAAATCTCACCTCATTAATATGCAGATTCCCATTCTACCATCCACTGGATAGAAACTAGACACAGAGAATTCCCAATGTGGAAGTCAGACTGGGAACCTGGTGACTCCAGCTCACTGCTTGTTCCTCCAGCCCTCCAGCTTGGAACCCCAGCACCAACAGCTCAAGGTACGGTTTCTGGGTGGTGACCGCACACAGCCCACAGTCACAGACATTGGAATCTGACATGTGCCAGTCTCACCACACACCATCCTGGCACATCTCCGAGCCACTCGTAGGGCACTGCCAAAGAGGCCACTCCTGTGGAATGATGGCTGGGGAACATAATAGTGGGAATCAGAGTTGGGAAGCTGGGAAATGATGATACTGAAAGGAGACAATTCACTATGTAAGGGGGAGGGGTTCAGTGAGAGTCAGCAACACCCTGGATACAAGGAGGGGGCCAGTGCATTCCCAGTCTGGCATATCGACCCGACCGGACTGGGGTTACAGCTGGAGGGTACGTAGATGCAGATGATTTGGGCGGGGACTTGGGGATGTGTGAGGTCTGAGAGGTTACCAGGGCAGGGGGTGCTTTCAGGAACGGTCATTTTATCCTTGAGAGTTCCCCTGTGTGCAGAGGAGGAGGCTGGAACTCAGTGTCTGAGGGAAGCCTGCTCTTGCCTTCCATCCTGCTGTGACTCAGAAATGAAGATGGCTGCACCTGAACATGAGGCCAGCAGGGTAAGTGTTTGGATGTGCGACCTTGGGTGGGGGTGGGGTATCTGCAAGTCCATGCAATGGGAGGCCCCTTCAAAGGGCAAGGTCACTCAGCACACACCCAGACACTGAAGGACAGACCCTTTAATATTGTACGTTGCAGCTCATTCCCCAAACAGCTCAGAACATTTAGTGTCATACAGGTTTACAGCATGGAAACAGGCCCTTCAGCCCAACTTGTCCATGCTACCCAGTTTGCCCAACGAAACCTGTCCAGATTGTATACATTTAGTCCATATACCTCCATACCTGTCCCAACCATGTATCTGTGTAAATGTTTCTTAAATGACAACATTGTACTCACTATCACCGCTACCTCTGGGAGCCCATTCCAGACACTCACCATCGTCTCTGGGAAAATGTTGCCCCTCTGGATCTATTTGTGTCTCTACCCTCTCAGCCTAAACCTGTGCTCTCTAGTTTTAGACTCCCCGAGCACGGGGAAAATTTGTTGGCTATCTACCTTATCTCTGCCTCGCATGATCTATGAGGTCACCCCTCAGTCTCATATTCTCCAGGGAAAATACGTCCAGCTTGTCCAGACTCTCCTGAAAGTTCAAAACTTCTAGTCCAGGAAGCATGTCATCTGTGACTCCAGCTTCAAGGAGTAATAAACCTGTATCCCTCGATCTCCTTGTTCTATAACATTCCCTATGGCCTGACCAATGACTGGGTAAGTCCTGCCCTGGTTTAACCCAACAAAATTCAACACCTCGCATTTATCAAAATTAAATTCCATCAGCCATTCCTCAGCCTATTGGCCCAATTGATCAAGATCTCACTGTATTCTCAGGTAACCTGCTTCACTGTCCACTGTACCAGCAATTTTCGTGGCATCCATACACTTACTAATCATACCTCCTAAATTATCAGCCAAATTCTTTACGTAAATGATGAATACCAGTGGACCCATCACTGATCCCTGTGGCATATTGCTGGTCACAGCCATGTTTCTGTAATAGCTGTAATGTCCCAGTCCCATGTATCCATCCATGCCCTGAATTAACTTCCCTTACCTGTCAGGCCTCTTGCTTTGAAATAAATGCAGTTTCACCCTGACTTTCCTTGCTTCCTGCCAATTCTTGTCTTCCCTGTCTAGTGCGAGGATTACCAACACTGCCTTGACTGTTTAACTCGCTCCCATTAACTTCTGTACTGTCATCAACCTTCTCTTATGTCTCCCTTCTCCTTTGGATCCCCCCCAACACCCATCCTAACTTCCCTGCCAGACTAGTTTACCCCATCCCAAGTGGCTCTCGCAAATCTCCCCACCAGGATATTGGCCCCCTCAAGTTCAGGTACAACCTGTCCCATTTAGAGAAGTCAGCTCTGTCCCAGAACAGGTCCCAATGATCCAAGAATCTGAATCCTTGATCCCTCCATCGGCTCTCAGTCACGCATCCATCTGCCAAAGCCTCCTTTTCCTATTCTCGCTAACATTTGTAGACCCCAAATTACTATCCTTGAGATCCTCCATTTTATCCTTTGCTTAACCCCCTTTCATTACTCTTCAGGACCTCATTCCTTTTCCTCCCTATGTCGTTGGTACCAGTGTATACAATGACCTCTGGCTGCTCACCATCCCCCTGAGGAATTTGATACAATGTTCAGAGATGTCCTCAATCCTGACACCAGGGAGGGAGCACACCATCCTGGAGTCTCGGTCACAGCCACAGATACCCTGTCTGTGACCCTGACTAGCGAGTCCCCTTATGTGCTGTTTCAGTTGCCTTCCCAAAGGTTTGTGGCTAAGCTAGTCATGATACTACAGGCCTGTCTGCTGCAGTTGTAGTCCCCCGAGAGAGTATCCCAAACGGTATCCCTGTTAGAGAGGGGAATAGCCACTGGAGACTCCTGCACTACCTGCCTCTCCTGGCAGTCACCCATCTCCCTGACTGAACCTGTGGTGCCTCCACATCACTGTAACTAGTGTCTATCACACTCTCTGCCCCCTGTATGCTCCTCAGTGTGTCCGGCTCCCTCTCCAACTGAACCACGCTGTCTGTGAGGAGCTGTAGCCGGTCACACTTCCTGCAGACACAGTCGTCAGGGACACTAGACTATTCCCTGATCTTCCACATCTGCCGGGAGGAGCATTCCACTGCCCTAACTGCCATCTCTGTCACCTCACAGTAACACAAAGAACAGAATCTTACCTTACCCTGACCTTGTTGCTGATCACCCTCCTCACCGGGTATCCCAGTATCCACCAAAACCCACACTTAAACCTCCAGCAGCACTTCAACAGCAAAGCAGCCCTTTTCAAAATGGCCGCTCCAACAATGGCCTCTCGGCTGGAGCTTGCCTCCTTTTTGTTCACTCCTGGTGGCTGAGCTGATTCCTCCCAGAATCCTCCTCAGTCTCTTCTCAGCAGTCCATTTTTTCACTTGGGAATAACTTGGATAAGTCGGGAAGTCCAGTCATTTCTGCAGCACATTGTTGTCCCTAAAAAGTGAGAATGTAGCTGCCAGGGTGACAGTGACCTGTGATGTCCCTATTGCCTGGATACGGTAGCTATGGGTTACCTCCCACTTGGGGTGAGGGAGCGGTGTGCAGTGACAAGGATGGCTGGCTCCAGTCCCTGCAAAGTCAGATTTGCATCCGTACAGAGGCTCAAAAACAGAGCTGATTGAAAAGGGTGAACATATAGATGTGGAAAACTATTTACAATAAAATGTCACCCGTGCCACCAGGACATCTTCTTTCTCCCTCTACCGCCAGGTCGAGGTGCATTCCCAGGGTCTGTGGCTGGGCTGGAGGAAGCCTGCTCTCCACTGGAGCCCATTGCCCTTGGAGGGTCTGGTTGAGTGACCCTGGGGGTGGGTGTATGTGCAGGGCCCTCACACCCTGAGCAACAGAGGCAGGTGCACCTCCCTCGGTCTGACCACTCAGTGAACAGGGAGACAGTAGAGAGAGAGTTGGGGGTGAGTGGGGGGGGGGGGGGGGGGGGGGGGGGGGGTGAAGTGAGAGAGAGAGAGAGAAAGAGAGAGAGAGTTAAATAGGAAAAGAGGCAGTGGGATAGAGATAGAAAAAATAAGATATTGAATAGGGAGAGTCAAATCGAAAGAAATTAATTTTCAGAATGGAATTGTACAAAAATTAGAAGGGGATAGACTTGCAGTACGATGGGGAGAGAACTGAGAGGGGGAGAGTTGCTGTGTCTTTGTGACTGTACTTACAGGACAATAGGGACCTGACCAGGGGTGGGAATAATTGGACAGGTCAGGCTTTGAAGGAATTTGGACTCAAAATGAGAGTATTAAAATGGGAAGTTGATGTATCAAGAAAGTTTGTTGTCAATGAGCACAAAGAGAAATGGTAAACCAAACATGATGAGAGTTCAGACCGGGCAGCAGAACTTTGGATGGGTTTAGGTTTATTGAGGTTTGACACTGTGAGGTTAAAGATAATATCAGTGGAATACTCGAATCTGGATGAATCAAACCCAGAGACGGTGTGGTGTGCAGCATCCCGGATGAAGCAGGCAGGAGACACTAATATTACAGATTCTGATCTGTCATCTCTCCCTGTTTTGAGGAATGTTGCAGCTGAGACTCATTTATTAATAGAAGGAGGAATCCACCCAGAGACTCAGTTAGGGCCCACAGAGATTGACATTAATTACAGTCACTGAACAAACAGGGTCATTGAACTCCTTTCAATCCAGTGCCTTTGTCCCAGAGTAAAGTTAAACTTATACCTGGTCTGGGTAGAATGTGTGAGGGTTGCTGAGTAAAGGAACAATGATAATATGGGAGTGGGCCAAGAGGGCTGGATGTCTGTAATAGCTCCCCTGATGATCAAAGATAAAATATCGGTTTGTTCCTTTGAAGAAGAGTTGAACAAGTGACAGCTATTATGGGCTTAATGGAGTTCTTCGATAAAGGAAAGTGCTTTGGAAATGTTGAGTTCAGCGTGTTTCATGTTCCAAAAGGATCATGACTGCCAAAAGGTGTAGTGTAATTTAATTAACTGATTCGGAAAATTCAAACATGTGAATTGAAGGACCTTGGCATTCTGAGTTTCACAGTGACTGAGGGACATAGCTCAGAGAGAAATACTGAGCAGGTAATGATTAGCTGCAGGAAGAGGGCTCTTGTGGCGCAGTGATAGTGTCCCAGGCAAGAGATCTTGGGCTGAAATCCCACCTGTTCCAGAGGTGTGTAATAACACCTCGGGGACAGGTTGGTTAGAAGGTAGATAGACTGCAAGAAAATATACTGTTCCTCCCTCATGGAGAAAGTGAGGACTGCAGATGCTGGGGATCAGAGCTTAAAAATGCGTTGCTGGAAAAGCGCAGCAGGTCAGGCAGCATCAAAGGAGAGGAAGAATCGACGTTTCGGGCATAAGCATAAGATTCCCGAAGAAGGGCTTATGCCCGAAACATCGATTCTCCTTCTGCTTTGATGCTGCCTGACCTGTTCCTCCCTCATGACCAATATTAGAATCAGAGATGTTTATAATACATATATAAATGACATTGGCAAATATGTTATTTATAAAGGACATCATTTCAAGATTTGGAGATAACAAGTGAGACAGAAAAATAGTGAAGAGTGTGGAGGACAGGATCAGACATCGGAACATCATTAAAAACAAAATATTGCTGATGCTGCAAAACTAAAACACACACAGAATGCTGCAGAAACTCAGCAGATCAGGCAGCATCCGCAGAGAGAGAAAAACAGAGTTAATGCTTCATTTCAGAGCTGAAAGGTTTGGGAAATTGGCTTATTTTATACTTTTGACAGAGGACGACATCAGGTGAAATAGTGTCGAGGTCCAGTGTAGAATATAAAGAAATTGTTAATGGGGTTGAAAGAGTAAAAGAAGCAATGTAAATAAGGCACAAATAAGAAAACTGTGTGTGTGAAGGAGATTGTAGGAATCAGGGACATCATACAGTCAAGATCTGAAGCTATGGAGACCAATATTGAGTCCTTGAGGCTGAAAGATTTGTCTGTGGTAACTTTTTCCCACATTCCCAGTAACTGCCCCATCAGTCTCATTCATCACACACCACTTCCAACCAGTTGCCATGACACTGTTTCTCTCTCTCTCTCTCTCTCTCTCTCTCTCTGTCTGTCTCTCTCTCTCTCTCTGACTCTCTGTGCCTTTTGGGTTCCACCAGCATCTCCATCACCCTCACAGTAACATGGCTGTTTCCCACAAGCCACCTCCTCCCCCCGTGAGGACGAGAGTACTGAGGTGAAAAAGGCACCAGCTCAGACCCTGAGACCTCGGTGGGAAGGTTAGCCTTAAAGTTTGTGGGAGCACAAGCTGGTGACCACCTCACTGCCACAGCTCCGCAGCTGGCTGAGGAAGAAATGCCCCAGGCCGCTGGCACTCGGAGGGACCGGCAGAGACCAGGCAGCTGCTTAGGCAGGAGAGGGACCCGTGGTGTCTGCAATTAGGACCCACATCTGAATGTACAGGGAGGAGCGGCAGACAGGGAAATGGGAAACAATGGGCTCAACCCTTCACAATTTACACAAATGTTTTAGATAGTTCGATCGTAGGTATGGAGCTAAATTTACTGATGACGCAAAGCTAGCTGGAAAAGTGCATTGTGAAGAGGGCACGAGGAGCCTATGAGGTGCATGGATTGGTTCAGTGAGCGGGCAAAGATCCGGCAAATGGAGGACAGTGTGGGCAACTTGGAAACTCTCCATTGTGGCAGAAAGAGTTAAAAATGAACACCTTATCTGAATGGTCAGAGGTTGTACATCTCTGAGGTATAGAGGGATCTGAGGATCCTGGTACATGAATCACTGAACGTTAATATGCAGGTACAGCAAGTAATCAGGAAAAAACTAATAGAATATTCTGGTTCATCATGAGGGGAATTGAATGCAGGAATTGAACGCAAGATGTGCCCGGATGAGCCCTTCAAAACGACAAATTCTGTGATTGATTTGATGTTAAATGGACAAGGACTAAAGCATGCTGGGAAATGGAAACCGGCCTTGACCAAAGTGGCTGTGCTAATCCACATGCTGCAGGATCCAGGCAGGCTGCAGCGACCAAGACCCAGTTTGTAAATAACCTGGTAGCTGCAGACTCTACAATACACAGCCGTAGTTGGGGTTGAATGGTGTCGATGCAATGTCATCCTCAGGGTGATCGGAAACATCAAGGTGTGTACCAGACATGGGGGAGGGGGTGCATCACACCCTTATTTGGAGGAATGAAGGCCGAAGGATGACCCTACCATTGACATGGCAACACCTGGCTGGGTCGGATTGATTAGGGTGATCGAGCCTGATTGATCCATTGGTTAATGCTGAAGACCCTCCGAAAAGGGCACAAAGACTTTCGAATGTAAGAATTGCCACAACACCACGCTCAGGGCGGTATCTCGAGACCAACCACCGAGAAAGGAAGATACCCCTGAAAGCATCAGGAGATGACCAGGTGACATCACGGTGTAGAGCACGGCCTAGGTCTAGTGTGAGGGTATATGATCATCCAGAGTTAAGGTTAAAGCACAAGATAGCATTTGTTGTGTAAATGGTTCATTTATACTGTATTTTGTTATGTTAGTATTAATTGGGCCAAATAACTGAATATTATTGATGATTATTATTAAGATTTGTTTTAGTTCTTTTGCTGAGTATAAGAGTTAAAACACACTGTGTGGCAGAGGCAACAAATTGGCCCCCAAGATGGGACTTTCATTAGAAGTGACTTTGTCGCTTTGAGGTCGAAGTCCGTGGAACCTAATATTCCTTGAGATTTTGCCTGAGACACTTGTTGAGAGGACAGCTGTCTCATGCGAAGGCCAGGAATTCAAGTAAATCGAAGAGAAGAGAATTGTCTCAACTGAACTGTTTCAAAGATAAAACCAACACATGTTTACTCCTAATCCAGGAAACCACTGTTTCCTCTGTTTGTGTGTGTGTGTGTGTGGGGGGGGGGGGGGGGGGGGGGGAGGGCACGTGTGTGTGTCTGTGCCTCTGTGTGTGTATCTGCATGTGTGTGTGGGGGGGGGGGGGCATGTGTGGGTGTGTGTCTGTATCTGTGTGTGTGTGTGTATGTGTGTGAAAGAGAAAGAGAGAGAGTTGTTACGGTAGAACATTGAAAATCAGTAGACACCGGGGGGATTAAGACTGGAACATAGCGAAAGCAGTACCCTCAGTCTGATCCCTGATAGAGACTCCTTGGGTCAGTGATGAAGACACAGTGAGGTCAGTCTGCTCGCCCTGGCATCTCTGAGACACACAGAGTAGGTTCAGTCCATACTCCCCATGATTCTTGCAGCAGACACAATACGTTCGATCGGTCCTTCCTGGATCAGTGAGAAAAACACAATGTTTCCCTTTGTTAAGGTACACAAATTAGCCCTTATCGACACTGTGCATCACTCCTCATGTTGAGGAACACTCTGCAGCAGATGTCCCTGCATAAAGTTCCTGAAGAGCACTTAAAAAAAGGCTTCCATGAGATATCTCTTAAAGTGCCCCCAAAGATGTAACTTTCACTGATTGCAGTGCATAAACCAAGCAAAACTATTATATAAAATGGCTACAGCAAATATTGTTTAACATGCTCATAATAAAGATCATTTAAACTGCTCACTCTGTGTAATATTGAAAAGACAGGGATGACAGTCACTGATGTGACCTTGCTCCTTCCTTCTCAGAGGCAATTCGGCATCAGCAGAAAATACCGTCTTTCTCAATGATGCCCACATCATGTGAATGAATGTGTGTGTAAAAATCCCTAACGTATTCACATTGATAAACATGCTGATGTAAAGCATCTTTGTGGTATTCAGTCTACATGTTTTAAACTTCATGTATTATAAATAATACTTGATATATATAAAGTCAGAACTAACACGACATGCGGTTATAGTCCAACAGGTTTACCTGAAATCACACAAGCTTTCAGAGCGCTGCTCCTTCATCAGTTGCCGGGAGAGAGCAGGAAAAAGACGCAGAGTTTATCGGCTGAGAGATCAAGGGCAGAGAGAGCAAAAGATCATACAACTGGTGTGATTGGGATATCGGGTAATATGTCTCTGCAGGTGACCAAGGGTGTGAGACAGTGTGTAAAGTGCTTATGGGAATCGGTTCAGATTGTTGGTTTGTAGAATAGTGTAATACCAACAGCATGGGTTCAGTTCCTACCACGGGCCTGAGGTTACTGTGAAGGACTCTCCTCCTGCACCTCTTCCCTTGCCTAAGGTCTGGTGGCCTCAGGTTAAGTTACCACCAGTCACTTCTCCCTAATGTAAGAGCTGCTCCTATTGGTGTAGTCAGACTATGGAGACACAACAACGTGTTTATAAAGTCAATGTCAGGACAATCAGGAATAGCGATAGGATTATAAAAAAGGTGAAACTTCAGGTCAGACATTGAATTGTAGGAGCGAGGTCCTGTCCCAGAGTTTTAGCCTGGAATCAGACTGGTTTTATTCCGCAAGGTGGAATTTATAGGACACCATATTGGCTGACTGCGATTATAAATTGTGTACTTTTTGATAAAAATAGTAGAATGTATCTGCAAAAAACAAATATCTTGAATGAAGTGATTCACCCTGTAGATTTGTGAGTGTGTGTGCATGCTTGAGAGACAGTGTGTGTGAGTGTGGGAGAAAAATATGTGTGTGAAAGAGTTTACGTGAGAGAGGGTCCGTGTGAGTCTGTGTGTGTGTGTGTTTGTGCAAGAGTGTGTGTGTATTTGTGAGAGAATGTGGATATATGAGAGAGGGTCTGCGTATGTATTTGTGCGAGAGAGTGTTTGTGAGAGAATGTATGTGTGAGTCCCTCTGTGTGTGTATTTGTGTGAGAGTATGGATGTGTGAGAGAAGGTTTGTGTTAGTCTGTGTATGCGTGTGCATTTGTGAGAGAGTGTGTGTGTGTATGAGAGAGAGGGTCTGTGTGTGTGTATTGGTGTGAGAGAGGGTGTGTGTAAGAGAGGGTCTATGTGAGTCTCTGTGTGTGTCTGTGTGTGTGTATGAGAGAGAGTGTGGGTGTGTGAGAGAGGGTCTGTGAGAGTCTGTTTGTGTTTGTGAGTCTGTGTCTGTGTTTGAGTGAGAGTGTGGGTGAGAGAGTGCAATAAGTAATTCAAAACTTAATAAGGTGAAGAGATCAGAGCAATTGATCAAGATTATATTGTCACAACAGGACAGTGAGGAAGATTTCACAGATACAGAATTGGGTTGAGGCCGGCTTAATGGGTACGGAACATGGTTATCAGTCTCTGCTCGGTGATCCTGCACTGTTGTGTATCTCGAAATCTGCCTTGAAGGACACTTATTGAAGATTAAAGGCTGAATGTCCCTGAGCAGTGAAGTATTCCCTGACTGGGAGGGAGCATTCCTGTCTGGAAATTGTTGTGTGGTGTCTATTCATCCATTGTTGTAGTGTCTGTGTGGTCTCACCGATATACCATGCCTTGTTGCATCCTTGCCTGCAGCGTATGAGGGAGACAGCATGAGCCGAGTCACACGAGAACTGCCGTGCACTTGGAAGGTGATGTTCCCATGTGTGATGGTAGTGTCCATGCCGATGATCTGACATGTCCTGCAGAGGCTGCCATGGCAGAGTTGTATGGTGTTGGGGTGGATGTTATCCTGAAGGCTGGGTAGTTTGCTGCAAACAATGGTCTGTTTAAAGGAAAGAGGAGGAGGGGTGATCTTGACGAGTTGCTGATCATCATTGATGACATGTTGAGGGCTGCGAAGAACGTGGCATAGCTTCTCCACATCGGGGAAGTACAGTGGGAGCCAGGACCACAGGGCTGTTGGGAAAGTGAGTCGAGCATTTCAAAGCTTACCTTGAGTATCAGGGGCCATACTCAAGGTAAGGTTTTAAATGCTCCATTTACTTTCCCAGAAGCCCGCTGGTCCTCCATTTTAACAGCAGGCTGGGAAAGTAAATGGAGCATTTAAAACCTTACCTTGAGTATCATAGGCCTTCATTTTTACAGTGGGAGGGAGGGAGGATTAGAGGGCTTCTAAAACAGTAAATGGAGTATTTAAAAGCTTACATTGAGTATCAGGGGCCTCCATTTTTACAGCGGGAGGGAGGACCAGAGGGCTGCTGGGAAAATAAGTTGAGCATTTTAAAGCTTATCTTGAGCATCAGAGGACTCAATTTTTACAGCGGGTGGGAGGACTAGAGGGTTGCTGGGAAAAAGTTGAGCCTTTAAAAGCTTCTCTTGAGCATCAGTAGCTTCCATTTTTACAGCAGGAGCGAGGACCAGAGGGAACGTAAATCAAGCATTAAAAGCGTACCTTGAGTATCATGGACCTCTACTTTTACCTCGTGTATAGGAGGAGTAGGAGTGGACACAGGACGGCTGGGTAAGTAAGGTCATATATTTGTGTGGTTGCTTTACCCGAAACACAAATATGGTTGTGTCTCTCGCCCATCCTCCTCCATGAACCAAAAAAAAGGATTATGTAGGCGGGCTTGGTAAGTTACTCGCTTTATTTCTCTAATAGTCTCTTTGGGAATCAAAACACTGGACAGCGAATCCACCACCATCCTCAGAACAACATTGAAAGTACTCAGGCCTGGGCGACTGTGGGATCCTCAATCCTGTAAGTAGCTTAAAAAGAACATTGTTAGTAATTTTTATGGAGTTGAATTTTCTGCTGCCTTGAGTGGTCTGAGCAAAGGCAAGAAAGTTGGGGAAATATGGCAAGAACGAAATTAGATTTAGTCATGAAAGGTATTTCCAATTTCCACCTTTCTGGATTAAACAGCAAATTCTGAATCTCACGAGTGAGGGTCGACAACTTCATTTCATGCCGCTCTATGTCACTATGATTAATATATACAGGATGTAACTGGGCAATTTTACACATGGTTGGTAAATACCAATGTTATAACTGTACTGGAACAGCTTGGCTTGGGGAGCAACAAGTTCTGGAGCACATGACTCCAGTGTTATTGCTGGAATGTTGTCAGGGCCTATAGCCTTTGCAGCATCCAGTGTATCCAGCCATTTTGTGATGTCATGTGCAGTGAATCGAATTGCCTTAAGACTGGTACCTGTAATACTGGGCAACATTGGAGGAGGGTGAGATGGATCATCCACTCAGTACTTCTGGCTGAAGTTTGCTGCAAAATGTTCATCCTTATATTTTTGCACTGATTTGCTGGAATCTTCCATCATGCAGGATTGGAATATTTGTGGAGCCTCCTCCTCCAGTGAGTTGTTTAATTGCCCATCACCATTCACGATTGGATGTGGCAGGACTGCAGAGCTTCGATCTGATCCATTCGTTATGGGTTCGCTTAGCTCTGTCTGTCACTTGCTGTTTATGCTGATTGACATGCAAGTAGTTCAGTTTGGTGGCTTCACCAGGTTGATGCCTCATCTTCAGCTGTGCCTGGTGTTACTGCTGGCATGCTCCCCTGCACTCTCCATTGACCCAGGGTTGATCCCTGGCTTGATGGTCATGGTTGAGTTGACGATGAGCTGGACCATGAGGTCACAGACTGTGCTTCTGTTAATGGCCCACATCACACCATGGATGCCAACCCATGAGTTGTTAGATCTGTTTGAAGTCTGTCCCATTTAGCATTGGGATAGAACCACTCAACACGATGGAGGTTATTCTCAATGTGAAAGGGAGACTTTGTCTCCTTAAGGACTGTATGGTGATCGCTGTTCCTGACACTGTCATGGACAGATGTATCTGCTCATGGCAGATTGCTGAGTGTTACAACCAGGTCAGACACCCTCAAAACATTTCAAGAAAGTTGTCAAGACCCTAACTGTGCTCGTTATTTAAAGCAATTGTAACGTGACTATTCCAGGAGGTATGCAGTTGGTCAAACCACATAGTTTTACACAAAACAGAATTTATTTCCAAGATTGCTGAATGAAACACAAACAAAAGACAACTGCATACCAGCAACGCCCAGATGCCACCAATGAATAAACAATGTCCTCTACACACCTCCATGCTGTCCTCGATACAGATTCATCCCCTGCACTGTGTGATACTGTGACTAGTGACATGAAAACCCAACATATTATCCCACCTTAATGATGCTGTTTCAAATACTTGCAACAAATCCCTTTAAACACCCTTGGGATCCATAGGTAAACTAAACACAGGGTCTTCCAGGAGAGACGTCAGAGAGAGAGAGGAGGATCAGCATGGACCTGCTCCTTTGGGTCCAGCAGCTTTACAACATCTTGACTGCTTCCAATGAATAGCTAGACTGTCAAAACTCAAACCAAACCACAGGGAAGCTGAGCTGTGAGAACTGGCCTCTCCACTTTCATTCTTTAAATATAAAACCTGAAAGCCTTTTGCCTGAGCCAGTATCTGTAATTTGTTAATCAAACTGGCCCAAAAACCCATCTGAGCCCAGACTTTTCAGACTCTGTGTTTTTACAATCTTTTGAAACTGAAACCAAGTATAACATCTCCTTGTTAAACAAGCAGCACCATCGTACCTCACCCTAAAATGAAATGAACCCACTAAACCAAAGCTGGCTTCAATTTAAAACCCCTTAATTGTAAACTCTTTGTACTTCATAACAGACACATACATTACAATGACAACAATCACACAAACATGCATTGGTACATTTTGTTTCAGTCTATTTTATTCCTGCCATGAATGCCTCCATTTCTCATTCAAGTCTCGCCACTGCATCTGCAATCATGTTTTGTCATCCTGCCACGTGCACAATTTTCAAATTGAATAGCTAAAGCAACAGGCTCCATCTGAACAGACTGCATTTTTGCTCTTAAATTTCTCCAGAAATTTCAATGGGTTATGATTAGTTTGTAAGATTGTTTCAGATATGTATCTTCCCACAAGAGCACAGCATTGTCGGTGTGTTTGGGCATCACCAAACGCCAGCCTCACCCCATCATTCTGGCTGCTTTCAGATTAACTCACCCTTCACTGTGGAGCTCAGAGACAATAATGCCGTACCTGCTTCTGCCAGGTTGGTTCACAGTCAGGGGCATGGGCACATTTCATGCAGCAACATAGGATGCATCGTCTGGCTCTGAGCTAACTTTCTGAAGGCTCATTCACTTTGTGTTTACTTGTGGTCTGTCAGGTTTATCTCAATGTTTAGTGCAGATTGACAGGCATTCACCATGTCACTAGTCAGAGTATCAGACACTGTCTGATACTCTGACTAGTGAATATACTTTGTCTGAATATACTTGGTGATTTTCTACAGTGCATATTGTAGATACGACACACAGCTACCACTAAGCCTCAGAGATGGAGTGAGTGCATGCTTGTGGATGTAGTGCCAAACAAGAGGGCTGCTTTGTCTTGGATGGTGTCAAGTTTCTTGTGTGTTGTTGGAACTTAAATCATCAGGCAAGTGAGGAGTATTCTAACACACTCCTGATTTGTCTCTTGGTGAGTCAGGAGGTCAGTCACTCAGCATTAGCCTCTGAACTGCTCTTGTAGTCACTGTGTTTGTGTGGTGAGTCCAGTGGAGTTTGTCATCAATGATAACTCACAGGATGTTGGTATTAAGGATCCAGTGATGGTCACACCATTAAAAGTCAAGGGATAGTGGTTAGATTGTCTCTTATTTCTGATGGTCATAGCCTAGCTGTGTGCTGTGAATATTACTTACCACCGTCATGATCCAGATTTTGTTGTTTTTTAGATTAGATTAGATTACTTACAGTGTGGAAACAGGCCCTTCGGCCCAACAAATCCACACCGCCCCACGGAAGCACAACCCACCCATACCCCTACATTTACCCCTTACCGAACACTAGGGGCAATTTAGCACGGTCAATTCACCTGACCTGCACATCTTTGGACTGTGGGAGGAAACCGGACCACCCGGAGGAAACCATGCAGACACGGGGAGAACGTGCAAACTCCACACAGTCAGTCGCCTGAGGCGGGAATTGAACCTGGGTCTCTGGCGCTGTGAGGCAGCAGTGCTAACAACTGTGCCACCGTGCTGCCCACGGCCATGGAGATGTATTCGAACTTGAATGGCTTCAATATCCATGGAGCCATGAATGATGCTAGAACATTGTGCAATCATCGGTGAACATCCACATTTCTCATCTTATGCTGGAGGGAAGGTGCTTTTGGGGACCTTATGCTGAAGCAGCTGGTGATGATTTTGCCAAGGACACAACCCACTGTGCTGCCTCCATCATATCCAGTGGTGGTGATGGTGGTGACTGGGACATAGAATGGCAGGTAGGATTCTGTGAGTATGGCTATGTCAGGTTGTTGCTTGACTAGACTGTGAGACCTCTCTCCCAAGTTTGGCACTAGTCCCCAGATGTTAGTAAGGAGGACTTTGCAAGTTCGGCAGGGCTGTTCCTGCATTTTCCTTTCCCTAGGTCGGTGCTAGGTGACCCATCCAGTTTAATTTCTTTGAGACTTTGCAATGACTGGTACAACTAAGTGGCTTGCCAGGCCAGTTCAGGGAGCAATTGAAAGTCAATCACACTGCTGTGGGTCTGGAGTCACATGTAGGCCAGACCAGGTGAGGACAGCAGATTTCCGTCCCTGTCAGATATTGGTAAACCAGATGGTTATCCCAAGTTCATCGGTATATTATTAGTTGCAGATTTTATTTTAATAGAGTGCAAGTTCCACCATCTGTCTTGGCAGGAATCTAACCTGGGTCCCCAGAGCATTAGCTGAGTTTCTGGATTGATAGTCTCGTAATAGTACCAGAAGGCTATCACCTCCCTGCCTCCACTGCCTGGATGGGTGTAGGAAACTGCATGGAAGAGTATGGAGGAGTATGTGGAAGAGTATGGGGGACTGAATAGAGATGTATAGAGGACTCAATGGAGATGTACAGAGACCTGAATGGAGGTGAACAGAGGACTGAATGATGGTGTATAGAGAACTTCATAGAGGCTACAAGAATGCATCTTCTTCCTCAGGAGGCTAAGGAAATTCAGCATATTTATAAGGACTCTCCCCAATGTTTATAGCTGCACCATAGAAAGCATTCTATCTGGGTGCATCACTGCTTGGTACGGTAACAGCTCTGTCCAGGACTACAAGAAACTACAGAAAGTTATGAACACAGCCCAGACCATGACACAAGCCAACCTTCCATCTATCGATTCCATCTATAGTTCTCAATGCCATGGAAAGACAGCAAACACAATCAAAGACCCCTCCCACCCGGTCAGACTCTCTTCCAACCTCTTCTACCAGGCAGAAGATGCAGAAGCTCCAACACACATGGCCACAGCTTCTTCCCCGCTGTTCTTACACTGCTAAATGGACCTCTCTAACTTCAAATCTAATGCTGATCTTGCATTTGTGTATCACCTGTGTAATCCTGTATGATGCACTCTGTCTGAATAAAGAATAATCTGTCTGTGTGTTATGATGCGCCTCTACCACCCACAAACGAAATATTTCATTGCACTTAGTTACATGTGACAACAATAAGTAAAATCACATGTTGTACATGAGTCTGAAAGGGTCTATACTGATTGAGTGTTATAAGGACAACCCACAGTGACCATGACACGGTGGGAGGGTCTGGGTGGAGATTTTGGTTCCAGTTAGGTAACAGTTCTCAGGGCCCTCATATATCGAGAATATTGTAAGTAATTGGAGTTATAGGATTTAGTGTAAAAATGTGGTGTTTTTAGGAAAGTTTAACAAACATACACAATTTGTTAATCTTACGCTATGGAAAAAAGGCCAATGTTTCCTTTCCAAAACAATCCACATAAACGAAGCCATCTTGTACAGTCGCACAGCCGCACTGATTCCCAAGACAGAACCACACCAGTCTATGGGTCGCAACAAAAAAAACTGCATTAGAAACACTTACATTGTGCTGGAATTGAAGTATAAATAATTCAAAAATATTAATGAATAATGGCTGGATTTTTAATAAATTTACAAATAAATATTAATGTTGTTTTGTTTTATTGAAAAGGCTGTTAGTGTACAAGACAGAAGATGTCTCCAGTCTTTTCTCAGCTAAAACTGCCTTTGAGACTTAAAGTCACACATACAGCAATGATTAGAGGCCTGTCATTCTGAGACAGAACAACAGACAGAGCAAAAAATAAAGGCAATTTATGCAGATGGGAAAGCCAATTAAACTAACCATGCACACATTATGAGCAGGTTGGTGTTAAACAGTAAGTTTTAATTAACATTGAGCACTGGGCCAAATGAACTACAAAACAAGGGTTCAGCAAGTCCCCCTCCCTCCCTTTTATCTTAGCCTGCTGGGCACACTTTCCTCATTCCTGAAGAAGGGCTTATGCCCGAAACGTCGATTCTCCTGTTCCTTGGATGCTGCCTGACCTGCTGCGCTTTTCCAGCAACACATTTTCAGTTCAGCACCAGCTCCCTATATCCTGGGGGAAGTTGAAGTGTGTTCCTTGACCAGGATGGGTTTTGCTCGATCAAAGGTATGCCTTTTTTGGGTTTAGCAACTTTCAAAGACAGGAGTCAGGGGCTTTTCTCCATGTGAGCACTTGAGGTGTTTTGTCTCAAGGAAGGAAGTGATTTTGTATCCCGGAGTTAGGTTTCAGACCCAGTTTGATGCCTGTCTTATATTTATGATGAGGATAACTGGACAAGTGAATGACAATGAGAACAGGGACACTTAGTACAGGACTGAAGGTGTCATACCTGAATGCACACAGGATAAAGAATAAGGGAAATGAGATTGTGATGCAGATCGAAATTGGCAGGTATGACATGGTGGGCATCACAGACACTTGGCTGTAAGGGGTTCAGGATTGGGAGATGAATGTTCAATGGTATGCATCCTACCAAAAAAAAAAGCCAGGTAGGCTGAGGGAGTGGTGATGCCTTATCAGTAAAAAATAAAATTAAATCAATAGTAAGAAACAAAGTAAGGTCAGATGGTGTCGAATCTGTGTGGGCAGAACTGAGGAACTGCAAATTTAAAAAAAACATGTTTGGAGTTATGTACAGACCTCCAAACAGTAGTCAGGAGCTGGGGTGCAAGATACACAAGGAGATAGAAAAGATGTGTCAGAAAGGCAAAGTTACAGTGATCATGGGGGATTCCAATATGCAGGTGGACTGGGAAAATCAGGTTAGTAGTGGGTTGCAAGGAAAGGAATTTATGGAATGTCTGCTGATGGCTTTTTTCTGCAGCTTGTGGTGGAGTTGTGTGGATTTAGTGCTGTTCAATGAGGCAGACTTATTAAGGGAGCCTCAGGTGAAAGAACACTTAGGAAGCAGTGGTCATAACTTGATTGAATTTACACTGTTATTTGAGAGGGGTAGAATTGACCAGGAGAGGAGCCGAGCAGGAAAGACAGTGGAATAGTAATGGCAGGGGTTTCTGGGAGTAATTCAGGAGACACAGCAGAGATTCATACCAAGGAAAAGGAAGCATGGTACAGGGAGGATGAGGCCATCATGGCTGACTATGGACGTCAGGGATAGCATTAAAACAAAAGAGAAAGTGTATCATGTGGCGAAGGTCAGTGGGAAACCAGAAAATTCGGAAGTATGCAAAGACCAACAGAGGGCAACAAAAAAGAAATAAGTATGAAGAAGATTAAATATTCAATTATATATAAAATAAATTAAATATTTAGAAGGGAGTAAGGCAAATGATGGAAAATGACAGACCGATCAGCCTAGCCTCAGTCGTGGTTGTGATCCATGATTCCATTGTGAAGGATGAGAGTTGAAAAATGTGTTGCTGGAAAAGCGCAGCAGGTCAGGCAGCATCTAAGGAGCAGGAGAATTGACGTTTTGGGCATAAGCCCTTCTTCAGACATGAGGAAGGTGTGCCAAGCAGGCTAAGATAAAAGACAGGAAGCAAAAAAAAAACCCAATTCGACTGGGACAACACATCTATCCTGGGACAGGCTAAGCAAAGACATGTCAGAGAATTCCTTGAGGCCTGGCACTCCAACCACAACGCCATAAACAAACACACAGATCTAGATACCATCTATCAACCCCTCAGAAAATGAACAGGAAATGACATCACCACAAACCCCAGGAACCCCATCCAGGACAAACATATAAATAGAAAGCAGGAGACAACAGCTTCGCTTCACTTGGAGGTCGCCACTGATGATGTTACCTTGCCAGGTAATGAAACGTCTGGATATCAAACCTACAGCTCAGCGAGCAAACCTCCACCCTGAAGAATACAGAATGGCCTGGACAGAGTAGATTTTGGGAAGATGTTTTCAATGGGAGGAGAGACGAGGACCCAAGTGCAAATTCTTAGAGTAAAGGGAAGGCCTTTTGGAACGGAGATAAAGAGGAACTTCTTCAGCCACAGAGTGGTGAATCTATGGAATTCATTGTTACAGAAGGCTGTGGAAACCAGGTCATTGAGTATATTTATGACTGAGATCGATAGGTTCTTGAGTATCAAAAGGATCAAGGGTTACAGGGAGAAAGTGGGAGAATGGGTTTGAGAAACCTATCAGCCATGATTAAATGGCAGAGCAGACTCCTCTGTTTTATGGTTTCAGAACATTGTCTCTTGCATGTTCTTTCAATAGAGTTTTGTTGTCAGATGAGTCAGCTTTACTTAAGGAAACTTAACACAATCAAATATTGTTTACTATTTCAGAGACCCTGTCTTGCCTCATGTATAGTTGAGTTAACTCTGTAAACTTCCTTTTAAAACTGACAAAGTATTTGTGGCAGCACATACAACATGTGTTTTGCCTCACTGTACAATAGTGTGTGGAATGATCTTCCAGATAACAGTGGAGGCAGGCTCATTGATGACTTGTATGGAAGCGTTATGTGACTTCTTCACCAGGGTTGGAAAGCAGGTGGAAAAGGGGATTAAGGCAGTAGTTAGATCAATCATGAACTGATCAAATGGCAGATCAAGACTCAAGGCTAAATGACGCACTCCTTATTCATATCAGTATGTTCACATGTATCCCAGAGAGAGCGGACTGAACTCACTGTGTCTTTGTCACAGACCCAAGAGAGGGCAGATTGTCCCTACTGTATTAGTGTCACGGACTTTGAGTAGAGTAGATTGAATGCACAGTGTCTATATCATTGACCAGAGACAACAGACCATTTACTCTGTGTCTGTGGTAGATCACCAGGACTGCCAACTGAAGATACTCAGTCTGTATCACAAAGATTGGAGAGGACAGATTCCCCTCACTGTGTCTGTTTCAATGACCCCACAGAGATGGTTGGCATAGAATCTGAAACTGAATTCTTCAAACTACCTCATCATTTGATGAATTTCACAATTTGAGTAAAAGGGTATTTTACAATGCTCTTAAGCTGTTTCCTGAACTTAGTCTGGGTCACAACATATATACAAGTGTTTGTGCAGCAACTTAGGAGCTGGAGAATGAATCCGATATCACGTACAAAATAATGTAGATGTACGGCCCGATACCCCATTTGACTCATGCGTTTCCATAGAGAGTATGCCATAAACACTGACCATAACAGGATGAAATTCCCTGAGATAACAAACAATAAAATGATGGACTTCCTTCGAGACCCCATTTCTGGGTCACTGGGATTCTCCCCACTGCTGTGAGCCCGAAGTCTCCTGCGGGCTCTGCTGGCCACTAAAATGTACCTGACACTTAAAGCATTGAGCAGCAGAATCAGAACAAATGGCACTGCTGGGTTCAGGATATAATGGAGGCACTCGATTGTTCCCCAGGCTGGAGATGAGAGAATATCAGTTGGTACTGAACAAAACCAGGGCTGATTCCTGAGCAAATACTGAGATGTGAACATAAAGTACCAGAAAATGTTCTTCAAACCACTCAGCACAGTCACTGTTCCCAGAACCACAGCTGCTGTCTTCTCAGTACAAAATTTAATTTGCAGATTTGGGCAGCAAATGGCCACATATCGATCAAAGGTAAAAGTGATGGTAAACCAGACAGAACAGTCGGTGGCTGCATAAAGGAAGACAGCGTGGATATTACAGATGGGGATGGCCCGTATGAAACGTACATTTCTCTTGTAAACAATTGGAATGTGTCTCAACAGTGGATCGAGGATAATAACCAGGATATCTGCTGCTGACATCGCCACCAGGTATCGAGTAATACATTTTGACAGACCACACTTTCCTTGTAACAGTATTATAATTGTTATGGTGTTCACTGTGAGGAAGGAAAATAAACAGAAAAAAATAATCAAGCTTCTGAAAATGTTACCAATTAAACAGAGTACATCATGTAATTTCTATTTGTGTCTCTCTTTCTGAAAAATGTATTGAGATATTTATTCCTATGTTCATCCAATCTACTGGATCAAAAAAAAAGCCATCAATTATGAACTCATACTTGGGATGAAACAGAAAATGAGGAAATGCAGTTTATAACAAGTGATGGGGAGATTGACACTACCCTGACAGGTTATTGAAATGTCAACAAAGGAATGCAGGAAATATCACAAAGACCATGAGAGATATGCTTCAGTTTCTGAAGTAGAACAGAGATCAGTGACCCTGTATTGGGGTGGTGGAAACATCCAGGTTCCTGTTCTTCATCTTTACAGAGTCATTCAGAATTAGTTTGGAAGAATCAGTCCCAGTTCTCCTTCATTGGTATCTGGTGATCATGGTGGGTATCATCACACATTTCCTGCTCCTGATCATCATGCAATGAAGGACAATTAATACAGGGCTATCTCAGTCTATGTTATAGTCTGACACCTATTCAGAGGTAGTTTCCTTGTCCAGCTGATTGATTTGAGACGGTAGAGTTTGCTACTTTGGAAAATTCTATCAAAGGGCTCTTACACATCTTCCACATGCCGCACATTGCTGCTGGGGTGCAGTGAGGGTGGAAGCTGGCAGTGTTTGTGGATGTGGTGCCAGTCAAGGGCACTGCTTTATTATCAAGTTACTTGAGAATTGTTGGACAGACCTCACCTTAGAAAAGTGAGGAGTATTCAATCACAGTCCTGACTTGACCTTTATCAATAATGGGCAGACTTTGGGGTATCAGGAGGTGAGATATATATCATAGAATCACCAATTTCTGACATGATCATGTAACAGTGGTAATTAGATAACTAGACCAGCTCAGTCTATGGTCTATTACAACACCTCCCCCCCTCCCCCAGGACGCTGACCCTGGGGAATTCATTGATATGAAGAGAAATGGTTACAATCTCTCTTTTTGGAGATACCTGACACTTGTGTGGAGCAAATGGCACTTGTCAGCTCAGGCCTGAATATTGTTCAAATGTTGTTTCAAATGGACATAGTGTTTGACAAGGAGAAAGGGAGGACTGCAGATTGTGGATATCAGAGACACAGAGCATGGTGCTGAAAAACACAGTCGGTCTGGCAGCATCCAAGGAACAGGAGACTCGACATTCCTGATGAAGGGCATTTAACTGGAACATCAATTCTCCTGCCCCTCAGTTGCTGCCTGACTGGCTGTGCTTTTCCAGCACCACACTCTTTGATAGTGTCTATCAAGGCAGAAAGGGGACTAAACATTGTGGAACAATCAACAAACATCCTGAATGCTGACCTTATGATGGAGGAATTGGAAATGATGAAGCAGCTGAAGATAACTGGGCCGAGAACACTTCCCTGAGGAACTCCTGCAGCGATGTCTTGGAGCTGAGGTGACTGACTTCCAACAACCACACCCATCCTCCAACGTGTCAGGAATGACCACAACCAATGAGAGTTTCATCCCATTTCTCATTATTTTTGGTTTCTTTCAGGTAAGACTTGGTCACTTCCTGCTTTGATGTCAAGTGCAGACTCTCTCACCTCAGGAGTCCAGCTCTTTTGTCCTTGTTTGGATATTAGTTGTTATGAGGTGTGGTGCTGAGCAACCCTGCAGAGCTGGACACCAGTGAACAAGTTATTGCTGAGGGAGTGCAGCTTGATAGTACTCTTGATGACACCTTCCACCATGTTGTTAATTCTGATCAGACTGATGGGGTGGTAATTATTTGTATTTGCTTTTTTCTATACTTTGAGATTTACCTGTTTAAATCCCTATATTAATAGGTGGTTGCCAGTTTTGTAATTGCACTGGAACAGTTCAACTCAGAGCATGGCGAGTATTGGAGCTATTAACCACTGACAAGATATTTTCAGAACCATTGCTATATCCAGTGCCTTAGCTGTTTCTTGTGTTATCTCCTGGTGAACATTAGATAACCTCTACTGAAGCACAGTCCAGCATGCAGACTACATACCCAGGAAATGGAAAGGGAGATTATGTTTAATAATCACCCCATTACCAGAAGGAAGCCATTCAGCCCATCAGATTTGCACGGGCTGTCTACAAGTTTGGACTTAGTGACAACCACTTGCTCTTCCCCATCACCCTGCACATTGATTTGATTTCAATAATCATTTCATCCCTTTTCATTGTCTCAATACAACCTGACCAACCTTCCTTCTCCATCAACCATCAAGTTAATTACTTATTAGGAATGGGACCTGAAAATTTATTATTTGTCAGAAACGGAAACCATCAGCTCAACAACTCTCTTTCACAGGATATCTAGTGATCCAAATTTACAGCAACATTCTAATAATTTATTAGGTTGGGCTAAACCTGCGGAGAGCTAAGATAACATTTCAGGGTGATGATGTTCTGTCAGAACTCTCAGCCTTTTCTGTCCTTATTTCGGACTTCCAGCATCTGCAGTATTTTGCTTTAGTTAAATCATTTTATAACTTTCCATTAATATTGACAGAATTTATCCGAAATCTCAGGAACTGTTTTGAGTGACCTCAATGCAATTCTGGGAATGCTTTCTCAACCCCCGTGGTGAATGGCGAGACTTTTGAAGAGTCTTGGATTGCAATACATCTCAAACTGGTAACAGGTCTCTGTACCTCAGTGTAGGATTCATTTTATTATGGCACTGTCAAATTAGTGATCATATTGTTCATTATGAAATTGTATTCTATATGTAATATAGTCAGAGAAGTGAGATGGATAGGCTCAACTGAACATTAGTTACAATTTTGTACAAGTCATGTGATGCGGTAAAATGTTGGAAAAGATTAATTCAGAGGATGTAAAGATCCTTTATTTCAAAGTTGATAGAACATGGATTTGCATATTAACCCAGTAAGAGCTGCAGACTGGAACAGCCAAAACAGTCGTGAAGAGGGACAAGTGCATCGTAGTCTCACTAATTGGTCATTTTAATAAATAAACAGCAAGGGGAAATGGACTTCAAAACCAGGGTATTATCACGGAAAGGACAGTTAGGTAACAAGTTAATTGAGTAGATACAGAGCTTTACTCAATATAACACAGAACCAAGCGGCAAACTGTGGATAAAGTAATGGTTTGTAAGGCACTAAACATATATCCTGAGGGAAAGGCAGCGATAGGCTGCAGTTAAGGGACAAGGTTGAGGACTGCAGCTTGAGGACGGGTGTTCCATTGTGAATGTGACAACTGACCACTGCCCTTTGCTCAGTATCACCACTTTGTGTCTATTGTGAGAAATGTAATCAAGTCTGTGAAACGTGTGAAAACGCTCATTATACTCATTTTTTTGAAGCTAATCCAATTGAAATTTCCTTTTGATTAGCTCTGCCACCTTGGTGTGTTATTGTAATTGACCTATGGCTTGCAATGACATGATAGCAAAGGTCAGAAGTTATATCAGTTTAAATCTGGTTAAAATCTTTACAATAAGGACAAGAAGGATAAAAAGAATACGATAGAAAGCAAACAGGAAATGCTGGAAATTCTCAGCAGCTCTGGCAGTGCCTGTGGGGAGACAGAGTTAACATTTCAGGCTGCTAACCCTTTGTCAGAACGGGAAATGTACTGAAACAGGATGTAAGCCAGTCATGGAAAGGAAGGGACAACAAATGAAAAGATCTGTGGTAACCCGGGAGACAGGAGACATTAGATGGGAGAAGGGATGAAAATGAAAAGCAAAATGGGATTGTACCAGGACAAGTAAAGGAGCAAAAATTATAAATAGGAAAATCCAAAATCATCATCAAAGATGTTTCCCAAATAATGGGACAATGTTTACATTTAACACTGAGTTCAACAACTTCAGATCAAAAGCTCGAAACCGTTCTATTGTTGCGACAGAATGATGATTTTGGATTTATACATCTTCAAGATATATCTTTTCTCTCTTTACCATTCATGACAATTCTTGCTGTCCTTTAATCTCTCCTGTCTTCCACCCAAGTACAGACCTTTCCATGTTTTCCCCAGCCATCTCATTTCCCTGCCCTATTTAAATAAATACCCCTGACCACTCTGAGTTCTGACTCCAGGCCTCTAACCTGAATTCCTATCTGCCTCACTCTCCATGGATGCTGCCCGATCTGTTGAGTACTTTGGGAGTTGTGGTTTTATTTCAGGTTGGCAGAATCTGCGGTATTTTACTCCATACGGGGAGTTAAATGTTGGACTCTCTGAAAGATTCCCACAACTCTAATAGGCCGGACAGAATTCAATTACGACAAAGCAATGATTGGAAATGAGTCCACTGCAAAATCAATGAAAACATAATCACAACTGACACCTCATTGTAAATCAGGGAAGTGGTACATCAGGTTCGGAGCAAAAGGAACACCTGAGGATGAGACATGGTTTTCCTCAGTAGATTGAGGAGTAAATAAACTAACAGGATCATATTGAATGGGAAAAATAACAGGTTACTCCTGTTCATATCATTGAGGATTGTGACAATGTTCCGATGGACTTTAATCAGGGTTGTGTTGAACAGATATTACACAGACTGGAGGCTTATAAACATCAGTGACCCTGTACTGTTCTACTGGGACTGGTGAGGTATACTTATGGCTCCAACTCTGAGTTGTAGGGCAACATTTGAAACTTTGATGACACGATCCGTGGAAATAAGTGAGGAAAATTGTACAGGAAATCAGGTTGCATTGACAGGCAGTGAAATGAGCAGATGCATGGCAAATGTGAGAGGTAACACATCTTGTCCAGAAGAAAATTTATTATCTATGAGCACACAGAGTCACAGAGCCCAGCAATAGCTTTGTCAGTGACTAGACCGAGTTCTGTAAGCCCACCATCAGGTTTAGACAGTGGACACTCTTGTTCAGTCAAAGGTATTGTTTGGACGGTACTATAGCTATAGCCTCAGATGGTTTCTGCATTCTCACTGATGTTGGTATCTGCACATAGGGCTTAGCCAGGCTGGAAACAGTGTAAAACAGCCACTGTTGCTCATGGGAGATGAAAGCGATTGGGTATGTAGTGGGGTCTACAGTGAGGGATTGGTATCTGCTTAATGTTCTCTCCTGCAAATCCTCCTTCCACGTGTCTCAGCTCTGAGCCATAGTGTCATAGAGCACACAAACAGACCTTACTGTCCAACTGGTCCATGCCAACCATGTTTCCTGAACGGAGTTCGTCCTACTAGCCTGTATTTGTCCCATATCCCTCTGAACCTTTCCTATCCATATATCTGTTCAAAATTACTTTAAATGTTGCCATTGTCCCAAACACTAACACTTCTTCTGGTAGCTCTTTCCATAGAAACACCACACTTTGTGTGATAAAGTTGCCCCTCAGGTCCCATTCAAATCCTTTCTTTCTCACCTTAAATCTGTACCCTCTGGTTTTGAACAAGTTTGCCAAATGCCTTCTTCATGACCCTGTCTACCTGTGATGCCAGTCTCATGGTACTACGTGCCTGTACCCCTTGGTTTCTCTGTTCGACAAGTCTCTCCATGGCCCTACCATTAACTGTGCTGACTCCTTGGTGTGGTTAACTACATGGGGGTGGTGTGGAGGAAGGTGTATTGCAGGTGGGGTTGAGCAGGTCATTGAATAAGCTTGTGTTGGAGTCGAGCTTCTCCAGTACAAATACAGGAACACTCTCTCATAGCCAACAGTTATGGCACCGTGACTTTGCCTGGCTTTGGATTTAGTCAGACATTGGTTTGGACGTACTCAGCAGTTTGAACAAAAGAGGGGTCATGGGTCACTTGGAGCATGGGAATAGATTGGCGCACAAGCAGTGAAACCAATAACAAGTCCAAGATCAGGCATTGTCTGGGTAAGTTAATCGTAATTGAGCAACAGCTTTGAGAAACAATGCAAGGCAAACTCTGAAAGTCCCCAGTTTACCTACAACTCTGTTTTCTTGGCTGCCAGTCTTGAGAGAGCATACTTGTTTACGCTTGATGTAGCAGGAATGGGGTGGGTGGGTGGCGTGGTCGGATATGTTGGTCAGGATGAGGAACTGAGAAGGTGAGTTGACTGAAAAGGTCCTTGTGATGAGACATACTGTGGAAACAGTGGCTATCAGAATCAGTGCCAGGAAAGAGCATGAGGTTGACAAAACTTGGGTTCAAATCCCTCCTATTGGAAGGATGTTGTGAAACCTGAAAAGGTCCAGAGAAAGGTTACAAGGATGTTTCGAGGGTTGGAGGATTTGAGCTACAAAGAGGGTCTGAATAGACTGGGGCTGTTTTACCTGCAGTGTTGGAGACTGAGAGGTGGCTGTAGAGAGTTTTAAAAATCATGAGGGGTCTGGATAGGTTAAAAAGACACGGTCTTTTCTCTGGTGCAGGTGAGTCCAGAACTGGACGGCATAGTTTTAGGGTGAAAGGGGAAAAGTTTAAAAGGAACCTAAGGTGGAACTGTTTCATGCAGAAGGTGGTGCGTATCTGGAATGAGCTGCCAGAGGAAGTGGTGGAGGCTGTTCTAAAATTACAGCATTGGGATGGTTATATGAATACGAAGGGTTGAGAAAGATATGGGCCAGGTGTTGGCAAATGGAACTAGATTAGGTTGGAATATCTGGTCAGCATGGATGGGCTGGACTGAAGGGTCTGCTTCCGTGCTGTACATTTCTCTAACTCTTTGACTCTAAATGGATCGGTAAGATTCTGAACAATCTCACTGATCCTCATGACTTGGCCAAGGATGGGGTGAGCGTCAATGGATAACGATGAATGACAAGAACATTAATAGAGTGAAACATGATTTTCAGATCTAATGGGCGGACATATCTTCAGCAGGGACTACAGTAACAGCAGCAAGGAGGAGAGAGGAACTGGCAGGAAAAGCGATGCAGTTAGTCATGACTTATAGAGCTAATAGCAGGGCTAGAGATTTACCAGGAACACCAACAATAACAAGGGTGGGATAGTAAATGTGCTGAATAACCAGGAGTATATAACGGATCCGGGTTGTTAATGACATCAGGTGGTAATTTGCAGAAATATAATCAATTGTTGCTGAGAAACTCCTGCCCATTGTTGTAAAATTCCGATCTTCTGTGTTCAGATTCCAACCCATGGTTGTAAAATTCCAATCTATTGTTCTCAGGTTCGAATCTCTCTTCTCCCGAGCTCCCAGTCTCTGCAGCTGTCGGTCCCTGTTAGTGCTGGGGGTGATGCTGGAGGTGATGCTGTCACTGATACCATAGCTTCGTACATTGTAAGGAATTTGTAATTAATAGAAGAGGGAAACCCTCCTGGGACACAATTATAGTCCACAGAGTTTGGCATTAAATGCAGTCACAAAGCAAACAGGTTCAGTTGAAGCGTTTCAATCCAGTAAAGTATTTCCCATGACAATCGGACTTGTACCCACCTTGGACAATATGTTTATGAGTTACTGAGAGGACAGATCGAGGCATTGACCATAATGTTTCATTTCTCTGGAGATATTTAAGTGGTTCCAAAGAGATGGATGATTATGTACAATGAACACCTCCTCAAAAAAATGTGAGAGGAATAATTGCTGTTCCTCCAGCCAATAACAAGGAGAGAAGAACGAGGAGCAGGGGTAGGCTGTCTGCCCGTTCAAGCCTGATCCACCGTTCAATAAGATCATGGCTGGTCTTTTCATGGCCTCAGCTCCACTTACCCGCCCTCTCACTGTATCCTTTAATTCCTTTCTTTTTCAAAAGTATCGATCTTTGTTTAAAAACATTTACTGAACTCGTGTCAACTGCTTCCCTGAACAAGGAATTCCATGGATTACCAACCCTCTGGATGAAGACATTCCTTCTCAACTTAGTCCTAAATCTGCTCCCTCGAATCTTGAGGCCATGTCCTCTCATCCTAGTTTCACCCTCCAGTGAAAAAGTCCTTTCTACTACTATCTTGCTTATTTCCTTCATAATTTTATATTTTTCCAGAAGAACCCCCCCCCCCTTATTCTTATGAATCCCAATGAATATAATTCTAATCCACTCAGTATTTCCTCATAAACCAACTCCCTCAAACCTGGAGTCAACCTAGTCTCCTCGAGGAACCCCCTCTGCACCCCCTCCACTGCCAGAATATCGTTTCTCAAGTAAGGAGACCAAAACTGCACACAGTATTCCAGGTGTGGGCTCACCAGCACCTTGTACAGCTGCAACATTACCTCTCTGCTTTTAAACTGAACCCCTTTAGTAATAAAGGACAAAATTCCATTTTCGTTCATAATTACTTGTTGTACCTGCAGACCAACCCTCTGTGATTCATGCACAAGGGCACCCAGGTCCCTCTGTATAGCAGCAAGCTGCAACATTTTACCATTCAAGTAATAATCTGTTTTACTCCGACCAAAATGGATGACTTCACATTTATCAACATTGTATTCCATCTGCCAGATCCTTGCCCACTCACAGCCCACTCACACAGTGTATCTATGTTCCTCTGCAAAGTTTCACCATCCTCTGCACACTTTGCTCTGCCACTCATCTTAGTATCAGCTGCAATCTTTGACACCCTACACGTGGTCCCCCACTCCAAGTCATCGATATAAATTGTAAATAAGTGCTGTCCCAACACCGATCCCTGAGGCACACTGACTAGTCACTGGTTGTCACAACCATCTTCCTCTTTGTCTGGTCTGACTCCAACCACCGGAGAGTTTGTCCTCCATTGATTCCGGTTTTGCTCGGACCCCTTGATGCCACACTTGGTCCAATTGACCTTGATGTCACAGGCTGTCCCTCTCCCCTCCCCTCTGGAGGGGAGGCTGTCCTCCCCTCAGCTCTTTTGTCCATGTTTGAACCAAGGCTGTAATGAGGTCAGGAGCTGGGTGGTCCCGGTGGAACCCAAACTGGGTGTCACTGAGCAGGTTATTGCTGAGGAGGAGCTGCTCAATAGCACGGCTGATGTCACCTTCCATCACTTCACCAATGGACTGATGGGACGGTAATTGGCCGGGTTGGATTTCTCCTGCTAAATATGTACATGGCGTAACTGAGTAATTTTCTACTTTGTCGGGTAGATGCCAGAGTTGTAACTGTACTGGAACAGCTTGGCCAGGGGAACAGCAAGTTCTGAAGCACACATCTTCAGTATTATTGTTGGAATGTTGTCAAGGCCCATAGCGTTTGCAGTGTCCAGTGTATCCCATAATTTTGTGATATCACATGGAATGAATCAAATTGGCTGAATATTAGAGTTTGTAAGTTGGGTACCATTGGAGGAGGGTGAGATGGATCATCCACTCAGCAGTTCTGATGGAAGATTCCTGCAAATGCTTCATCCTTATCTTTTGCACTGATGTGTTGGGGTCTTCCATAGTTGAGGATGGGAATGTTTCTGGACCTACTCCTCCAGTGAGATGCTAAATTGTCCATCGTCATTCACGACTGGATGTGGCAGGACTGCAGAGCTTAGATCTGATGCCTTGATTGTGGGATCTCTTAGCTGTGTCTGTGACTTGCTGTTTATGCTGATTGGCTTGCAAGTAGTTCCGTTTGGTGACTTCATCAGGTTGACACCTCATCTTCAGCTGTACCTGTTATTGCTCCTGGCATGGCCTCCTGCACTCTCCTTTGAACCAGGATTGATCCTGTGGCCATGGTTGAGTGGGGGATGTGCTGGACCGTGAGGTCATTGCGCTGCTGTTGATGACCCACATCACATCATGGATGCCAATGCCTTAGTTGCTAGATCTCATTTCGCACGGTGATAGTGCCACACAATGGAAGCTATTCTCAATGTGAAAGTGGGACTCTGTCTCCTTAAGGACTGTACGGTGATTGCTCTTCCTGCTACTGTCATGGACAGGGGAGTCTGCAGTCAGCAAATTGGTAAGTGTTAGGGACCAGGCCAGACCCTCTCAAAACATTTCAAGAGAGTAGCTCAGAACTTAACTGTGATCATTTTTTATCGGAGGTATATTGCGGACATTCCAGAAGGAATGCAATTGATTAAACCATGTAGTTTTGAACAAAACAGAGTTTATTTACAAGATTGCTGAAAGACAACAGAATACCAAATAACTTACCCGATCTGAAAACCCAACAAGCTGGCCCAACATAATGATGCTGATCCAAATATTTACAACATTCCCACTCAGCACACAAGGTAAACTCAAACACAGGGTCTTCCAAGAGAGATGTCAGAGAGAGAGGAGGATCAGCATGGGCCTGCTCCTTTGGGTCCAGCAGCTTGAAACCTTCCTGACTGCTTTCAGTGAATAACCAGACTGCCAAAACCAAACCAAACTAATCTTGTATGAGTGAACCAGATGGGTTTTGCCATGGTCATCTGTATGTTCTTCACTGCAGATTTTATTTTTAAATAGAATTCAAATTTCATCATCTTCTGTGGCAGGAGTTAAACCTGGGTCCCCAGATCATTGGCTGAGTTTCTGGAGAGATAGTTTTGTAATAATACCATGAGACCTCCCTGCCTCCATTACATGGAGGTCTCGAGGATATTTCTTGGAGATTTATAGAGGACTGTATGGAGGGGTGTAGAGGACTGTATGGAGGGGTGTAGAGGACTGTATGGAGGTGTATAGAGGACTGTATGGAGGGGTATAGAGGACTGTATGGAGGTGTATAGAGGACTGTATGGAGGGGTATAGGAGACTGTATGGAGGGGTATAGAGGACTGTATGGAGGGGTATAGAGGACTATATGGACGGTATAGGAGACTGTATGGAGGGGTATAGAGGACTGTATGGAGGGTATAGAGGACTGTATGGAGGGGTATAGAGGACTGTATGGAGGGTATAGTAGACTGTGTGGAGGTGCATAGAAGTTTTTGTTGAGTTCTAAAGAGAACTGCATGGAGATGTAGAGAGAATTTCATGGAAGTCACAACAGCAAATCTTCTTAGAAGGCGAAGGAAATTCAGCACGTTCATAAGGACTCGCACCGACGTTTATAGCTGCACCATAGAAAGCATTGTATCTGGGTGCATCACGGCTTGGTACGGTAACAGCTCTGTCCAGGACCATAAGAATCTACAGAAAGTTATGAACACAGCCCACTCCATGACACAAACCAACCTTCCATCTACCGACTCCATCAATAGTTCTCAATGCCGCGGAAAGACAGCGAACGCCATCAAAGACCCCTCTCACCCGGTCAGACTCTCTTCCAATCTCTTCCATTAGGCAGAAAATGCAGAAACTTCAACACATATAGCCACAGCTTCTTCCCTGCTGTTCTTAGACTGCTGAATGGACCTCTCTAATTTCAAACCTAATGCTGATGTGTTTGTACATCTCCTGTGTAGCTGTAACCCTATTGTATCTCGATCTGTCGAAATACCTAATGATCTGTCTGTATGTTATGATTCTTAGAACACACAACATTATACTGCAGTACAGGCCCTTCAGTCCTCGATATTGTGCTGACCTGTGAAAACAATATGCAGCTCATCGAACCTACATTATTCCATTATCATCCATGTTCAGTTAATGACCATTTAAATGCACTTAAAGTTAGTGAGTGTACTTCAGTGCAGGCAGTGCATTCCAAACTGTCTGAGTAAAGAAACTACCTCTGACATCTGTCCTATATCTATCACCAATCAATTTAAAGCTATGTCCCCTCGTGCTAGCCCTCACCATCCGAGAAAAAAAAGCTCTCCCTGTCCAACCTGTCTAATCCTCTGATCATCTTGTACGTCTCTATTCCGTCACCCTCCACCTACTTCTTTCCAAAGAAAACAGCCTCAAGTCCCTCGGCCTTTCCTCTTAAGACCTTCCCTCCATACCAGGCAATACCCTGGTACGTTTCCAATGCTTACATGTCCTTTCTATAATGTGGTGACCAGAAATGTACACAATATTCCAAGTGCGGCTTCAGCAGAGCTTTGTACAGCAGCAACATGCCCTCATGGCTCCAAAATACAATCCCATAACCAATAAAAGCTAACACACCGTATGCTTTCTTAACAGCCCTATCAACCTTGGTAGCCACTTTCATAGAACATAAAACATTACAGCACAGCACAGGCTCTTCAGCCCTCGATGTTGCGCTGACCTCTGAAATTAATCTGATTCCACTCTAACCTACACCGTTCCATTACTTTCCCTATGTATGTCCAACGCACATGTAAAGGCCCTTAACATCAGCGAGTCTACCTCCTTTGCAGGCAACGCATTCCACACCCCGACTACTCTCTGAGTAAAGAAACTACCTCTGATATCTGTCAAACATTTATCACCCTTGAGTTTAATGCTATATCGCCACGTGTTAGCCTTCACTATCTGAGGGAAAAGGCTCTCACTGTCCCCCCTGTCTAATCCTCTGATTATTTAATACGTCTCGATTTAGTCATCTCTCAACCTTATTCTCTCTAATGAAAACAGCCTCAAGTTCCTTAGCCTTTCCTGTTCAGACCTTCCCTCCATAGCAGGCAACATCCTGGTAAATCTCTACTTTCCAAAGCTTCTACATGCTTCCTATAATTCAGTGACCAGATGGGCATGCAATATTCCAGGTGCGGCCTTACCAGTGTCTTTTACTGCTGAAGCATGAACTCATAACTCCAAAACTCAATCCCCCTCCCAATAAACACCAACACACCATATTCCTTCTTAACAACCCAATCAACCTGAGTGGCAACTTTCAGGGATTTATGCACCTGGACAGCGAGATCTCTCTGCTCATCTACACTGCCAAGAATTTTACCATCAGCCAGGTACTCTGCATTCCTGTTACTTCTTCCAAAATGAACTCCCCCACATATTTCCGCATTAAACTCCATTTACCACTTCTCAGTCCAGCTCTGCATCTTATCAATGTCCCTCTGCAACCCACAACATCCTTCAGCACTATCCACAACTCTGCCGACCTGAGTGTAATCTGCAAATTTACTAAGCAATCCTTCTCCGAACAACTCCAGATCATTTATAAAAAATGACAAACAGCAGTGGCCCCAAAACAGATCCTTGCAGCACATCACTAGTAACTGAGCTCCAGGATGAGCACTTCCCAACAATCACCACCCTCTGTCTTCGTTCAGCTTTCCAATTTCTGATCCAAACTGCTAAATCACCTTCAATCCCAAAACTCCATATTTTGTGCAATAGTCTGCCATGTGGAACCTTATCAAACACCTTACTGAAGTCCGTCTACACCACATCAACCGCCTTACCTTCATCCACCTGTTTGGTCACCTTCTTGAAGAACTCAATAAGGTTTGTGAGGCATGACCATTTTGACAGAACCATTTTGACTATCCCTCATCAAATTATTCCTTTCCAGATGATTATAAAACTTATCTCTTATAACCTTTTCCAACATCATACCCACAACCGAAGTAATGCTCACTGGCCTATAATTACCAGGATTGTTCCGATTCTCCTTCTTAAACAAGGGAACAACATTTGCTGTTATCCAATCTTCTGGCACGTCTTCTGTCGACAGCTATGACATAAGATTCAAAGCTAAAGGCTCTGCAGTCTCCTCCCTGGCTTCTCAGAGAATCCGAGGGTAAATCCCATCTGGCCAAGAGGCCTCATCTATTTTCAGATCTTCCAAAATTGAGAAAACGTCTTCTTTGTTGACCTCAATCCCATCTAATCTTGTAGCCTATATCTCCATATTTTCGCTAACATTGCCCTTTTCCAATGTGACTACTGGCGAAAATTATTTATTGAGCGCTTCCCCTATGTCCTCAGATTCCACACAGAATTTTCCATTACAATCTTTGATTGGCCTTAATTTAGCTCTAGTAATTCTTTTCTTCCTGATATACCTACAGAAAGCCTTAGGGTTTTCCATGATCCTATCCGTCAACAACTTCTCATGTCCCCTCATGGCTCTTCTTCGCCTCTACTGCCCACAAAACAAAACCTTTCACTGTACTTAGGGACATGTGACAACAATAAATCAAATCAAATGTTGTACATGGGTCTGAAAGGGTTAATACTGATTGAGTGTAAAAGGGACAACCCACAGCAATCAGGACATGGTGGGAAGATCGAGGACGAGTCAAACAAAACATCGGATCCTTCTAACAGTCTCTGTTACAGTGGACAACACATCCTTCTGATGTGTAAATAATCACTGAGAGGCAATGAGCTATCCCCTGTATGGTATGTGAGTTTCACGTTCTAGTTAGGGACCAATTCTCAGGCCTCTCGTATATCTAGAAGATTGGAAGTAATTGGAGATATAGGATTTAGTATAAAATTTATATAATCTTGTGTTTTTAGAGAAGCTTTACAACTCTTCACATTTGTTAATCTTACACAAGGGAAAGAGGCCACTGTTTCCTTTCCAAAGCAGTCTATATAAAGTAAGCCATCTTTTACAGTCACACAGCTGCACTGAATCCCAGAGCAGTACCACACCAGTCTGTGGGTCGCAACAAAGCAACTACATTAGAAAACACATACATTATGCTGGAAGTGACAAGTAAATAAAGCACTTGAGATGTTTTGTCTCAAGGCAGGATGTGATTTTGTACCCATGCGTTAGGTTTCAGACCCAGTTTGATGCCTGTCTGGTATTTATGATGAGGCTAACTGGGCAAACGAATGGCTGCAAGGGGATCAGGATTAGGAGCTGAATATTCAAGGATTTACTTCCTATCGAAAAGATAGGCAAGTAGACAGAGGATTCAGGAACTGGGACACAATATACACCAGGAGTTAGGAAATGCAAAGTTACAGTGATCATAGGGGATTTCAGGTGGACGAGGAAAATCAGGTAGGCAGTGGAGTGCAAGAAAAGGAATGTGTGGAATGTCTACAAGATGGCTTTTTGGAGCAGTTTGTGGCGGAGCCCTCTAGGGAACAGGCAATTCTAGATTTAGTGTTAAAAGCAAATTTTTAGTGTTGTTCAGTGAGGCAGACTTGATAAGGGAGCTTAAGGTGAACGGACCCTTAGGAAGCAGTGATCATAATATAATTGAATTTACTCTGCAATTTGAGAGGGAGAAGATAAAATCAGAGGTAACGGTATTACAGCTGAATAAAGGCAGCTCCAGAGGCATGAGGGAGGAGCTGGGGAGAATTGACTGGGAGAGGAGCCGAGCAGGAAAGACAGTGGAACAGCAATGGCAGGGGCTTCTGGGAGTAATTCAGGAGACACAGCAGATATTCATCCCGAGGGAAAAGAAATATGTTGCAGGGAGGATGAGGTAACCATGGCTGACTCGGGACGTCAGGGATTGCATAAAAGCAAAACAGAAAGCATATAATGTGGGGAAGGGCAGTGGGAAACCAGAGAACTGGGATACTTACAAAAAACAACAGAGAGTATGGAAAATAAAGAACATGAAAGCATGGGAAGGGTTAAAGTATGAAGACCACTGGCAATCTGTGCTCTGTGGAAGGCAGGATGGGATAACCATAGTGGAACATTCTTACACTAATTAGCAGAGTAAGGTTAAGGCTGAAAGATCACTATGGCGTGATGAGATAACACAAGTAACAAACTAAGTTTCTCTGTTAAGTTATTATTATAACAGAATATTTGGCACATGACATTAAAATATCTAATTAATAGTTAGTAAAGTCAGCTTGAGACAGGAGACTATTGTAATAGATGGAATATCTAAATATCTATCGTGACAAGTTAGGCTTGAATGGAAAGATCACTACAGCAAAGTTAGCAATAAATATCTAACCGTGACAATAGAATAACATTAAGTAGAATGTACAACTAAAGAGATAATGGGAACTAAAATCACTGGCTTATTGTGTAGCTAGAGTGAGGTACTTTGATTAATAAAGTTGGACATGCTGATAAGCTAACAGAAACATAATAAAAAAATAATAAAAATCCACAGACCCTGAGGTTCGTGGGCATTCGAGAAACTGTTTTCTCAGTGTCATGGTTTTTTGTTTGCAAATAAAATACCTACTTCTAGAAGAACTCTTTGCATCTCCTGGTGTTTCTCTATATTTTCTCCACAACAAGGGCAACAAAAAATAGAAATAAGGAGGGAGAAGATTAAATGTGTGGGTAAACTAACCTACAATATAAATGAAGACTGTGAGTTCCTTTAGATACATAAAGAGCAAAAGAGAGGCAAAAATGGATATAGAACTGCTGGAAAATGACACTGGAGGGATAGTGGTGGGGAACAAGGAAATGGCTGAGGAACTTACTTTACATCAGTCTTCATGGTGGAAGACAACAGTAATATCCCAAAAATACAAGACAGTGAGGAGGCAGAGTTCGAAATGGTGGCCATCACCAAGGAGAAGGTGCTAGACAAACTGAATGGCCTGAAGGAGGATAAATCACCTGGACCAGATGGACAACACCCCAGGATTCTAAGGGAGATAGCTGAAGAGATAGTGGAGCAAAGTCAGCATGGTTTCATCAAGGGAGGGTAATGTCTGACAAATCTTCTAGAATTCTTTGAGAAAGTAACAAGCAGGTTAGACAAAGGTGAGTCAATGGATATTATCTGCCTGCACGTCAAGAAGACCTTTGACAATGTGCCTCACTGGAGGCCACCGAGTAGAATAAGGGTCCATGGTGTTGGAGGCATGGTGCTAGTGAGGATCTAAAATTTGAATTTAGGGTATCGTCAGAAGCAACAAGTATATGTAGACTTTTATTAAGCACAAAATGGCTTTTCAAATTAAAATAACAGAACAAAGTGTCTTTAGATTTTTCTTAGACACTGTGAACTTGAACTGATGTTTTGCTGAGTTGGTTGTATTTAGAGAAAAAAGAAAACAATGGAGTTTTCATGATATGAAACATAAGACAGTGATTTGGTATTTGAACTAACCTTGAACTAGAAAGCACGGGATAATTGGCGCTTAAAAGAATCTGTTTCTCAGGAAGTTTCATTGGAATAACCTGCTGTCAATCATGTCACCTTATTACTTTTGATTGGTCTTTTCTTGTAATTAAGGCTGTGCTGTCTCTTAAAAAATAAACATCTCAATAATGTGTAATTTTCAAATGTAACTGCTCTGACCACTCCCAGTTCTGACTCCAGGTCTCTAACCTGAATTCCTGCCTGTCCCACTCTCCATTGATGCTGCCAGATCTGTTGAGTACTTTGAGCATTGTGTTTTTATTTCAGATTAGCAGAATCTGCAGTATTTTATCCACATGGGGAGTTAAGTGTTTGCCTGGCTGATAGATTCCCTCACCTCTTATAGGTCATACAGTATTCAATTACAACAAAGCTATGATTAGAAATGAGTCGGCAACAAAAGCAATGAAAACATAATCACAATTGGCTCCTCATTGTAAATCAGGGAAGTGGTACATCAGGTTTGGAGCAAAAGGAACACCTGAGGATGAGACATGGATTTCCTCAGTAGATTGAGAAGTAAATAAACTAACAGGATCATATTGAATGGGAAAAATAACAGGTTACTCCATATCATTGAGGATTGTAACAATGTTCCGATGGACTTTAATCAGGGTTGTGTTGAACAGATATTACACAGACTGGAGGCTTATAAACATCAGTGCTCCCGTATTGTTCCACTGGATCTACTGAGGCACATTCTGGGTTTTCGGGCAACATTTCAAACTTTGATAACATGATTCGGGGAAATAAGTGAGGAAAATTGTACAGGAAATCAGGTTGCATTGTCAGGCAGTGAAATGATAGGATGGATGGCAAATGTGTGAGACAACGCATCTTGTTCAGAAGAATATTTATTATCTGGGTTTACACATGGTCACTGAGCCCAGCAATAGCGTTGTTAGTGACTGGACAGAGTTCTGTAAGCCCACCATCGGGTACTGACAGTGGACTCTTTCAAACAGTCGAAAGTATTGTTTGGACTGTACCGTATCTGTAGCCTCGGATGGTCTCTGCATAGCCAGGCTGGAAACAGTTTAAAACACCCACTGTTGCCATGGGAGATGAAAGCGATTGGGCATGTAGTGAGGTCCATAATGAGGGATTAGTATCTGGTTGATGTTCTCTCCTGTCAATCCTTCTGCTATTTGTCCTCAGCTCCGGGCCATAGAGTCACAGAGCAGAGAAACAGACATTTCTGTCCATGCCGACCATGTTTACTGAACTGAGTTAGTCCTATTTGCGTGTATTTGTCCCATATCCCTCAAAGCTTTACCTTTACCTTTACCTACATGTACCTTTTCAAAATTGATTTAAATGTTGTCATTGTCCCAAATACTAACATTTCTTCTGGTCGCTCTTTCCATAGAAACACTACACTTCGAGTAATAAAGTTGCCCCTCAGGTCCCGTTTAAATTTTATCGTTCTCACCTATAACCAATACCCTCTGATTTTGGACAAGTTTGCTAAATGCCTTCTTCACCACCCTGTCTACCTGTGATGCTACTCTCATGGTGCTATGTGCCTGCATCCCTTTGTGTCTGTGTTCGATAACTCTTCCCACGGCCCTAGTAAATACGTTGAATAGCCAGGAGTATATAACGGATCCGAGTTGTTGATTAGATTCCCTACAGTGTGGAAAAAGGCCCAACCAGTCCACACCGACCTTCTGAAGAGGTAACCCACCCAGACACATTTCCCTCTGACTAATTCCCCCAGTACTATGGGCAATTTAGCATGGCCAATCCACCTGAACGACATATCTTTGGACTGTAGGAGGAAACCAGAGCACCTGGAGGAAATGTACACTGACACAGGGAGAACATGCAAACTCCACACAGACAGTCACCTGAGGCTGGAATCAAACCTAGAACCCTGGTGCTGTGAGGCAGCAGTGCTAACCACTGAGCCATTGGTTAATGACATCAAGTGGTAATTTGCAGAAATATAATCAATTGTTGCTGAGAAACTCCTGCCCATTGTTGTAAAATTCCGATCTTCTGTGTTCAGATTCCAACCCATGGTTGTAAAATTCCAATCTATTGTTCTCAGATTCGAATCTCTCTTCTCCCGAGCTCCCAGTCTCTGGAGCTGCCGGTCCCTGTTAGTGCTGGGGGTGATGCTGGAGGTGATGCTGTCACTGATCCCATAGCTTCGTACATTGTAAGGAATTTGTAATTAATAGAAGAAGGAAACCCTCCTGGGACACAGTTATGGTCCATGGAGTTTGACATTAATTACAGAAACTAAACAAACCAGTTCAGTTAAACCCTTTCAATCCAGTACACTATTCCCCCAATGGAATAGGACTTGTACCCACCTTGGACTGCACGTATGTGAGTTACTGAGAGAGGGAAAGATAAAGGCATTGACCATAATCTTTCAATTCTCTGGAGATATTGAAGCGGTTCCAAAGAAATGGGTGATCGCAAACAATGCATCACTGTTCAAAAAAATGTGAGAGAAATAATTGCTGTCATTCAGCCAATCATAAAGGCATAAAAACATAAGGACTAGGAGCAGGAGTAGGCCGTCCGGCCCTCCAAGCCTGCTCCACCATTCAATAAAATCGTGTCTGGTCTTTTCCTGGACTCGGCCCCATTTACCCGCCCTCTCACCGTATTCCTTAATGCTTTTATTTTCAAAAATATCTACTATTGCTTTAAAAACATTTACTGAACTAGCATCAACTACATCCCTGGGCAAGGACTTCCATAGATTACCAACCCTCTGAGTGAAGAAGTTCCTTCTCAGTTCAGTCCTAAATCTGCTCTCTCTAATCTTGAGGCTGTGTCCTCTCATCCTATTTTCACCCTCTGGTGGAAACATCCTCTCTACTTCTATCTTATATATTCCCTTCATAATCTGATATGTTTCCACAAGATTCCACCCTCACTCCTGTGAATCCCAATGAATATAATCCTAATCCACTCAGTCTGTCCTCATAAACCAACCCCGTCAACCCTGGAATCAACCTGGTTAACCTCCTCTGCACCCCCTCCAATGCCACTACATCCTTTCTCAAGAAAGGAGGCCAAAACTGGACCAAAAGGAGTACTCCGAGTGTCGCCTCACCAGTACCTTGTACAGCTGCAACATTACCTCTCTGCTTTTAAACTCAATCCCTTCAGCAATGGAGGATAAAATTCCATTTGCCTTCCTAATTACTTGTACCTGCAGACCAACCTTCTGCGATTCATGCACAAGGACACCCCGGTCCCTCTGCATAGCAGCAAGCTGCAACTTTTTACCGGTCAATTAATAATCTGCTTTACTGTTACTCTTACCAAAATGGATGACTTCACATTTATGAACATTGCATTCCATCTGGCAGATCTTTGCCCACTCACTCAGCCCACTCACTCAGTGTATCTATGTTCCTCTGTAAAGTTTCACAGTCCTCTGCACACTTCATTCTGCCACTCATCTTGGTGTCATCTGCAAACTTTGACACCCGACACGTGGTCCCAAACTCCAAATCATTGATATAAATTGTAAATAATTGCTGTCCCAACACCGATCCCTGAGGCACACCACTATTTACTGATTGCCAACCAGAATAGCACTCATTTATCCCCAATCTTTGCTTCCTGCTCGTCAAACAAGCCTCTATCCAGGCTAATACACTACCGTAACACCATGGATCTTTACCTCATGCAGCAGCCTTTTGTGCGGCACTTTGTTGAAGGCCATTTGGAAATCTAGGTACAACATCTCCACTGGGGCCCCGTTGTCCACCTTGCTTGAAATGTCTTCAAAGAATTCCAAAAGATCTGTCAAGCATGACCTGCCCTTCATGAATCCATGATGCATCTGTCCAATGGGACAATTTCTATTGAGATGCCCTTCCATTTCTTCCTTAATAACAGACGCAAGCATCTTCCCCACTACATGGATGAAGCTCACCAGTCTATAATATCCCATCTTTTCTTTATATCCCTTTTTAAGCAGTGGAATCACATTTGCTGTTTTCCAATCTGTTGGGACTGCCTCAGAATCGAGTGAATTTTGGAAAATTACCGCCAGTGCACGTGGTATTGTTCCCGCCTTTTTTTTAGGACCCTGGGCTGCCTTCCATCAGGGTCAGGAAGCTTATCTATCCTTAGCTCCATGAGCTTACCCAAAACTAGCTCTTCTGTAATAATGATTGTTTCCAGGTCCTCACCTACCTTCGTCTGTTTGTCAATTACTGGCCTGTTATTAGTGTCCTCCTCTGTGAAATCTGAGACAAAATACCTGTTCAATGCCTCGGCCATTTCCTCATGTCCCATTACTAAATGCCCCTGCTCATCCTCCGAAGGACCAACATTTACTGAAGCCACTCTTTTTTTCATTGTATGTATTTGTGTAAACATTTGCTGCCTGTCTTTATATTCTGCACCAGTTTGTTGTCATGTTCTATCGTACTTTTCTTAACAGCTCTTTTTGTGGCTTTCTGTTGGCGTTTAAAGTTTTCCCAATCTTCTAGTTTCCTGCTGTTCTTAGCCACTTTGTGTGCCTCCTCTTTCACTTTGATAGCTTCCCTTATTTCCTTAGACACCCTGGGCAGATTACCCCTTTTCTTACAGACCTTCCTTTTCACTGGAATACAGTTTCCCTTCACACTTTGAAAGATTTCTGTGGAAGTCCTCCAATGCTTGTCAACTGTCCCACCATGAAAGTTTTGTTTCCAATCCCCTTCAGCCAGGCCCTCCCTCATTCTATTACAGTCCCCCTTGTTCAAACACAGGACCCTGGTTTTGGATTTTGTCTTCACACTCTCCATCTGTATTCTAACTACACCCACACTGTGTTTGCTCCTTCCAAAAGGCTCCCTAACTGTGAGGTCATTAATTATTCCTGTCTCGTCACACAGGACCTGGTCTAAGATAGTTTACTCCCTCGTCAGTTCCATTATATATTGTTCAAGAAAACTAGCACGGATATGCTCAACGAACCCCTCCTCACAGCTCCCCTTCCTGAGCTGGTTCAACCAATCTACATGTAGATTAAAGTTCCCCACTATCATAGCCGTACCATTTTTACAGGCCTTAGATATTTCTTTGTTTATTTCCCAACCCAATGTGATGGCATTATATAGACTCCACCTATCAGTGACTTTTTCTTCTTAGACTTTCTAGTTTCCGCTCAAATAGATTCAACTTCATTCTCCTATATCATCTGTCAGCACTGCCCTGATGTCGTCCTTGAATATCAGAGTTACATCACCTCCCTGAAATTCCTGTCTGTTCTCCCCAACAGACTGGTATCCCTGGATATTTAACCCACAGTCAATCAGTTGGGGCACTCAGCCTCCCCTTGTTTAAAGTAAGCACAGCGTCAGTGACATGTTGTCTCAGGCACTGACAGCAGCGGAGCATATTGAAAAGCTGTGGTTCAGGGTGAAGGGAGACACATTGATTGATTGATTGTCACGTTTCCCTCAGTGCAGTGAAAAGCTTTGTTTACAAGCAATGCAGGTAGATCACAGTAAGCTGGGATACACAGATCATAGGGTGAGTAGAGACTTGAACAGAGGCGTACAGGTTACATCCCAAAGGGTGTGCACGAGGCAAGATCAACATTAACAAGGTCAGCGTGATTTGAAGTTAGAGATTCCATCCATCAGTCTAATAATGGCTAGGAAGAAGCTGTTCCTGAAGCTGCTGGTGGGTGTGTTCAAGCTTCTGTACCTTCTGCCTGATGGGTGAGGTTGTAGGAGATCATCACCGGGGTGGGAGGGGTCTTCAAAGATGTTGGCAGCCATTCTACGGCAACAAGCCATGTAAATGGAGTCCATGGATGGAAGGTTGGCTTCCGTGATGGTCTGGGCTGTGCACACAACCCCCTGTAGTTCCTTACCGTGCTGGGCAGAGCGGTTGTTACACCGGGACAGGATGCTCTCTGTGTTGCATCTGGAGAGTTTGGTGAGGGACCTTATGGACAGGCCAAATTCCCAGAGCTGCCTGAGGAAGAGGATGCGTTGTTGTGCCTTCTGGATCATCACATCTATGTGGGAAGGCCAGGACAGCTTGTCGGTTATTGTCACTCCGAGGAACTTGACACTCTCCACCCTCTCAGCCTCAGCTCCATTGATGGAGAAGGAGGCATGTTCTCCTCCTTTCTTTCTGACGTCAATGATCAGTTATTCAGTTCTGCTGATGCTGAGAGAGAGGGTGTTCTCACTGTACCAGGTCACTAAGCCCTCTATCTCCTTCCTGTTGTTTGATATCCATTCTCCCACAGTGGGGTCTGCAGCAAACGTGGAGATGGTGTTTGTACGGACTTTAGCCAGACTGCCGTGGGTGTACAGGGAGTGCAGTAGGGGCTGAGAACACATCCTTGGGGAGCTCCAGTGTTGAGGGTTATCGTGGAGGAAGTGCTGCTGTCTATCTTCACTGATTGTGGTCTGTGGGTCAGGAAGCTGAGGGTCTAGCTGCAGAGGGTGGCGCCAAGTCTCAGAGTCTCTGAGTTGGGCCTCCTAGGGGTCATGTAGCCGATGCCATTCCAGGTCGAGATCAGGACGCAGTGGGGTCAGGGGTCAGATCGTGGTTCAGGGTGTCCATGTGGGTCCTTTGGGAAGCCAATAAATCTACTCTGGATCCTACAGGATGACCAGCAATGAAAGTACTCAGGCCTGAGCCACCATTGGATCATCAATCCTGTAAGTGCTCAATGCTGCCTTGAGTGATGTGAGCACTAACAAGAAGGTTGGGGAAATGTGGCAAGAATGAAAGCACCAGCTTGAGTTGTGAAAAGTATTTCCAATTTCCCCGTTTCTGCTTTAAACAGCGATTTCTGAATCTCACTAGTGAGGGGTGACCACTTCATTTTCATGCCGTTCTATTTCATTTGGAGCTGATCTTGTCTCATTTCGATGGAGATTCTAATCTTTCCTTCAGTTCCTATGGAAACCAGATGGTGCCAGTTCCCAACAGGAAAGCCTGGGCAGTTACCTGGAGGCAGGAGCTCACTGTTTGCTTCTCCAGGTCTTCATCCATCTCCACCATCAGCACCATTTCACTGCATGCTCCATCGACACTGTCCTCTCCCACACTTTGTCGGTGTGTGTGGGCATCACCAAACCCCAGCCCCACCACATCATTCTGGCTGCTTTCAGATTAACTCACCCTTCACTGTGGAGCTCAGAGAGAATGATGTTGTACCTGCTTCTGCCAGGTTGGTTCACAGTCAGGGGCATGCACACATTTCATGCATCAACATAGGATGCATCATCTGGCTCTGAGTGAAATTCTAAAGCCTCATTCATGTTGCATTTACTTGTGGGCTGTCAGGTGTATCTGAGTTTGAGTGCAGAGTGACAGGCATCACACAATGCAGGGGATGAATCTGTATGGTGGACAGCACAGAGATGTGTGGAGGACATTATTTATTCGTGGATGGGATCTGGGCATCATTTGCTGGCCAGTATCTATTGTCCATCTCTAGTTACTCTTGAGAAGGTGGTGGTGAGTTCCTTCTTGAACCGCGGCAGTTCACCTGCTGTGGGTTGACCCACAATGCCATTAGGGAGGGAATTCCAAGATTTTGACCCAGTGATAGTCAAAGAACCATGATGTATTTCCATGTCAGGATGGTGAGGGTCTTCGTGGGGAACTTGAAGGTGGTGTGTTCCTAAATATAGCTGTTCTTGTCCTTTTCGATGGAAGTAGTTGTGGGTTTGGAAGGTGCTGTCTGATGATCTTTGATGATTTTCTACTTTGCACTTTGTAGATACTACACACTGCTACTACTGGGCGTTAGCGATGGAGGGAGTGGTTGTGGTGCTTATCAAGAGGTCTGCTTTGTCCCGGATGGTGTACAGCTTCTTGAGTATTATTGGGGCTGCATCTATCCAGGTGGGTGGGGAGTCTTCCATCTCACTCCTGACTTATGCCTTGGAGGTAGTGGATAGGCTTTGGGGAGTCAGGAGGTGATTTACTCACTTTGGTACACCTCGCTCGTCTCTGACTTACTCTTGTAGTCACTGTGCTTATGTGGTGAGCTCAGTGGGAAGGTTCTTATGGGGACCTTATCATGAAGCAGCTGGAGATGTTTGAGCCAATAACACTACTCTAAGGAACTCCTGCAGCGATGTCCTGGAGCTGAGATGACTGACCTCCACAACCACAACCATCTTCCTCTGTGTATGATCGGAATCCAACCATCGGGGAGCTTGTACCCAAGTGATTCCAGTTTTGCTCAGACATTTTGACGCCACACTTGGTCCAATTGGCCTTGATGTCACAGGCTGACACTCTCACCTTCCCTCTGGAACTCAGCTCTTTTGTCCATGTTGGAACCAAGGCTGTAATGAGGTCAGGAACTGGGTGGTCCTGGCAGATCTCAAACTGGCCAGGGTATTACTGATCAGGAGCTACTCAATACCACTGCTGATGTCAACTTCCATCACTTCACTGGTGGTCAAGAATTGACTGATGGGGCAGTAATTGGCTGGGTTGGATTTGCCCTGTTAAATATGTACAGGACATACTTGGGTAATTTTCCATGTTGTTGGGTAAATGCGAGTTTTGTAACTGTACTGGAACAGCTTGGCTAGGGGCACGGCAAGTTCTGGATCAGATGTCTTCAGTATTATTGCTGGATGTTGTCAGGGCCCATAGCCTTTGCAGTGTCCAGTGTCTCCCACCATTTTGTGATATCATGTGGAGTGAATTGAATTGGCTGAAGACTGGTATCCGTAATGCTGGGGCCTATTAGAGGAGGGTGAGATGGATCATCCACTCAGCACTTCTGGCAGAAGATCCCTGCAAATGCTTCATCCTTATATTTTACACTGATGTGCTGGAATCTTCCATCGTTGAGGATGGGGAAATTTGTGAAGCCTGTTTCTCCAGTGAGTTGTTTAATTGTCCACCACCATTCACGACTGGATATGGCAGGACTGCAGAGCTTAGATCTGATACATTGATTGTGGGATCACTTAGCTCTGTCCATCACTTGCTGTTTGTGCTGATTGACATGCAAGTAGTCCAGTTTGGTGGCATCACCAGGTGGACACCTCATCTTCAGCTGTGCCTGGTGTTGCTCGTGGCTCCCCTGCACTCTCCATTGAACCAGGGTTGATCATCTCTCTTGATGGGGTCATGGCTGAGTGGGGGATATACTGGGCCATGAGGTCACAGATTGTGCTGCTGTTAATGGCCCACGTCACATCATAGGTGCCAACTCTTGAGTTGCTCGATCTGTTTGAAGTCTGTCTCATTTCGCGCAGTGATAGTGCCGCACAACAGGATGGAGGTCATTCTCAATGTGAAATTGGGACTTTGTCTCCTTAAGGGACTGTTTGGTGATCATTCTTCCTGATACTGTCATGGACAGATGTATCTGCAGATGACAGAGTCACACCTTCTTCCCTGCTCTTCTTAGACTGCCAAATGGACCTCTCTATCTTCAAATCTAATGAAGATTTCTATATCTCCTGTGTAGCTGTAACCCTGGATGCCTCGCTCTGTCTAAATAAACAATGATCTGTCTGTATGTTATGATTCATAGAACATAAAACATTACAGCACAGTACAGGCCCTTCGGTCCGCGATGTTGTGCCGGCCTGTGAAACCAATGTGAAGCCCATCTAACCTACATTATTCCATTATGAGCCACATGTTGAACTAATGATCATTTAAATACCCTTAAAGTTGGCGGGTCTACTACAGTAGACAGGCCATTCCACATCCTTATTACTCTCTGAGTAAAAAAACTACCTCTCTCATCTGTCCTATATCAAGCACCATCAACTTAAGGCTATGTCCCCTCGTGCAAGCCATCACCATCCGAGAGAAAAGGCTCTCACTGTCCAATCTTTCGAACCCTCTGATCATCTTGTATGGCTCTATTACATCACCCTCAACCTTCTTCTTTCCAACGCCTTCCCTCCATCCTAGACAACGTCCTGGTACCTTTACTTTGCACTCTTTCCAATGTTTCCACATCGTTCCTGTAATGTGGTGACCAGAACTGTACACAATACCTCAAGTGCGGCCGCAACAGATCTTTGTACAGCTGCAACATGACCTCATGGCTCCAAAACTCAATCCCTTTACCAATAAAAGCTAACACACCATATGCCTTCTTAACAGCCCTATCAACCTGGTGGCCACTTTCATAGAACATAGAACGTAGAATGTTACAGCACAGTACAGGCCCTTCAGCCCTCAATGTTGCACCGGCCTGTGAAATTAATCTGATGCCCATCTAACTTACACTGTTCCATTATTATCCCTATGTATATCCCATGAACATTTAAGTGCCCTTAACATCGGTGAGTCTACTCCTGTTGCAGGCAGTGAATTCCACGCCCCTACTACTCTCTGAGTAAAGAAACTACCTCTGACATCTGTCCTAAATCTATCACCCCTCAATTTAATGCTATGTCCCCTCGTATTAACGTTCACTGTCTGATGACAAAAGCTCTCACTGTCCTCCCTGTCTATCCCTCTGATTATCTTATATGTCTCGATTAAGTCATCTCTCAACCTTATTCTCTCTAATGAAAACAACCTCAAGTCCCTCAGCCTTTGCTCTTCAGATCTTCGCTCCATACCAGGCAACATCTTAGTAAATCCCTTCGGAACCCTTTCCAAAGCTTCCACATCCTTCCTATAATGCGATGACCAGACCTGCATGTAATACTCCAGGTGCAGCCTTACCAGTGTCTTGTACAGCTGAAGCATGACCTCATGACTCCAAAGCTCAATCCCCCTTCCAATAAACGACAACACAACGTCTGCCTTTTTAACAACTCTGAAAGTGACAACTTTCAGGGATTGATGGACCTAGACACCAGGATTTCTCTGTTCATCTACACTGCCAAGAATTTTACCATTACCCCAGTATTCTGCAATCCTGTCACTTCTTCCGAAGTGAACTACCCCACACTTTTCTGCATTAAACTCCATTTGCCACTTCTCAGCCCAGCTTTGCATCCTATGTATGTCCCTGTGTAACCCACAACATCCTTCGACGTTATCCACAAATCTGCCGATCTTAGTGTCATCTGCAAATTTACTAACCTATCCTTCTACGCCCACCTCCAGATCATTTATAAACATGACAAACAGCAGTGGCCCCAAAACAGATCATTGTGGCACACCACTGGGAACTGAGCTCCAGGATGAACATTTCCCATCAACCACCACCCTCTTGAGCTCCAGGATGAGCACTTCCCAACAATCACCACCCTCTGTCTTCCTTCAACTCGTCAATTTCTGATCCAACCCACTAAATCACCTTCAATCCCCAAACTCCATATTTTGAGCAATAGCCTACCATGTGGAACCTTATCAAACGTCTTACTGATGTCCAGTTCCACCACATCAACCACCTTACCTTCATTCACCTGTTTTGTCACCTTCTCAAAGAATTCAATAAGGTTAGTGAGGCATGGCCAACCCTTCACAAAACCAGGTTTGCTGTCTCTCATCATATTATTCCTTTCCAGATGATTATACATCCTATGTTTTATAACAATTTCCAATACCTTACCCACAAACAAAGTAAGGCTCACTGGCCTATAATTAACACTGTTATTGTAGGAGAGAGAAGATGTCTCCAGTCTTTTATCAGCTAAAACTGCCCTTGCCACTTAAAGCCACGGATACACCAATGAACAGAGGCCTGTCGTCCTGAGATAGAACAACAGACAGTGCAAAAAAAGGCAAGTTATGCCGATGGGAAAGCCAATTAAATTAACCATGAACACATTATGAGAAAGTTGAGGTCAAACAATGCGTGTGAACAAACATTGAGCGGGGGGAGAATCGAACTACAAAACAAGGAGTCGAGTGCAACATTGTGAGTGCTCCCAATATCCTGAGGAAAGTTGGAATATGCTCCTGGCCCAGGTTGGGTTTTGCTCGATCAAAGGGATGCCTTTTTGGGTTTAGCAACTTTCAAAGACAGGAGGCAGGGGCTTTTGTCCATGTGAGCACTTGAGGTGTTTTGTCTCAAGGAAGGAAGTGATTTTGTATCCAGGAGTTAGGTTTCAGAGCCAGTTTGATGCCTGTCTTGTATTTATGATGAAGATAACTAGGCAAACGAATGGCTGCAAGGGGATCAGGATTAGGAGTTGAATATTCAAGCATTTTCCTCCTATTGAAAAGATAGGCAGGTGTGCAGAGGGGGTGGGTTTGCCATATCAGTAAGAAATGAAACTAAATCAATAGTAAGAAACAAAGGAGGGTCAGATGGTGTAGAATTGGGGAAACGCAAAGGTTAAAAAAATAGTGTTGGAGATATGTCCAGGCCTCCAAACAGTATTCAGGAACTGGGACACGAGATACACCAGGAGATAGAAAAGATGTGTAGGAACGGCAAAGCTACAGTGATCATGGGGGAATTCAATATGCAGGTGGATTGGCAAAATCAGGTTGGCAGTGGATTGCAAGGAAAGGAATTTGTGGAATGTCTCCGAGATGGCTTTTTGGAACAGCTTGTAGTGGAGCCCACGGGGAAGCAGGCAATATTGGATTCAATGAGGCAGACTTGATAAGGGAGATTAAGGTGAAGGAACCCTGAGGAGGCAGTGATCATAATGTGATTGAATTTACTCTGCAATTTGAGAAGGAGAAGATAAAATCAGAGATAATGATAGGAGATTCATCCCGAGGAAAAAGAAACATGGTACAGGGAGAATGAGGCGACCATGGCTGACTAGGGAAGTCAGGGATAGCATGAAAAAAAAAGGAATCATATAATGTGGTGAAGGGCAGTGGATTGGGAAGCTTACAAAGACCAACAGAGGTCAACAAAAGAAGAAATAAGGAGGGAGAAACTTAAATATGAGGGCAAGTTAGCCGGTAATATAAATGAAGACTGTATGAGTTTCTTTAGATATATAAAGAGCAAAATCGAGGCAAACGTGGACATTGGGCTGCTGGGAAATGACACTGGGGAACAAGGAAATGGCTAAGGAACTGAGTAATTGCTTTACCTCAGTCTTCACAGTGGAAGACAACAGTAATATCCCAAAAATACAAGAGCGTGAGGGGGCAGAGCTCAGTATGGTGCCCATCGCCAAGGAGAAGGTGCTAGAAAAACTGAATGGTCTGAACGTGAATAAATGATCTGGACCAGATGGACTACTCCCCAGAGTTCTAAGGGACATAGCTGAAGAGATAGTGCAGCAATGTCAGCATGGTTTCATCAAGGGGAAGTCATGCCTGACAAATCTGTTAGAATTCTTTGAGGAAGTAACAAACAGGTTAGACAAAGGTGAGCCAATGGATATTGTCTACCTGGACTTCAAGAAGGCCTTTGACAAGGTGTCTCATTGGATGCTACTGAATAAGATAAGGACCCATGATGTTCGAGGCCAGGTGCTAGCATGGTTAGAAGTCTGGCTGTCTGCCAGAAAGCAGAGAGTGGGAGTGAAAGGGTCCTTCTCAGGATGGCAGCTGGTGAGAATTTGTTATTCACAAGGCTCAGTGATGGGACCATAACTTTTCACTTTCTACATTAATTGTCTCAATGAAGGAATCGAGGGTACTCTGGCTTAGCTGCAGATGATACAAAGGTGGTTAGAAGGACAGGTAGTATTGAGGAACCGGGAGGCTGCAGAAGGATTTGGACAGGTAAGAAGTGTAGGCAAAGAATTGGCAGATGGAGTACAACGTGGGAAAGTGTGAGGTCATAACTTTGGTAGGAATAATAGAGACAGAGATTATTTTCTAAATGGGGCGAAAAATCATAAAACTGAAGTGCAAAGAAACTCTAGTCTAGGATTCTCTCAAGTTAAATTTGCAGGTTGAATCAATAGCTCGGAAGGAAAATGCGATGATGGCATTTATCTTGAGAGGACTTGAATACAAAAGCAGCTACTGTACTTCTGAGGCTCTATAAGATTCTGGTTAGACAACATTCAGAGGACAGTGTGCAGTTTTGGGTCCCCCCCCCCCCCCCCCCCCCCCCCCCCCCATCTGAGGAAGGACGTACTGGCCCTGGAGCATTTTCAGAGGAGGATCAGGACAATGATCCCAGGAATGAAGAGGTTAACATCTGAGGAATGTTTGAGGAGTCTGGGTCTATACTTGATGGAGTTTAGAAGGATGAGGGGTGATCTAAGAGAAACATACAGAATACTGAATGGCATGGACTGAGTGGAGGTTGGGAAGTTGTTTCCATTGGGAGGAGAGACTAGGACCCAAGGGCACAGCTTTGAGTAAAGGGAAGATGTTTCAAAATGGAGATAAGGAGAAACTTCTTCAGCCAGAGAGTGGCGAATCTATGGAATTCATTGCCACAGAAGGCTGTGGAGGCCAGGTCATTGAGTATATTTAGAACTGACATAGATAGGTTCTTGATTTTCAAGGGGGTCAAGGGTTATGGGGAGAAAGTGGGAGAATGGGTTTGAGAAACATATCCGCCATGATTGAATGGCAGAGCAGACTCATTGGGCTGACTGGCCTCATTTCTGCTCCTCTATTTTATGGTCTTATAACATTTGTGACTTTTGCATGTTCTTTCAATCGAGTTTTGTTGTCAGATGAGTCAGCTTTACTTCATGAAACTTAATACAATCAGATATTATTCACTATTTCCAAGGACCTATCTTACCTAATGAATATTTCTGCTGAACCTGAAACACTTGAACATCACAGTTTGAAGCAGTTAGTCCAAAAGTCTTTTAATTAGTTGACTTCAAACACATTGAACTCATCCAAACTCTGTAAATTCCCTTTTAAAACTGACAAAGTATTTGTGGCAGCACATACAACATGTGATTCACCTCACTGTACAATAGCTTGTGGAAGGATCTTCCAGATAACAATGGAGGCAGGCTCATTAATGACTTGTCTGGAAGATTAACATGAACTCGTCACTAACAAGGGAAGTCAGTGGGGTTGGAAAGGATGTGGAAACAAGTATTAAGGTTGCAGCAAGATCAACCATGAACTGATCAAATCCCAGATCAGACTCAAAAGGCTAACTGACCTACTCCTCATTCATACTTGTGTCTTCACATGTATCCCATGAAGGGCAGACAAACCTCACTGTATCTTTGTCACACACCTTAGAGAGTGCAGATTGTCCCGACTGCATCTATATCACACACATTGGCTAGAACAGACTGATCCCATTGTGTCTATATCATTGACTGTGGGAGAACAGACCATTTACTCTGTAGAGCACCAGGACTGCCAACTGAACATATTCAGTCTGTATCACAAAGATTGGAGAGTGCAGACTCCCCTCACTGTGTCTGTACCACTGACCCCACGGAGAGTGGATTGGATGGATTCTGAGACAGAACACATTTCTAATCCCTAAATCCTTCAATCCACCTCATTATTTAATGAATTTCACCATTCGGGGAAAAGGGTATTTTACCATGTTCTCCAGCTGTTTCCTGAACTTATTCTGGGTCACGACATATATACAAGTGTTTGTGCAGCAACTTAGGAGCTGGCGAATGAATCCGATATCTCCTACAAAATAATGTAGATATAGGTCCCTGTACCCCATCCGATATGTGCATTTCCATAGAGAGTATAGCAGAAACACTGAGATTCTGTTTTGGAAGATGCTGTGACAAGGCTGTCGCAAAGTTGCTGCAGTACATCTTCCACGTGCCACACTTTGCTGCTGGGTGCATTTTTGGTGGAAGCTGTGAATATTTGTGGATGTGGTGCCAGACAAGAGCACTTTATTCTGGATATTATCAAGTTTCTTGACTGTTGTTGCAGCAGAGCTGACCCAGGCAAGTGAGGAATATTCCATCACACTCCTGACTTGCCCTTTGCAGATATTGAACAGATTTTGGGGAGGCAAGAGATAAGAAATGTATCACAGAATTACCAATCTCTTACATGATCTTGTAACAATGGGATTTATATAAGTGGTCCAGCTTGTCTGTGGTCAATGGTAACCCCATTCAACCGCAGCCCAGGATGTGGATAGTGCGGCATTCAGTAACGGTAAGACCAATCAATGTCAAGAGAAATGGTTGGATTCTCTCTTTTCGGAGATACCTGACACTTGTGTGGCACACATGCTGCTTTTAGTTCAGGTCTGGATACTGCCCAAGTGTTGCTATATACCGGCATAGTGTCTGACGAGTCAGGAATGGGAAAAACTTTGTGAACAATCAACAAACATCCTTAATTCTGACCTTATAATGGAGGGATTTTCCATGATGAAGCAGCTGAAGATAACTGGGCCGAGGACACTTCCCTGAGGAACTCCTGCAGCGATGTCCTGGAGCTGAGGTGACTGACTTCCAACAACCACACCCATCCCCCAATGTGCCAGGAATGATTCCAAACAATGAGAGGTTCATCCCATTTCTCATTATTTTAGATTTCCTTCAGGTCAGACTTGGTCACTTCCTGCTTTGATGTCAAGTGCAGACTCTCTCACCTCAGGAGTCCAGCTCTTTTGTCCTTGTTTGGATATTAGTTGTTATAAGGTCTGGTGCTGAGCAACCCTGCAGAGCTGGACACCAGCGAACAAGTTATTGCTGAGGGAGTGCAGCTCGGTAGCTCTCTTGATGACACCTTCCATCATGTTGCTGTTAATTCCGATCAGACCGAAGGGGTGGTAATTATCTGGGTTTATTTTTTCTACTCTTTGAGATTTACCTGTTTAGATCCCTATGTTAGTCAGTGGTTTCAGTTTTGTACTGGAACAAATTAATCAACTGATTGAGTAGATAAAGAACTTAAACAATATAACACAGAACCAAGTGGCAAACTGTGTATAAAGTAATGTTTTGTAAGACACTAAACATATATCCTGAGGGAAAGGCAGCGATAGGCTGCAGTTAAGGGACAAGGTTGAGGACTGCAGCTTGAGGACGGGTGTTCCATTGTGAATGTGACAACTGACCACTGCCCTTTGCTCAGTGTCACCATTTTGTCTTTACTGTGGGAAATGTAATCAAGTCTGTGAAACGTGTGAAAACTCTCATTATATTCATGTGGTTGTGGAGCTAATCCAATTGAAAGTCCCTTTCGATTCGCTCGCCCAACTTGGTGTGTTCTTGTAATTGAGCGAAGGCTTGCAATGACATGATAGCAATGGTCAGAAGTTATATCAGTTTCAATCAGATCAAAATCTTTACAGTAAGGGCAAGAAGGACAAGAAAAGATGATAGAAAGCAACCAGGGAATGCAGGATTGACAGGGCTGTTTCTGCATTTTTCGGTGCCTAGGTCAGTGCCAGGTGATCCGTCCAGTTTCAGATCATGGCTCAGCTTCCAGTGTGAACGGCAGGAAGCTGCACCCTCTGCTTCACAGAAATCGGGCTCAACCCATCCATTCCCGACTGCACACTTCAGGCTGATGGTTTTTCTATCCATCGTATGGACTGTGCATTGTCCTCAGGTTAGGCAATTCTGTAGGGGTTTGCTTTGGATTCAACAACTTGTGGTACATGGGCATTGCAACCCTGTGCAGCCATTGTTCCCCAAACCTTGAATTCCTCACCGTCAAATGCCACCCCTTCTATCTACCACATGAATTTACTGCTGCTATACTAACTGTTACATACAGACTACCACTAGCAAAGTTTGAGGATGCTCTGGATGTGCTGTACTCCACCATAACACCCTGGAGACAAACACTCCGAGGCCCTGTTGATTATGACTGGCGACTTCAAACAAACCAATCTTAAGGAGGTGTTGCCCAAGTACCACCAGAACCTTACCTGCCCCACTAGGGGCCTGAATATTTTAGACCATGGCGACACCGCTGTGAAGGATGCTTACTGCTCCATCCCCCACCCTCATTTCCAGGTACTCCGACCACAATGCTGTGTTTCTTCTCCAGGCTTATAGGCAAAAGCTCAAGCAGGAGACCCCCTTGCGGATACAGTGCTGGTCGGAGGAGGCAGAGGATCAACTCCAGTGCTGTCTGGAATTGGCTGATTGGGCCAGATTCAAACAGTCCAAAGGTACTTTGGACGAGTATGCCACCACTGTCACAGACTTTATCAGCAAGTGTATGGAGGACTGCAAACTGAGGAAGTAAATCCGGGTGTTCCCCAACAGGAAACCCTGGATGAATCAGGACATATAGAACCTACTAAAAACCAGTCATGAGGCCTTAAGATCAGGAGACACACTCAAATATAAGGAATCCAAGTATGACCTTCACAGAGTCATTAAGACAGTCAAGGACCAATGCCTCTCCAAACGAGAAACCCAGACAGATACCCAGCGACTATGGCAAGGACTGAATGACATCACAGGTTCTAAAAAGAGACAGTGCAAGATAGCAGGCGATGACGTATCCCTCCCAGATTGTCTCGACACCTTCTCTGCTCGCTTTGAGAGGTAACACCGATTCCGACCAGTCCTGACGAAGCTATCCCAACAGTCACTGCTTCAGAGGTCAGATCAGTTTTCTGTCAGTTGAATCCAAGGCAGGACAAGACGGAGTACCAGGCCATGCACTCAGAGCATGTGCAGAACAACAGGCAGAGGTCTTCTCGGACATCTTCAACCTCTCCCTGCAGCAGGCCTCTGGCCCTGCCTGTTTCAAGAGGCCAACATCATCCCTGTGCCTAAGAAGGCTCATGCAGCGTGTCTCAATGACTACCACCCAGTGGCCCTAACTTCGGTAGTCATGAAGTACTTTGAAAGGCTGGTCATGGCATTAACCAACTCCAGCCTTCCCACTGCTCTTCACCCACTCCAATTTGCCTATCGGACCAACAGATCCATGTCAGATGCCATATCATTTGCCCTTCACTCCTCCCTGGAACATCTCAACACCAAGTACAGCTACGTAAGAATCCTACTCATTGACTACAGTCCAGCCTTCAATACTATTATCCCCTCAAGACTGATTACTAAACTTAGTGATCTCGGACTAAGCCCCACTCTCTGCAACTGGATCCTCAGTTTCCTGACCCACAGGCCACAATCAGTGAAGATTGTGGTCAATATTTCATCCTCACTAACACTCAACACTGGAGCATCCCAGGAATGCATACTCAGCCCCCTACTGTACTCATTGTATACCCATGACTGCCTCACCAAATACCACACTAATGCCTTTTACAAGTTCACTGATGACACCACCATAGTCGGTCGAATCTCAGATAACAATGAAACAGACTACAGATGGGAGGCGAAAGACCTGGAAAATGGTGCACTGAGAACAACCAAGCTCTCAATGGCAGCAAATCCAAGGAATTCATTATTGACTTTCGGTGGGATGCTGCTCATGCCCCCCCCACACTAACAGCAAACTGAGATTAGGCAAAATGGTTCACTGTGTCCACATCACAAGCTGCAGTTAAGCTATATAACCAACTCGCCACTAACCATTAGAGTGCGGAAGTAGACTGATAAAATGGGGAAACATTAACCACACTCTGCAAAAGGTGAGCCTTTGTAATGGGAACTGCTAGCCACACCCTGCAAACTGCAAGTCTTTGTAAAGATGACCTAATCGTTATGATTTAACTTCTTTATAAATCAAAATCATTGGTTCAAGCAACTATCGATAAAGCGATATCATGTATTGATTGATTGTTACGATGCGATCATGCTCCATGTCTGACTGTGAACAATGTGTATAAACCTTATGCAAATTCTGCAAGTTGTTGGATTCTTTTGATTGCCAAGAAGTATTCTGAGGAACTGAGAGACCCCTCCTGAGGGTTCACTTCTTCCGATTCACTCCTGGGTCCCCATTGACTTAGTTTCTGGATTGTTCGTCTCATGATAATAACAGGAAGCATCACCTCCCTTCCCCCCACTGCATAGAGGGGTGGAGAGGACTGCATGGAGGGGAAGAGAGGACTGCATGGAGGTATATAAAGGACTGCATAGAGCATTAGAGAGGACTGCTTGGTGGTAAACAGAGGACTGCATGAAGGCATTTAGAGGCCTGTACGGAGGGGTACAGAGCACTGTGTGGAGGGGTATAGAGGACTGTATGGAGGACTGTTTGGAGGTATATAGCAGAATGGAGTCATATGGAGTTGTATGGAGGACTGCACAGAGGTATATAAAGGACTGCATAGAGGGGTACAAACAACTGTAAGAAGGTGTATATGGACTGTATGTAGGTGTAAAGAGTACTGCATGGAGGTGTGTACAGGACTGCATGAAGGTATACAGAGGACTGCATGGAGGTGTATAGAGGAATGCATAGAGGTGTATAGCAGACTACATGGAGATATACAATGGATTGCATGGAGGGTTATAGCAGACTGGAATGTCATGGAAGAGGACCTCATGAAGGGGTATAGTGGACTGCATGGGGGTGTATAGCAGACTTCATGGAGTTGTATTGAGGACTGCAGGGAAGTCGAAAGAGGACTGAATGGAGGTATGTGGCAGACTGCATGGAGGTGTATAGCAGTCTGCAATGAGGTGGGAAGAGGACCTCATGGAGGGATATAGGGGACTGTATGGAAGTGTATAGAGGACTGCATGGAGGTGCATACCATATTTAATGGAGGTGTATAGAGGACTGCATGGAGGTGTATAGCAGACTGCATGGTGGTGTATAGAGGACTGCATGGAGGTTTATGGAAGACTTCTTGGACGTGTCAAGTGGACACATGGAGTTCACAACAATGCCTCTTCTTCCTCAGGAGTCTCAGGAAATTCAGCACATTCACCACGTTTTGTAGCTGCACCATAGAAAGCACTCTAACTGGGTACATCACGGTTTGGTGTGGTAACAGCTCTGCCCAGGTCCATCAAAAACTCCAAGAAAGTTCATTAGGAATGGTGAAGTACTTATGCCCATAACGCTGACTCTCCTGTTTCGCGGGAGCTGCCTGACCTGCTGCCGCACTTCAGTACCACCTTTTTGAACTCTGACTCGCCAACATCTGTGGTCCTCACTTTCTCCTTCTCCTCATTCAGATTGGTTTGTTCACATGTATCCCAGTGAGGGCAGACCAAACTCACTGTGTCTTTGACACACACCCTAGAGAGGGCAGATTGTCCCTACTGCGTCTATATCACACACCTTGGATAGAGCAGACTGACCCTTTGTGTCTATATCATTGACTGTGGGAGAACAGACTCTGTGTCTGTAGTAGATCACCAGGACTGCCAACTGAACATACTCAGTCTGTACCACAAAGATTGGAGAGAACAGACTCCCTTCACTGTGTCTGTATCACTGACCCCACGGAGAGTGGATAAGATAGATGCTGAGACAGAACACATCCTCATCCCTGAATCCTCCAATCCATCCCACCATTTAATGAATTTCTCCATTCGGGTTGAAGGGTGTTTTACCATGTTCTTCAGCTGTTTCCTGAACTTAGTCTGGGTCACGACATATATACAAGTGTTTGTGCAGCAACTTAGGAGCTGGAGAATGAATCCTATTTCTCGTACAAAATAATGTCGATATATTGCCCTATACCCCATTGAAAGCATTCGTCTCCAGAGACAGTTTACCACAAACACTGACCATAACAGGATGAAATTCCCTGACATAACAAACAATAATTTGATGGACTTCTTCGAGACCCCTTTTCTAGGTCACTGGGATTCTCCCCACTGCTGTGAGCCCGAAGTCTCCTGCGGGCTCTGCTGGCCACTAAAATGGAAGAAAAAACAAGGGCTGCAGATGCTGGAAACCAGAGTCTAGATTACAGTGGTGCTGGAAAAGCACTGCAGGTCAGGCAGCATCCGATGAGCAGGAAAATCAAGGTTTCGGGCAAAAGCCCTTCATCAGGAATAGCATGTACCTGACACTTAAAGGATTGAGCAGCAGAATCAGAACAAATGGCACTGCTGGGTTCAGGATATAATGAAGGCACTCGATTGTTCCCCAGACTGGAGATGACAGAATATTAGTTGGTACTGAACAAAACCAAGGCTGATTCCTGAGCAACTACTGAGATGTGAACATAAAGTACCAGAAAATGTTCTTCAAACCACTCAGCACAGTCACTGTTCCCAGAACCACAGCTGCTGTCTTCTCAGTACAAAATTTAATTCACAGATTTGGGCAGCAAATGGCCACATATCGATCAAAGGTAAAAGTGACGGTAAACCAGACAGAGTAGTTGGTGGCTGCATAAAGGAAGACAGTGTGGATATTACAGATAGGGATGGCCTGTATGAAATGGAAATCTCTATTATAAACAATTGTAATGTGCCCAAAAAGCAGATCGAGGATAATAACCAGTACATCTGCTGTTGACATCACCACCAGATATCGAGTAATACATTTTGTAAGACCACACTTTCCTTGCAACAAAAGTATAATTGTTATGATGATAACTGTGAGGAACAAAACAATATGGAAGTTTATCAAGTTGGTAGAAAAGTTAACAATTTCATAGAGTACTTTGGAATATTTGCAAATGTGTCCTTCTTTCTGAAAATATATTGAAGTATTCATACCTATGTTTGAGTAATCTGCTGGACTCAAAAATTACCATCCAACAAAATCAGCCATAAAGAAAAAATATATATGTGATATGAAACAGAAAATTAGGAACAGCAGTTTATAAGATATTCTGTGAAGATTGCCATTGTGTTGACAAATTATTTATATTGAAAACAAGGGAATGCAGGGGAAATCACCAAGATCATGAGAGGTATGTTTCAGTTTTGAAGCAGGACTGAGGTCAGTGACCCTGTATTAGAGTGGAGGAAATGATCAGGTTCCTGCTCTTCATCTTTACAGAGTCATTCAAACTTAGTGCGGAAGAATCAGCCCAAGTTCTCCTTCACTAATATCAAGTGACTATGGAGCATATTATCACACATATCCTGCTCCTGATCCACATCCAATGCAGATGGATTAATGTTATGAAATATCAATGTATAATGCTCACTCAAATTTACTTAGGGATTTTGTGTAATGAAAGAACAGTAGTCCTTGATTACCATCTTTTTTCATTCATAAAATATGGGCGATGTCGGTTAGGTCAACATTCGATGCCCATTTCTGATTGTCCCCTCTCAGACGCTGCCAAGCTGTCTTCTTCAGCTACCGAAGTCCATGTAATGTAGGTATACCCACAGAGATGTTAGGGAGGGAGTTCCACCATGTTGACTCTGTGATAGTGAAGGAACAGCAATATGGTCCCAAGATAATTTCACTGTGCAGCTGCTGGCTGATTGCTTCGAGATGGTGGAGGTCACAGTTTTGGAAGATGTTGTGAAAGGGCCTTTAAAACATTGCTGCAGTGCATCTTCCACAAGCCTCAGATTGCAGCCACCGTGCATTGATGTTAAAGCAGAGAATGTTTGTGGATGTGATGCCAATCAAAGGGCTTGCTATACACTGGATGATGTCAAGTTGCTTGTGTATTTTAAAGCTAAACTCATTCAGTTAAGTAGAGAGCATCGCATCACACTCCCGCCTTGCCCTTTGTAGATAGTGGTAAGGCTTTGGGGAGTCCAGAAGTGAGGTATGTACAACAAAAGTACCAACCTCTTATGTGGTCTTGTAACACTGTCATTTCCAAAGCTGGTTCACGTCAGTCTGTGGTCAATGGTAATACCCCAGAAGATTGGGAGTGGGAGATTCAGTGATGGTAAAGCTATTAATGACAAGTGAAATGGTTATATTCACTCTTTTTGGAGTTAAGTGGCACTAGTCAGCCCAGGACTGAATATTGGTCAGGCAGTGCTATGTGTGGATGTTGAAATTTCCTGTGACCAGCAAATGGGGAATGATACACAATGTTGTACAACAATCAACAAACATCCTGAATTCTAACCCCAGGATGGAGGGATGGTCAGTGATGAAGCAGCTGAAGATGGTTTGGACTGTATCATTGCTGCATCATTGGATGGTCTCTGCATTCTCACTGATGTTAGTTTCTGCACAGAGGGCTTAGTAAGGCGGGAACCAGTTTAAACCAGTGCACGATTGCCATTGGAGATGAAACTGGTTGGGCATGTTTGGGGTCTAAAATGAGGGAATGCTTTCTAGTTGATAGTTTCTCGTGCCAGTCCCCCTGCCATGGATCCTCAGCTCTGGGCCGTAGAATTGTCAAGTCATAGAGCACGGAAGTAGGTCTTTTGATCCAAATTGTCTATACAACCCATGTTTCCTCCTCTGAACTAGTCCCACTTTCCTGTATCTGTCCCATATTCCTCTGACCTTTCCCATCCACGTATCTGTCCAAGTGTGTTTTGAATGCTGTCATTGTAGTCGCCTCTACCACTTCTTCTGGCAGCTCGTCTCATACACGCACCACCCTCTGCATGAAAATGTAGCCTCTCAGGTCCATTTTACACCTTTCCCCATTCTCCTTAAACCTATGTACTTTAGTTTTTGGCAAGTGTGCCAAACGCCTTCTTTACCACCCTGTCTACCTGTGATGTCACTCTCATGGTACTGTGTGTCTGCATCCACTGGTGTCTATTTTCAATAATTCTACCCAGTGCCCGACCATTAACTGTACTGACTCCTTGGTGTAGTTAACTACATGGGGGTGGTGTGGAGGGAGGTGTATGGCCGGTGGGGTTGAGCAGGCCATTGAATTAGCTTGTAGTGGAATAGACCTTCTCCAGTACAAATACAGGAACATGCTCTCATAGCCAACAGTCATGGCACTGAGACCCTTGCCTGGTTTTAGATTTTGGCAGGTAGGGGTTTAGACACATTTTGGCAGTTTGGACAGAAGAGGGGTCAAGGGTCACTTGGAGCATGGGAATAGAGTGGCGCCCAAGCAGTGGAATAAATAACACATCCAGGCACCATTCATTGTCCCAGTAAGTTCATTGTAGTTGAGGGAAACTTTGAATAAACAATGCAAGGCACATTCTAAAAGTCTCTGGTTTTCAGACAGCTCCATTCCATAAGACCATAAGACAGAGGAGCGGAAGTAAGGCCATTCGGCCCATCGAGTCCACTCTGCCATTCAATCATGGCTGATGGGCATTTCAACTCCACTTACCCGCATTCTTCCCGTAGCCCTTAATTCCTTGTGACATCAAGAATTTATCAATTTCTGCCTTGAAGACATTTAGCGTCCCAGCCTCCACTGCACTCTGTGGCAATGAATTCCACAGGCCCACCACTCTCTGGCTGAAGAAATGTCTCTGTATTTCTGTTCTGAATTTACCTCCTCTAATTCTAAGGCTGTGCCCACGGGTCCTAGTCTCCTCGCCTAATGGAAACAATTTCCTAGTGTCCACCCTCTCCAAGCCATGTATTATCTTGTAAGTTTCTATTAGATCTCCCCTTAATCTTCGAAACTCCAATGAATACAATCCCAGGATCCTCAGCCGTTCCTCATATGTTAGACCGACCATTCCAGGGATCATCTGTATGAATCTCCGCTGGACACGCTCCAGTGCCAGTATGTCCTTCCTGAGGTGTGGGACCAAAACTGGACACAGTACTCCAAATGGGGCCTAACCAGAGCTTGATAAAGTCTCAGTAGCACAACAGTGCTTTTATATTCCAACTCTCTTGAGATAATTGACAACATTGCATTCGCTTTCTTAATCACGGACTCAACCTGTATGTTTACCTTTAGAGAATCCTCAACTAGCACTCCCAGATCCCTCTGTACTTGGGCTTTACACATTTTCTCACCGTTTAGAAAGTAGTCCATGCTTGTATTCTTTTTTCCAAAGCGCAAGACCTCGCATTTGCTCACATTGAATTCCATCAGCCATTCCCTGGACCACTCTTCCAAACTGTCTAGATCCTTCTGCAGCCTCCCCACTTCCTCAGTACTACCTGCCTGTCCACCTAACTTTGTATCATCGGCAAACTTCGCTAGAATGTCCCCAGTCCCTTCATCCAGATTATTGATATATAATGTGAATGTATAATATATATATATAATATATCCTGTGGCAGCCAGTTCTGAGAGAGTGTATTTGTTTCACCCTGATGTCGAGGGGTGGAGGAGGATGGGGATCAGGAAATGTTGGTCAGGATGGGGAACTAGGATAGTGAGTTGACTGAAAAGCTTCCTGTAATGAGATACGTTTTGGGAACAGTGGCCACCCGAGTCAGTGCCAGGAACGAACACGAGGGTGACCCAACTCGGTGTCAAATGGGTCTGTAAGATTCTGAATAATCTCACTGATCCTCATGAATTGGCCAAGGATGGGTTTGGAGTCAGTGGATCGGGATTGGCGTTTATGGTAGGAACGAAAGACAATGACTTTGGTCTTTCCAATTTGAAATGATAAGAGCATTTCTACGGTGAAATATGATTTACAGATCTCATGGGGAGACTTTGACACTTAGCAGGAATGCCAGCAACAGCAGCAAAGAGGACAGAGCAACTGGCAGGAAAAAGTGATGCAATTGAAGTTAATTATAAGAGTTCATTAACAGTAAGAGACTTAACAGAAACACCAACAATAACAAGGGTGGGATAGTAAATGTGTTGAATAACCAGGACTATATAATTGATCTGGGTTGTTAATGACATCAAGTGGTAATTTGCAGAAATATAATCAATTGTTGCTGAGAAACTCCTGCCCATTGTTGTAAAATTCCGATCTTCTGTGTTCAGATTCCAACCCATGGTTGTAAAATTCCAATCTATTGTTCTCAGATTCGAATCTCTCTTCCCCTGAGCTCCCAGTCTCTGGAGCTGCCAGACCCTGTTAGTGCTGGGGGTGATGCTGGAGGTGATGCTGTCACTGATACTATAGCTTCGTACATTGTAAGGAATTTGTAATTAATAGAAGAGGGAAACCCTCCTGGGACACAATTAAATTACATGGAGTTTGACATCAAATACAGTCACTGAACAAACACGTTCATTTAACCCTTTCAATCTAGTACACTATTCCCACAATGGAGTAGGACTTATAGCAAACTCGGACTGTATGGGCATGAGTCACCGAGAGAAGGAGAGATAGAGGCATTGACCATAATCTTTCAATTCTCTGGAGATATTGATGTGGTTCCAAAGAAATGGGTGGTTATAAATAATACACTCCTGTTCAAAAATGTCTAGAGAGATAATTGCTGTTCCCAAAGTCAGTCAGTTGGGGTACTCTGCCTCCCCTAGTTTAAAGTAAGGACAGCTTCAGCAATATGTTGTCTGACAGCAGAGAGACATGTTGAAAAGCTGTGGTTCAGGCTGAAGAGAGACACATTGATTGTTGATTGACTGATTATCACGTTTACCTGAATACAGTGAAAAAGCTTCACTTACGAGCAGTACAGATAGATCCCAGTAAGCAGGCATGTACAGATCACAGGATGAAGAGAAACGTGGACAGAGGCGTACAGGTTACATCCCACAGGGCGTGCACGAGGCAAGATTAACATTTACAAGGTCAGCGTTATTTGAAGTTGGAGATTCCATTCATCAGTCTAATAATGGCTGGGAAGAAACTGTTCCTGAAGCTGCTGGTGGGTGTGTTCATCCTTCTGTATCTTCTGCCTGATGGGTGAGGTTGTAGGAGATCATTACCGGGGTGGGAGGGGTCTTCAAAGTAGTTGGCAGCCATTCCCCGGCAAAAAGCCGTGTAAAAGCATCCATGGATGGAAGGTTGGCTTCCGTGATGTGCACACAACCCCTTGTAGTTCCTTACCGTGCTGGGCAGAGCAGTTGTTACACCGGGACAGGATGCTCTCTGTGTTGCGTCCGTCGAGTTTGGTGAGGGACAGACCAAATTCCCTGAGCTGTTTGAGGAACAAGATGCGTTGCTGTGTCTTATGGATCATCGTATACACTTGGGAAGTCCAGGACAGATTGGCGGTTATTGTCACTCCCAGAAACTTGACACTCTCCACCCTCTCAGCCTCAGCTCCATTGATGTAGAAGGAGGCATGTTCTCCTCCTGTCTTTCTGACGTCAATGATCAGTTCTTCAGTTTTGCTGATTCTGAGAGAGAGGGTGTTCTCACTGCACCATGGCAACAAGCCCTCTATCTCCTTCCTGTTGTTTGATATCCATCCTCCCACAGTGGGCTCTGCAGCAAACATAGAGATGGTGTTTGTACGGACTTTAGCCAGACTGCCGTGGGTGTACAGCGAGTACAGTAGGGGCTGAGAACACATCCTTGGGGGGCTCCAGTGTTGAGGGTTATCGTGGAGGAGGTGCTGCTGTCTATCTTCACAGATTGTGGTCTGTGGGTCAGGAAGCTGAGGATCCAGCTGCAGAGGGTGGAGCCAAGACTCAGAGTCTCAGAGTTTTGGGATCAGTCTGGAGGGGATAATGGTGTTGAAGCTGGAGATGTAGTCGGTGAACGTGGTCTGACGTAGATGTCCTTGTTATCCAGTGAAAAATCACACAACACCAGGTTATAGTCCAACAGGTTTAATTGGAAGCACACTAGCTTTTGGAGCGCTGCTCCTTCATCAGTGACAATAACTGACAATCTGACCAGGACTTCCCAAATATATGTGATGATCCACAAGACACAGCTACGCCTCTTGTTCTTCAAGCAGCTCAGGGAATTTAGCCTGTCCTTAACCAAGCTCTACAGCTGTAACACAGAAACCATCTGATGAAGGAGCAGTGCTACAAATGCTAGTGTGCTTCCATTTAAACCTGTTGGACTATGACCTGGTATTGTGTGACTTTGTACACCCCAGTCCAAAGCCTCTCCAAACCTTGTTATCCAGATGTTCCAGGGATGAGGGCAGGGTTGGGAAATGCTAAGGACCCGTTACTTCGGGAGACAAATTTCAGGTGATCGAGGTAGGCTGGGAGACCAGGGCTGAGGTGGGCCATAACCAGTCTCTCGAAGCATTATCAAGGTCAGAGCCACTGGGCGGTTATCATTCGGGCACATTGCACCGGCTTTCTTAGGTACTGGGATGGTGGTGGTCTTCTTGAAGCAGGTGGGGATATTTATTTGTCGGACAGAGAGGGTGAAGATAGCAGCTGGTCCACACAGAATCTGAGTGGACAGGCAAAGACTCCGTCTGGGCCTGTCTCTTTCCTTTGATTGACACCGAGGAAGGCTAATCTGGCATTGGCAGCAATGACAGAGGGAACAGGTGCCCAGGAGCTATTGGGGCAGGTGACACTGCGCTGCTGGCATAGAAAGCGTTAAGTGCATCAGGGAGGGATGTGTCTTTGTCTGCTATCTTATGCGGCTTCCTTTTGTATCCTGTTATGTTGTATCGGCCTTCTCACAGGCAGTGGGTGTCTGGGTTGTTGGTTTGGACTTCTAACTTGGTCCGGTACTGCCTCTTGGCATCTCAGATGGCTTTGCGGAGGTCATATCTGGATTTTCTGTATGGGTCTGGGTCGTCTGACCTGAGTTCTGCTTGCCTGGTGTTCACTGGGGACTGGATTTCCGAGTTCATTCAAGGTGCCCATTTAGGGAACTCTCGGAATGACTTGGGCACATGGTCCTTCATGGATTTCATCATGAAGTCTGTGACGTTGGTGGTGTAATCATCCAAGATTTCTGCTGAGCACTTGAATACATTGATTCCAACCAGTCCCAGAGATGCTCTTCCACTGCCTCGGACCAGTATTGTATTTCTTTCTGTGAAGGATTCTCCTGTTTTAGCTTCTGCTTGTATAGTGGGAGGAGGGACACAGCGCTGTGATCTGATTTTCCGAAGTGCGCCTCGTGGGAGTGGAGCGGTCGGTGTGTTTGATGGTTGTGTAATACTGACCCAGGACGTTGGGTCTTCTAGTGGGGCAGGAGATGTGTTGGTGGGACTTGGACAGCACCCTCTTGAAGTTGGATCGGTTGAAGTCACCAGCCATAATGAGTAAGGCCTCAAGGAAGTTTGTCTCAGAATGTTTATGACGGTGTAAATTTCATCCAGGTCCTTTCAGGGTCACTACATCCGAGCACCAGGAGGTGTTGATCAGGAAGCATCCCCATCGCCCTCACCCTCCCCAAGGATGACGTGTGGTTGATGTGTTGAATAGAGGACCCGTCAGCTTCCCAGGAGCAGTCAGGGATGGCAGGGGTGAGCCAAGTCTCCGTGAGACTGAGCACACAACCGCCTTTCAATTCCCTCTCTAGGTAAGTCTGGATCTGAGTTCAGCCATTTTGCTTTCGATAGACTGGGCGTTTGCAAGGAGTATGCTGGAAAGGGGGGTCTTGAAACCGTGTTGTTTCAACATCACCATGAGGCCAGCAGGTGTTCATTGTTTCCTTGCAGTTTTCTGGACAGTTCCAGGAGTTGGAGAGCAAGTCTGCTGCTCCTGAGGGTAAGTGAGTCAGGCCTGGTCAGGCACGGCCTCCTTGAGTTGGAGTAGCCGAGGGATTGGGGACTGAATAAGGCTGGTTGTCCTCCTCGGGATCAAATCACTGACAGGGCCAATTCCATTCTGGGTCGAGGTCAAATCGCTCCGGGGTCAGGGTTCAGATCATGGCTCCAGGTGTCAACGTGGGTCCGACAGGAAGCTGATAGGTCTGCTCTGGGTACCACAGGATGACCAGCATTGATTCCTGAAGAAGGGCTCATGCCCGAAACGTCGATTCTCCTGCTCCTTGGATGCTGCCTGACCTGCTGCACTTTTCCAGCAACACATTTTCAGCATTGAAAATACTCAGGCCTGGGCGACCATGCGGTCCTCAATCCTTTAAATATATTTAAAAGAACATTGTTCATAATTTTTATAGAGTTGAATTTTCTTGCTGCCTTGAATCGTCTGAGCAAAGGCAAGAAAGTTGGTGTAATATGGCAAGAATGAAAGCATTAGATTTTATTGTGAAAAGCATTTCCAATTTCCCCCTTTCTGGTTTAAACAGTGAATTCTGAATCTCACGAGTGAGGGGTGACCACTTCATTTTCATGCCGTTCTATCTCATTAGGAGCTGGTCTTACCTCATTTCGATGGAGATTCTAATCCTTCCTCCAGTTCCTATGGAAACCAGATGGTGCCAGTTCCCAACAGGAAAGCTTGGGCAGTTACCTGGAGGCAGGAGCTCACTGTTTGCTTCTCCTGGTCTTCATCCATCTCCACCATCAGCACCATTTCACTGCATGCTCCATCAACACTGTCCTCTCCCACACTTTGTCGGTGTGTGTGGGCATCACCAAACCCCAGCCTCACCACATCATTCTGGCTGCTTTCAGATTAACTCACCCTTCACTGTGGAGCTCAGAGACAATGATGCCGTACCTGCTTCTGTCAGGTTGGTTCACAGTCAGGGGCATGGGCACATTTCATGCAGCGACATAGGATGCACTGTCTGGCTCTGAACTAACCTTCTAAAGGCTCATTCACTTTGTGTTTACTTGTGGTCTGTCAGGTTTATCTCAGTGTTTAGTGCAGAGTGACAGGCATTCACCATGTCACTAGTCAGAGTATCACACAGTACAGGGGATGAATCTGTATAGAGGACAGCATGGAGGTGCGTAGAGGACATTATTTATTCATTGGTGGTATGTGGGCATCGCTGGCTGGGCCAGTATTTCTTGCCCGTCCCTAATTGTCCCTTAAGAAGGTGGTGGTGAGTTACCTTCTTGAACCACTGCAGTCCACCTGCTGTGGGTTGACCCACAATGCCATGAGGGAGGGAATTCCAGGATTTTGACCCAGTGATGGTGAAGGAATGACAATGTATTTCAAAGTAAGGATGGTGAGAGGCTTGGTGGGGAAATTGAAGCTGCTAGTGTTCCGATATATTATCTACCCTTGTCTTTCTCAATGGAAGTGTTTCTGGGTTTGGAAGGTGTTGTCTGAAGATCTTTGGTGATTTTCTACTTTGCATTTTGTAGATATGACACACTGTTACTACTGCGCAACAGAGATGGAGGGAATGGATGCTTGTGCTTATAGTGCCAATCAAGAGGTCTGCTTTGTCCTGGATGGTGTCAAGCTTCTTGAGTATTGTTGGGGCTGCACCCATCCGGGTGAGTGGGGAGTATTCCATCACATTCCTGACTTGTGCCTTGGAGATCGTGGATATGCTTTGGGTAGTCAGGAGGTGGTTTACTCACCGTGGTATACCTAGCCTCTGACCTACTCTTGTAGTCACTGTGTTAATGTGGTGAGCTCAGTCGACCTTCTGGTCAATGCTAAAACCCTAGATGTTGACAGCTCTGCTGTTGACAGACTCAGCTCTGTCTATCACTCGCTATTTATTCTGATTGGCATGCAAGTAGTTCAGTTTGGTGGCTTCACCAGGTTGACACCTCATCTTCAGCTGTGCCTGGTGTTGCTCCTGGCATGTTCCCCTGCACTCTCCATTGAACCAGGGTTGATTCCCTGGCTTGATGGTCATGTCTGAGTTGGGGATATGCTGAGGTCACAGAGTGTGATGCTTTTAATGGCCCACATCACATCATGGATGTCAAGTCTTGAGTTGCTAGATCTGTTTGAAGTCTGTATCATTTAGCACGGTGCCACACAACACGTTAGAGGTTATTCTCAATGTAAAAGTGGGACATTGTCTCCTTAAGGACTGTTTGGTGATTGCTGTTCCTGATACTGTGATGGACAGAGACATCTACACCCAACAGATTGGTAAGTGTTATGCACCAGGCTAGACACTCTCAATACATTTCAGAAAGTAACCCAGAATCTAACTTTATATATAGGAGGTGAATTGCGGATATTCCAGGAGAGATGCAATTGATCAAACCACGTAGTTTTAAACAAAAAGAGTTTGTTTACAAGATTACCAAATGACACACAAACAAAAGGGGACAGAGTAGCAAATAACTTACTTATTCGAAAACCCAACCACTTGTCCCAACTTAATGATGCTGTTCCAGATGCTTGCCATAATCCCGCTCAGCACACAAGGTAAACTCAAACACAGGGTCTTCCAGGAGAGATGTCAGAGAGAGAGGAGGATCAGCATGGGCCTGCTCCTTTGGGTCCAACAGCTTGAAACCTTCCTGACTGCTTTCAGTGAATAACCAGACTGCCAAAACACCAAACCAAACTAATCTGGCATTAGAGTGAACCAGATGGGCTTTGCCATGGTCGTCAGTATGTTCTTCATTGCAGATTTTGTTTAATAGAATTCAAATTCCATCATCTGCTGTGGCAGGATTCAAGCCTGAGTCCGAGATCATTGGCTGACATTTTGGAGAGATAGTCTCGTGATAAAACCAGGAGGCCATCACCTCCATATCTCCACTACATGGAGTTCTCTCGGAGACTGTGTGGAGGTCTGTGGAGGACAGCATGGAGCAGTATAGGGGACTGTATGGATGTGTACAGGAGACTGTATGGAGGGGTATAGGATACTGTATGGAGGGGTATAAAGACTCTATAGAGGTTTATAGGAGACTGTGTGGCAGTCTGCAGAGGACTTCGTTGAGGTCTAAAGAGGACTGCATGGAGATACACAATGATCTGTCTGCCTGTTATGCTTCATAGAAAATAGAACATAGAACATCGAACATTACAGCACAGCACAGGTCCTTCGGCCCTTGATGTTGCAATGATCTGTGAAACCAATGTGAAGCCCATCTAACCAACATGGTCCACATGTTTAGCTAACAACCAGTTCAATGCCCTTAAAGTTGGCGAGTTTGCTACAGTTGCAGGCAGGGCATTCCATTCCCTGACTACTCTCTGAGTAAAAAACCTACCTGTGACATCTATCCTGTATCTATCACCAATCAATTTAAAGCTATGTCCTCTCGTGTTAACCGTCACCATCCGAGAAAAAAAAGACTCTCCCTGTCCAACCTGTCTAACCCTCTGATCATCTTGTATGGCTCTATAACGTCACCCTCAACCTTCTTCGTTCCAAAGAAAACAGCCTCAAGTCCCTCAGCCTTTCCTCATAAGACCTTCCCTCCATACCAGTCAACACCCTGGTACATTTCCTCAGCAACCTTTCCAATCCTTCCACATCCTTCCTGTAATGCAGTGATCCAAACTGTACACAACACTCCAAGCGAAGCTGCAACAGATCTTTGTACAGCAGCAACATGACCTCATGGCTCCAAAATCCCTTTACCAATAAAAGCTAACACACCGTATGCCTTCTTAACGGCCCTATCAACCTTGGTGGCCACTTTCATAGAACATAGAACCATGAATGCTACAGCACAGTACAGGCCCTTCGGCCCTCGATGTTGTGCTGACCTGTCAAATTAACCTGATGCCCACCTAACCTACACTGTTCCATTATTATCCCTATGTATCTCCATTGAACATTTAAATGCCCTTAATGTCGGTGTGTCTACTACTGTCTCAGGCATTGTGTTCCACGCCCCTAATACACTCTGAGTAAATAAACTTCATCTGACATCTGTCTTAAATCTGTCATCCCTCAATTTGAAGCTATGTCCCCTCGTGTTAGCCTTCACCATCCAAGGAAAATGCTCTCACTGTCCTCCCTATATATGTCTTGATTAAGTCACCTCTCAACCTTCTCTCTAATAAAAAACAGCTTCAGTTCCTCAGCCCTTCCTCATACGACCTTCCCACTATACCAGGCAACATCCTAGTAAATCTCCTCTGAACTCTTTCCAAAGCTTCCACATCCTTCCTATAATGCAGTTACCAGAACTGCATGCAATCCTCTAGGTGCGGCCTTACCAGTATCATGGATCTCTGAAGCAGGATCTCGTGCCTCCGAAACGTAATCCCCTTACCAATAAACGCCAATACAGCATATGCCTTCTTAACAACCCTATCAATATGAGCGACAACTTTCAGGAATTTATGCACCTTGACACCAAAATCACTCTGTTCATCTACACTGCCAAGAATTTTACCGATAACGAATTTTGCTGCATTCCTGTTACTTCTTCCAAAGTGAACATCCTCACACTTTTCCCCATTTAACTCCATTTGCCACGTCTCTGACCAGCTCTGCATCTTATCTATATGCCTCTCCACAACATCCTTCGGCGTGACCCACAACACTGCCTACCTTAGTGTCATCTGCAAACTTACTAACGCATTCTTCTACGGCCACCTCCAGATCATTTATAAAAATGACAAATAGTAATGGCCCCAAAACAGATCCTTGTGGCTCCAAGATGAATACTTCACATCAACCCTCACCCTCTGTCTTCTTTCACCTAGCCAATTACTGATCCAAACCGGTATATCACCTTCAATCCGGAAACTCCATATTTTGTGCAATAGCCTACCGTGCGGATCCTTATCAAATACCTTCCTGATGTCTCTATCTACCACATCAACCATCTTACCTTCATCCACATTTTTGTCACCTTCTCAAAGAACTCAAAAACGTTAGTGAGACACAACCTACCCTTCATAAAACCGTGTTGACTATCCCTCATTAATTTTTTCCACCAGATCTTATCTTATCTCTTGTAATCTTCTCCAACACCTTACCCAAAACTGAAGTAAGGTTTACTGGTCTATAATTACCACGGTTGTCCCAACTCCCCTTCATAAACAAGAGAACAATATTTGCTATCCTCCAGTCTTGTGGCACTACTCCTGTCGACAACAATGACATAAGATTCAAAGCCAAAGGATCTGCACTCTCCTCTCTGGCTTCCCAGAGAAACCGAGGATAAATCCCATCCGGCCCAGGGGCCTTGTCTATTTTCAGGTCTTCCAAAATTGCAAAAAACTCCTCTTTGTCAACCTCAATCCCATCTAATCTTTTAGCCTGTATCTCTGTATTCTCACTAACATTGCCCTTTTTCAATGTGAATACTCACATAAAGTATTCATTAAGTGCTTCACATCTGTCCTCGGGTTCCACACACAACTTCCAACTACCATCTTTGATTTGCCTGAGTCTTTCTCCAGTCATTCTTTGCTTCCTGATAAACCGACAGAAGGTCTCAGGGTTTTCCTTGATCCTATCCGCCACCAACTTCTCATGTCCCCATCTGGCTGTTCTTCGCCTCTACCTCCCATAAAACAAAACCTTTCACCGTACTGAGGTACATGGGACAACAATAAATCAAATCAAATGTTGTACATGGGTCTGAAAGGGTTAATACTGATTGTGTGTAAAAAGGACAACCCACAGTGACCATGACATGGTGGGAAGATCGAGGAGGAGTTGAACAAAAGATTAAACCCTTCTAACAGTCTCTGTTACAATGGACAACACATCCTTCTGATGTGTAAATAATCACTGAGAGGCAATGAGAGATCCCCTACATGGTATAAGAAATTCACGTTCTAGTTAGGGAGCAATTCTCAGGCACCTTGTACACCCAGGAGATTGGAAGTATTTGGAGTGATAGAATTTAGTACAAAATTTATGTAATCTGGTGCTTTTAAGGAAGCTTCACAAGTATACACATTTTATTTGTATTACAAAAGGGAAAGAGGCCAGTGATTTCTTTCCAAAACAGTCTTCATAAACGAAGCCATCTTGGACAGCCACACAGCCGCCCTTATTCCCAGAACAGCACCACATCAGTCTGTGGGTTGCAACTGCATGAGGAACACTTACATTATGCTGGAATTGACAAATAAATAAAGCACTTGAGGTGTTTTGTCTCAAAGGAGAAAATGATTTCATATCCAAGTGTTAGGTTTCAGACCCAGCTTGATACCTGACTTGTATTTATGATGAGGATAACTGGCAAACGAATGGCTGCAAGGGGATCAGGATTAGGAGCTGAGTAGTCAAGGATTTACATCAGGCTGGTTGCAAGAAAAGGAATTTGTGGAATGTCTACGAGTTGGATTTTGGAACAGCTTGTGAGGGAGCCCATTACGGAACAGGCAACATTGGATTTGATGTTGTACAATGAGGCAGACTTGATAAGGGAGCTTAAGGTGAAGGAACACTTCAGAAGCAGTGATTATAATATGATTGAATTTACTCTGCAATTTGAGAGGGAGAAGATAGAATCAAAGGTAACGGTATTACAGCTGAATAAAGGCAACTACAGAGGCATGAGGAAGGAGCTGGGGAGAATTGACTGGGAGAGGAGAACAATAGGAAACACAGCAGAACAGCAATGGCAGGAGTAATGCAGGCGCCAGAGCAGAGATGCATCCCGAGGGAAAAGAAACATGGTACAGGGAGTTTGAGCCAAACATGATCGATGAGGGAATTCGAGGATAGCAGAAAAGCAAAAAAGAAAGCATATAATGTGGCGAAGGGCAATGGGAAACCAGAGGATTGGGAAGCTTACAAAGACCGACAGAGGGCAACAAAAAATGAAATAAGCAGGGAGAAGATTAAATGTGTGGGTAAATTAGCCGGCAATATAAATGAAGACTGTGAGTTTCTTTAGATACATAAAGAACAAAAGAGAGGCAAAAGTGTATATTGGGCTGCTGGAAAATGACACAGGAGAGACAGTGGCGGGGATCAAGGAAATGGCTGAGAAACTTACTTTACGTCAATCTTCACGGTGGAAGACACAGTTACATCCCAAAAATACAAGAGAGTGAGGGGCAGAGCTCAGTATGGTGGCCACCACCAGGGAGAATTTGTTAGAAAATCTGAATGGCCTGAATGTGGATAAATCAACTGGACCAGATGGACTACACCTCAGAGTTCTAAAGGAGATAACTGAAGAAACAGTGGAGCAAAATCAGCATGGTTTCATCAAGGGAAGTCAGGCCTGAGAAATCTAGAATTCTTTGAGGAAGCAACAAGCAGGTTAGACGAAGGTAAGTCGATGTGTATTATCTGCCTGGACTTCAAGAAAACCTTTGACAAGGTGCCTCACTGGAGGCTACTGAATAAGATAAGGACCCAGAGTGTGGGAGTCAAGGTGCTAATATGGATAGAAGCCTGTCTGTCTGCCAGAAAGCAGAGAGTGGGGATGAAAGGGTCTGTCTCAGGATGGTAGCTGGTGACAATTCATGTTCCGCAAGGCTCAGTATTGGGACCACAACTTTTCACATTTTACATTAACGATCTGAATGAAGGAATCATGGGGATTCTGGCTAAGTTTGCAGATGATACAAAGGTAAGTAGAGGGACAGGTAATATTGTGGAGGCAGGGAGGCTGCAGAAGGATTTGGCCAGGTTAGGAGAGAGGGCAAAGAAGTGGCAGAGAGAGCACAATATGGGAAAATGTGAGGTCATACATGTTGGTAGGAAAAATAGAGGCATGGACTATTTTCTAAATGAGGAGAAAATTCAAAAGTTTGAAGTGCAAAGAGACTCTCGTCCAGGATACTCTCAAGTTAAACTTGCAGGTTGAAGTGTTGAGCCACAGGGTGTTTAGGTTGTTTGGTCCGGGTGTCCCAGAGGTGTTCTCTGAAACGCTCCGGGGAGACAGGCCGCCTACTTGCGGAGCGTTTCAGAGAACACCTCTGGGACACCCGGACCAACCAACCTAACCACCCTGTTGCTCAACACTTCAACTCCCCCTCCCACTCCACCAAGGACATGCAGGTCTTTGGACTCCTCCATCGCCAGATCATAGCAACACGACGGCTGGAGGAAGAGCGCCTCATCTTCCGCCTCGGAACCCTCCAACCACAAGGGGTGAACTCGGATTTCACTAGTTTCCTCATTTCCCCTCCCCCAACCTTGTCTCAGTCAAATCCCTCGAACTCTGCACCGCCTTCCTAACCTGCAATCTTCTTCCTGACCTCTCCGCCCCCCACCCCAGTCTGACCTATCACCCTCACCTTGACCTCTTTCCACCTATCGCATTTCCAACGCCCCTCCCCCAAGTCCCTCCTCCCTACCTTTTATCTTTGCCTGCTGGACACACTTTCCTCATTCCTGAAGAAGGGCTTATGCCCGAAACGTCGATTCTCCTGTTCCCAGGATTGCAGTGTCATGGAATGTAATATTAAACAATTTAGATTAATCTTTCATCTTTTAGAATGATGATGTTAGTTTCAATTCTTTCATATGTAAATCCCAGAACATTTTTAAAATTACATTCTCAAGATATCTTTAAAAATAGGTGCCATCCCAACTCAGATAATACATGAAGGTGTGAGGTTAAAGTCTGACTGTGTCCCAGTGTACAGAATCTTACATGGATTTATACAGTTTTTGAGCAAAATAAAATATAATTCTGCAAGTACAATTTCACCCCACAAACTTATGTGTGTGTGCAAAGGAGACTCTGCGCGTGTGTGTGTATGTAAGGATGTGAGTGTCTGTGAGAGAGTGTGTGTAGTTGCATGAGTGTGAGTGACTGGGTATAAGTGTGTGAGAGGGTGCGTGAGTGGGTGTGAGTGTGAGGGGCGTATGTGTGAGCTAATGAGAGGCAGCTTGTGCATGACAGAGGGTCTGCATGAGTGTGTGGGTCTTAAAGGAGTGTATGGGTCTGTAGGAGTGTGTTTTTGTGCGTGTGTTTGTGCGTATACGTGAGAGGGTGGAAAGTGCAGTAGCGTCACCTGTAGTGTGACTTGAACCCAAAGTCCCAATTGAGGCCATTCCCATGGGTGCCAAATGTGACTATCAGCCTCTGCTCAGCCGCTTTCCATTGTTGCCTGCCCCAACAATGGGAGAATGGTCGCCCGAATGTCCAAAGTCGAATGTCCTGGACCGCTGAAGTATTCTCCGAATGGGAGGGAACACCCCTGCCTGGTGATTGTTGTGCGGTGTCGTAGCATCTGCTCGGTCTCACTGATGTCCCATGCCTCAGGGTATCCTTGCCTGCAGCTTATGAGATAGATAATGTTGGCCAAGTACCTGCCGCATACATGGTGGGTGTGTCCCCACGTGCAATGGTGGTATCTGTGTTGACACTCTGACACATCTTGCAGCAGCTGCCCTGACAGGGTTATATGCTGTCATGGTCAATGTGGTCCTGAAGGCTGGGCAGTTTGCTGTGAACACTGATCTGTTTAAGGTTTGGTGGTTATGTAAAGGTGAGCAGTGGAGGCAGAGGGAAGGTCTTGGCGAGGTGTGCATCCTCATCAATAATGTGTTGCAGTCTGCGAAGAACATGGTGTAGTCTTTTGTTTCTGACCTGCACCGTCCAACACAAGGGCAACAATTATTGTCCGTTCTCTCATTCTCTCTGATCTGGGAACTTCATTGTTCTGCAAGTTAGTGACCACTACTGGCCACAAGTGGGAATTGCAACCAACCCGCAGAAATACTCAAGAGTCTGTCAGGGTGAATGAAGTGAGCAAACAGATTCTGTCTGTGCGTGACACAATCAGATTGGTGTACATTTCAATTTAAAAAATAAAATTACCGATTCGAATAATTAATAACGTTCTTTGGATATTTGTGAACCGCCCGCCCACAAAAAAAAACTGAGAGTAATGTCGAAAGGAGTGAAATCCGGAAACATTTCTTTTGAAATAAAGTGAAAAACGAAGGAATGCTGCCCTGACTCCAGTTTATTTGAACCGGGTATCGCTTGACTCCTTAAACCGCCTGGGCGCATCCTCAACTTCAAAGTTGTGGTTGCACTACAGAGGTCTGGCAGACTCAGTGTGATGTGCAGATGGTAGTGTTTAATTACCACTGAATATAATGGCTCTTCTTGGTTTTTATTGTTGAGTGGTTTAAAGTTCACAGCTTGCGATGGCCGGGAATCAAACTTGGACAGTAGCTATGCTCACCAATATACCACCATCGCTACAGCAGGCTGCTCCCGACAAATCAGCGGATGTGCAATAATAGTTCTTGAGTCTAAATTTCGTTGTTGTTTTATTGGAAATTTTGCAGCGAAATAGTAGAATAGAGTTTTACTGAGTGGGTAGGTCTCATTATGCCCCGCCTCACGTTTTAATACACACAAAGCAGCATTTGGGATTTCTCATGATCTGAAATCAATCAATAACAAAAATACCAAGAAAATCTCAAGGCAACCCTGGAACGACCACACAATGAAAACTTGCGAAGTTCTCAGAAACTTGGCAGAACAGTGTTGAGAGTGTGTTGCTGGAAAAGCACAGCAGGTCAGGCAGCAGGGAAATCGATGTTTCGGGCTCCAGCATCGGCAGACTTCCCTGTCTCCGAGCAGAACAGTGTTATCCGCTTAGGTATTGAGGAGGGCTTCCGCAGCTACTCCCGCGGGTCCCACGAAACACAAAGCGCTAGCCGGGAGGGCAAAGCGAGGGGGTGGATGGGTCAGCAAGCTCAGAGTAGTGTGATCCCGGTTCGTGAGGGGAAAAAAGAAAACGCGGTGCGGTGAAATTGACATGGGAAGTGATATTGACATAGGAAGAGAAATTGACATAGGAAGTGAAATTGACATTGTCAGAGCAACCCAGCGGAGGAAGGAAGTAGAGGGGCATGGAGGGGCGGTGGGCAAGATGGAAAGGACGGGGTCAAAGGAGGGCACAGACGGCGGTGTAAGGGCATGACCAAATGTTCATGTTGTGGTGGGGGGAGGAAGGTCGGGTCTGCAGGCAATGATAGTCTCCAGCTTAGAGTCATGAGAACCCGGAATCACTGTGTGTGTGTGAGTGTGTGTGCGTGTGAGTGTGTGGGTGCCTGTGTGGGTGGCTGTGTGTGTGTGTCTGTATGTGTGTGCATGTAGGGATGAGCGGGTCTGTGAGAGTGTGTGTAGGTGCATGTGTGTGAGCGTACTGGGGTACAAGTCTGTGAGAGGGTGCGTGAGTGGCTGTGAATGTGGGAGTGTATGAGTGAGTTTATGAGAGAGAGCTTGTGTTTGAGAGAGGTATGCATGAGTGTGTGGGTCGGTAGGAGTGTGCTTTTGTGTGTGTGCGTCTGCTTGTGCGTGTACGTGAAATATTGGGAGGCTAGAACCAGTCTGACTCAAGATTGGGACACAGACAAACTTTAACCTCACACCTTTAATGCATTGTCTGAGCTGAGATGGCACCTCTTGTTAGAAAACCTGAAGTTATCTCGAGAAAGTAACTTTAATAAGGTTCTGAGATTCTCATATTAAAGAACGGAAACTAGCAAACCCATTATAAAAGATGAAAGGCTAAAACTAAATGTGTTTAATACATCATTTCAGCTGCATGATACTTTAATCCTTTTGCTATAAATACTGTGTCTTATGGTCCTTCTTATCATCAGGTTGATCTACATCGCAAACACTCCATCCATTCTTTATCCTTCAAAGAAAATCAGTCACGTTCATCAGACACTACCTTCCCTTAACAAATCCATGATGACTACCTCGGGTGATGACGTGGAGGAGCCGGTGTTGGACTGGGGTGGACAAAGTTCAAAATCACACAATACCAGGTTATAGTCCAACTAGCTTTCGGAGCACTCCTAAAACTAGTGCTTCCAAAGAAAGCTGTTGGACTGCAACCTGGTGCTGAGTGATTTTTAACTTTATCCTGGATTAAACTTTCACTCACTGTGTGGTGATTTCTATCATCTCTCAGAGTTTTATCGAGTCATTTTCTCATACTGGAAATATAAAAGCAGCTGGTCTCCATTCCTCCTATTTCTGACCTGCACCTAAAAAAATAACATGACCGATTCGATATGAGAAATAACGTTGTTTGGATATTTGTGAACTGCCCACCCACATTTCACTTGATATTAGGCTGTATTTCACAAACAACACTGAGAGTAATGTTGAAATGAGTGAAATCCGGAAACATTTCTTTTCAAAGAAGATGGAAAACCAAGGAATTCTGCCATGACTCCAGTTTATGTGAATCGTAATCGACTTGACTCCTGAATCCTCCTGGGCGCATCCTCAACTTCTAAGTTGTGTCTGCACTCCAGAGGTCTGGCAACGTTGGTGTGGCTGACTCAGTGTGATGTGGAGATGTTAGTGTTTAATTACCACTGAAGTTTTCGGCTCTTTTGGTTAGGAATGGTTTTAAAATTCACAGTTTGCGATGGTCGGGAATCGAACCCGGGTCAACTGCTTGGAAGGCAGCTATGCTCACCACTATACCACCATCGCTACAGCACGCAGCAGCCTAGAAATTAGCTGATGTGCAATAATAGTTCTTGACTCTAAATTTCGATGTTGTTTTGTTGGAAATTTTGCAGTGAAATATTAGAATTGAGAAGTCATAAAAGACTGAGAGTTACTGAGTGGGTAGGTCTCATTATGCCCCGCCTCACTTTTTAATACACACAAAGCAGTATTTCGGATTTCTCATCATCCGAAATCAATCAATAACAAAAATAGCACGAAAATCCCAGGGCAACCCTGGAACGATCACACAATTAAATCTTTTAAGTTCTCAGAAAGGGTCACCTGACCGGACCGTGAACTCTGATTTCTCTTCATACAGCTTTACCACCGACTTCGGGTTTGGGTTCGGACTTACTGCATCCGCAGTTCTTTCGGGTTTTAAAACTTGGAAAGGGCTTTTGGAATACAAAAGGGCAAAAAAAAAGGATCCGTTAGACTGAGGCCATGCTGCAGTAATTGTGGAGAGGAGGGAATTCCGGGTAACAGTTCCGGAAGCAGAACCCTCTCGAGGAATATGTATTAATTTGAAGTTCGATCCCGTTGATCGATTTGCAGTTTTCTGTTTGACTTTGTAGAAGAGGGGGAGGTGTCAGTCAGCAGCAAGGGGTTTTCACGGGAGGGCATGATTTGGAGATGCCAGTGTTGGACTGGGGTATACAAAGTTAAAAATCACACAACACCAGGTTATAGTCCAACAGGTTTAATTGGAAGCACTAGCTTTCGGAGCGCTGCTCCTTCATCAGGTGGTTGTCCGAAATCTAGAGCTTCCAATTAAATCTGTTGGACTATAACCTGGTGTTGTGTGATGTTGAACTTCACAGGAGGGGGGTAGTCATGGGCAGAGGTTTAGTGAAGGTCGCTTCCACTGAGGTGGGAACGCAGTGCACGCAAAAGCCTCCCTGCCCTTGATAGGTTACCTGAACCACGATGGGCTTTCCAAGGTCAAGGGGTGCAGAGTGCTGAGGCCGCTGTTATAATTTAGTTACCAGCGGTCCCAAGTCCTTGGGATGCCGTGGCGCCTTAATGATAAATGGGATTGTGTGGAACCAAGACAGGGTCGTGGCAGAACAGTGTTGAGAGTGTGTTGCTGGAAAAGCACAGCAGGTCAGGCAGCAGGGAAATCGATGTTTCGAGCTCCAGCATCGGCAGACTTCCCTGTCTCCGAGCAGAACAGTGTTATCCGCTTAGGTATTGAGGAAGGCTTCCGCAGCTACTCCCGCGGGTCCCACGAAACACAAAGCGCTAGCCGGGAGGGCAAAGCGAGGGGGTGGATGGGTCAGCAAGCTCAGAGTAGTGTGATCCCGGTTCGTGAGGGGAAAAAAGAAAACGCAGTGTGGTGAAATTGACATGGGAAGTGAAATTGACATAGGAAGTGAAATTGACATTGTCAGAGCAACCCAGCGCAGGAGGGAGGAACAGGGGCATGGAGGGGCGGTGGGCAAGATGGAAAGGACGGGGTCAAGGGAGGGCACAGACGGCGGTGTAAGGGCATGACCAAGTGTTAACGTTCATGGTGTGGTAGGGGGAGGAAGTTCGGGTCTCCAGGCAATGATAGTCTCCAGCTTAGAGTAATGAGAACCGGGAATCACTGTGTGTGTGTGTGTGTGTGTGTGTGTGTGTGTGGCTGTGTGTGGCTGTGTGTGTGTGGGGGGGGTGCATGTATGTGCGTGTGCATGTGTGGGTGGGTGTGTCTGTGTGTGTGTATGCATGTGTGTGTGTGTGCATGTGTGGGTGTGTGCATGTGTGGCTGTGTGTGTCTTTCTCTGTATGCGAGTGTGTGTGCCTGTGTGTGAGTGCGTGTGTGTTTGTGTGTCTGTGTGTGTGGGTGCGTGTGTCTGTGTGTGTGTGTGTGAGTGTGTGTGCCTGTGTGTGTGTGTGTGTATGGGTGTGGGTGCATGTGTGGGTGTGTGTGGCTGTGAATGTGGCTGTGTGTGTGTGCATGCAGGGATGTGCGGGTCTGTGAGAATGTGTGTAGGTGCATGTGTGTAAGTGTACTGGTGTATAAGTCTGTGAGAGGGTGCGTGAGTGGCAGTGTATGAGTGAGTTTATGAGAGAGAGCTTGTGTTTGAGAGAGAGTATGCATGAGTGTGTGGGTCGGTAGGAGTGTGCTTTTGTGTGTGTGTGTGCGTGTGTTTGTGCGTGTACGTGAAATAGTATACAGTGCAGTGTTGTCACGTGTCGTGTAACATGAACCCAAGGTCCCAGTTAAAGCCATCCCCATGGCTTCCGAACTTGACTATCAGCCTCTGCTTGGCCACTTTGCATTGTTGCCTGTCCCATAGTCTGCCTTGGAGGATGGTCACCCAGGGGTCCGAGACTGAAAGTCCCAGACCACTGAAGTGTTCTCCGACTGGGAGGTTAGAACCAGTCTGACTCAAGATTGGGACACAGACAGACTTTAACCTCACACCTTTAATGCATTGTCTGAGCTGAGATGGCATCTCTTGTTAGAAAATCTGAAGTTATCTCGAGAACGTAACTTTAAAAAGATTCTGAGATTCTCATATTAAAGAACGGAAACTAGCAAACCCATTATAAAAGATGAAAGGCTAAAACTAAATGTGTTTAATACATCATTTCAGCTGCATGATACTGTAATCCTTTTGCTATAAATACTGTGTCTTATGGTCCTTCTTATCATCAGGTTGATCTACATCGCAAACACTCCATCCATTCTTTATCCTTCAAAGAAAATCAGTCACGTTCATCAGACACTACCTTCCCTTAACAAATCCATGATGACTATCTCGGGTGATGACGTGGAGGAGCCGGTGTTGGACTGGGGTGGACAAAGTTCAAAATCACACAATACCAGGTTATAGTCCAACTAGCTTTCGGAGCACTCCTAAAACTAGTGCTTCCAAATAAAGCTGTTGGACTGTAACCTGGTGTTGTGTGATTTTTAACTTTATCCTGGATTAAACTTTCACTCACTGTGTGGTCATTTCTATCATCTCTCAGAGTTTTATCGAGTCATTTTCTCATACTGGAAATATAAAAGCAGCTGGTCTCCATTCCTCCTATTTCTGACCTGCACCTAAAAAAATAACATGACCGAATCGATATGAGAAATAACGTTGTTTGGATATTTGTGAACTGCCCACCCACATTTCACTTGATATTAGGCTGTATTTCACAAACAACACTGAGAGTAATGTTGAAATGAGTGAAATCCGGAAACATTTCTTTTCAAATAAGATGGAAAACCAAGGAATTCTGCCATGACTCCAGTTTATGTGAATCGTGATCGACTTGACTCCTTAATCCTCCTGGGCGCATCCTCAACTTCAAAGTTGCGTCTGCACTCCAGAGGTCTGGCAACGTTGGTGTGGCTGACTCAGTGTGATGTGCAGATGTTAGTGTTTAATTACCACTGAAGTTTTCGGCTCTTTTGTTTAGGAATGGTTTTAAAATTCACAGTTTGCGATGGCCGGGAATCGAACGCGGGTCAACTGCTTGGAAGGCAGCTATGCTCACCACTATACCACCATCGCTACAGCACGCAGCAGCCTAGAAATCAGCTGATGTGCAATAATAGTTCTTGACTCTAAATTCCGATGTTGTTTTGTTGGAAATTTTGCAGTGAAATATTAGAATTGAGAAGTCATAAAAGACTGAGATTTGCTGAGTGGGTAGGTCTCATTATGCCCCGCCTCACTTTTTAATACACACAAAGCAGTATTTCGGATTTCTCATCATCTGAAATCAATCAATAACAAAAATAGCACGTAAATCCCAGGGCAACCCTGGAACGATCACACAATTAAAACTTGTGAAGTTCTCAGAAAGGGTCACCTGACCGGACCGTGAACTCTGATTTCTCTTCATACAGCTTTACCACCGACTTCGGGTTTGGGTTCGGACTTACTGCATCCGCAGTTCTTTCGGGTTTTAAAACTGGGAAAGGGTTTTTGGAATACAAAAGGGCAAAAAAAAAAGGATCCGTTAGACTGAGGCCATGCTGCAGTAATTGTGGAGAGGAGGGAATTCCGGGTAACAGTTCCGGAAGCAGAACCCTCTCGAGGATTATGTATTAATTTGAAGTTCGATCCCGTTGATCGATTTGCAGTTTTCTCTTTGACTTTGTAGAAGAGGGGGAGGTGTCAGTCAGCAGTAAGGGGTTTTCACGGGAGGGCATGATTTGGAGATGCCAGTGTTGGACTGGGGTATACAAAGTTAAAAATCACACAACACCAGGTTATAGTCCAACAGGTTTAATTGGAAGCACTAGCTTTCGGAGCGCTGCTCCTTCATCAGGTGGTTGTCCAAAATCTCGACCTTCCAATTAAATCTGTTGGACTATAACCTGGTGTTGTGTGATGTTGAACTTCACAGGAGGGGGGTAGTCATGGGCAGAGGTTTAGTGAAGGTCGCTTCCACTGATGTGGGAACGCAGTGCACGCAAAAGCCTCCCTGCCCTTGATAGGTTACCTGAACCACGATGGGCTTTCCAAGGTCAAGGGGTGCAGAGTGCTGAGGCCGCTGTTATAATTTAGTTACCAGCGGTCCCAAGTCCTTGGGATGCCGTGGCGCCTTAATGATAAATGGGATTGTGTGGAACCAAGACAGGGTCGTGGCAGAACAGTGTTGAGAGTGTGTTGCTGGAAAAGCACAGCAGGTCAGGCAGCAGGGAAATCGATGTTTCGGGCTCCAGCATCGGCAGACTTCCCTGTCTCCGAGCAGAACAGTGTTATCCGCTTAGGTATTGAGGAGGGCTTCCGCAGCTACTCCCGCGGGTCCCACGAAACACAAAGCGCTAGCCGGGAGGGCAAAGCGAGGGGGTGGATGGGTCAGCAAGCTCAGAGTAGTGTGATCCCGGTTCGTGAGGGGAAAAAAGAAAACGCAGTGTGGTGAAATTGACATGGGAAGTGAAATTGACATAGGAAGTGAAATTGACATTGTCAGAGCAACCCAGCGCAGGAGGGAGGAACAGGGGCATGGAGGGGCGGTGGGCAAGATGGAAAGGACGGGGTCAAGAGAGGGCACAGACGGCGGTGTAAGGGCATGACCAAGTGTTAACGTTCATGGTGTGGTAGGGGGAGGAAGGTCGGGTCTGCAGGCAATGATAGTCTCCAGCTTAGAGTAATGAGAACCGGGAATCACTGTGTGTGTGTGTGTGTGTGTGTGTGTGTGTGTGGCTGTGTGTGTGGGGGGGGGGGGGGGTGCATGTATGTGCGTGTGCATGTGTGGGTGGGTGTGTCTGTGTGTGTGTATGCATGTGTGTGTGTGTGCATGTGAGGGTGTGTCCATGTGTGGCTGTGTGTGTCTTTCTCTGTATGCGAGTGTGTGTGCCTGTGTGTGAGTGCGTGTGTGTTTGTGTGTCTGTGTGTGTGGGTGCGTGTGTCTGTGTCTGTGTGTGTGAGTGTGTGTGCCTGTGTGTGTGTGTGTGTATGGGTGTGGGTGCATGTGTGGGTGTGTGTGGCTGTGAATGTGGCTGTGTGTGTGTGCATGCAGGGATGTGCGGGTCTGTGAGAATGTGTGTAGGTGCATGTGTGTAAGTGTACTGGTGTATAAGTCTGTGAGAGGGTGCGTGAGTGGCAGTGTATGAGTGAGTTTATGAGAGAGAGCTTGTGTTTGAGAGAGAGTATGCATGAGTGTGTGGGTCGGTAGGAGTGTGCTTTTGTGTGTGTGCGTGTGCGTGTGTTTGTGCGTGTACGTGAAATAGTATACAGTGCAGTGTTGTCACGTGTCGTGTAACATGAACCCAAGGTCCCAGTTAAAGCCATCCCCATGGCTTCCGAACTTGACTATCAGCCTCTGCTTGGCCACTTTGCATTGTTGCCTGTCCCATAGTCTGCCTTGGAGGATGGTCACCCAGGGGTCCGAGACTGAAAGTCCCAGACCGCTGAAGTGTTCTCCGACTGGGAGGTTAGAACCAGTCTGACTCAAGTTTGGGACACAGACAGACTTTAACCTCACACCTTTAATGCATTGTCTGAGCTGAGATGGCACCTCTTGTTAGAAAATCTGAAGTTATCTCGAGAACGTAACTTTAAAAAGATTCTGAGATTCTCATATTAAAGAACGGAAACTAGCAAACCCATTATAAAAGATGAAAGGCTAAAACTAAATGTGTTTAATACATCATTTCAGCTGCATGATACTGTAATCCTTTTGCTATAAATACTGTGTCTTATGGTCCTTCTTATCATCAGGTTGATCTACATCGCAAACACTCCATCCATTCTTTATCCTTCAAAGAAAATCAGTCACGTTCATCAGACACTACCTTCCCTTAACAAATCCATGATGACTATCTCGGGTGATGACGTGGAGGAGCCGGTGTTGGACTGGGGTGGACAAAGTTCAAAATCACACAATACCAGGTTATAGTCCAACTAGCTTTCGGAGCACTCCTAAAACTAGTGCTTCCAAATAAAGCTGTTGGACTGTAACCTGGTGTTGTGTGATTTTTAACTTTATCCTGGATTAAACTTTCACTCACTGTGTGGTCATTTCTATCATCTCTCAGAGATTTATCGAGTCATTTTCTCATACTGGAAATATAAAAGCAGCTGGTCTCCATTCCTCCTATTTCTGACCTGCACCTAAAAAAATAACATGACCGATTCGATATGAGAAATAACGTTGTTTGGATATTTGTGAACTGCCCACCCACATTTCACTTGATATTAGGCTGTATTTCACAAACAACACTGAGAGTAATGTTGAAATGAGTGAAATCCGGAAACATTTCTTTTCAAATAAGATGGAAAACCAAGGAATTCTGCCATGACTCCAGTTTATGTGAATCGTGATCGACTTGACTCCTGAATCCTCCTGGGCGCATCCTCAACTTCTAAGTTGCGTCTGCACTCCAGAGGTCTGGCAACGTTGGTGTGGCTGACTCAGTGTGATGTGCAGATGTTAGTGTTTAATTACCACTGAAGTTTTCGGCTCTATTGGTTAGGAATGGTTTTAAAATTCACAGTTTGCGATGGCCGGGAATCGAACCCGG